>NC_091822.1:39744038-40052115 GCF_038994185.2 Dermacentor albipictus | reverse complement strand
TACAGATAACTGCTGTCCGTTAAGCTATACATTGGGAGCTGGTACCAGGAAACCTTTATTTCCGAAGAGAACGCAGCAGCTTTTACTCAGATTCAGCTTAAATCCATTCTCATTGGCCCATTTGGATAGTTTGTTCAGAGCAAGCTGCTGCTGTCTCTCGCGGATGTTGAGGTTACAACACTTAGAACAGAGCTGAACGTCATCTGCGTATACACACTATATACAGTTGGTGGTACAGGTGCTCACAGAGAAGTCATTGTAACCACAAAGAGAATGCAGCTCAGTACACTTGCCTCTGTTACTCTGGTCTTCTGAATAAACGTCCAGGATAGAGTGCTGCCAATTCATAGACCACATATTCGATTTGACAGGTAGCTCTGTATTACATTTACCATGTTTCCTCGGGTACCTATGCAAAACAGGGGGAGGCGGGAGATGGAAAATCAAGATCGATGAGCAAAATGAGAACATGGTGATAGCGGGAGCCAACGTTTCGCAAGTGTACTTGCCTTTTTCAAGGCGACATACGCTTTCTTCGCCATAGTACGTATAGGTAGAGTTCTTGTAAAGAGGAGAGGGGGTATGGCGGGTGCGTACGGCGACGAGCGAAGGTATGTTAACGGCGAGGGCGTAGAATTTAGAATAAAGGAGTGCTGTGCACAAGGCCGGCGACACGGCCGTCTGACAGACACATGTCAAGAGCCGTGTATCAGCCGGCATGTGAACGGCGTGCACAGCACCCCTCTATTAACTGTTTAGCTGGTGGTAGTGGGCTATTGTGTCTCTGAAAAAGATAATAGAAGGAGCGACAGAAACTGGTGCTCGTGAAAGAAAATACAAAATAAAATACTCAAATGCAATAAATAAACAAATCGTTTGAAAGCCCTTTGGCCGTCAGCTTGCAGCGAAGAAGGAGCTATTGACCCGTGCTCTAACTTCAACAGAATCTTACGAGGCATATACTCAATATGTGATCGCACTCTGACCTAAAGCTGATTAAGACACGAACGAGACCGACAAGATTGTCCACATCCTGGATGGCAAAGCACACGACGCATTCAACCTGCTTATCTGCAAGAACCACGACTCGGTGGGCGCGATCATCAAAGAGTGCCGCAATACGCAGCAGTTCAACAAGCTACCAAATACAGTTTTGACATCTTCGTGCGAAGAACAGCCACAGGTGCACCTCCTCTGTGTGGACGAGAAAATGTTCTACGAGAAAGCTCGTAGATTCCTGAGGCAACAAAAGCAGACAAACAGAAATCAGAGGAGCCATCAATTTTATTTTCTAGAAACGTCAATTATTTGATGTCTTAGTTGCTCAGGTGTTTTTTTCTTTTTATCAGCCGGAAAATAAACCCTTAGCGTATTCCATCGCTCTCATCATGTAGCGGACGTCTTTTGGGAAATGACGTTGAGCGCATTGCTGCAATGATACAAAAAGAAAAAAGAAAAGGCAGCAAACTTCAGCGTTTCTTTCGGCTGTGAACTCATTCAATACTACATCGGTATTTTCTCATTTTAAAGAGACTCATCGCGTTTTGGTTGCATGTTTTTTCCTCAAGTAATTGCGCTTACAAACTACATGTCAAGACTCCAGCTGTTACACGGTTGTTATTTTCGGCGTGCGATCAAAGAGTAATGTAATAATTTGTAGTAGTAATATGAAAAAAGCTATTCGAAATAATATTGAAATTATATCCAGTTCTGATAGTAGATAAAAATTAGCGTTTAGAGAAATAACTTGTGACCTTACCTCGTGTTGTGATGCGCTCAATTTGTTTTTTATAGGGTATAACGTTGGGTGTTGCCGAACTAAAAATACAGAATGCTTCCAGGTGAGCAAGATGTTGAATCGAAGCTTTGTAAGCAAGGATGCTGCGAGCTACAACATTTCGTCTTAACAAATCCCTAAATACTTTTCCTTCTGCTCATGAAGTTTCTTCCAAAGTATCATACAGGGACAGAAGATGGTACCAGAGGCGATAGATTAAGTGGGAGGTAAACAATTTGCCGTGCAAGATGGCCGGGCTGTACTATCACGCAAAACTTCAACGAGAAAGGTTCCTCTCCTACATTTATTTTAGCATGTTTATAAAGCGAACATGCAACATCAATATTTGGCAATATGATTTAATGTGCGAGGCGTTTCTATTTAAATTATAAATGGCACCGTTTTACGGTCGATGTTGCCCGTCCCCCTGGTAGCCTTGCTTGCAGAAACGGTTTCGTTTGGCTGTTTCTATTTAAACTTTGCCTAGTTAGTTCGTTGGGTAAGAGATATCTGGTTAGCTAGTTCAGTGTGTTAGTTATTAGTTGATTAGCTTGTGGGTTAAGTATATTTGCTTAGTCATTATAGTAAGTAGGTTATTAGTACATAATCTTGTTGTTTCAGTTACATACCTTAATCTTTTTGTTTCGTTAGTTATTTGGTCACTTAATTTAGTTGATCTGTTACTTGGCCCTAATAATGTAATTAGTTGATTGGTTGAGTTGGTTTTGTTACTATAGTTTGTTACGTTGTTGAGTTTAGCTAGTTAATGCAGTTGTTAGATTAGTAAGTTAGGTTAGTTATTATACTCATAATTAGTTTAGTTATTACATACTTGTTTAGTTAGTTAATAAGTTGGCTAGCCTTTCTAGTTTAGTAATCAGTTCTTTAGCTTTGTTAATGTGAAACGCAGATTTTTTTCCCCTGCAGTTACATAACACTGCGACGTGAACTTGCTCTTTTGGTTTCTGACGATGGAGTGGTCCCAGTGTATAATGTGAATAATACATTAAGCTGCTGTTGCGAACGCAGTTCAACCTGCACATGAAACAAGGGGTTGTAGTTGTTTCTAAATTAAACACGTTTATGTTTCTGAACACTGTGCAGAGAGAGCGCGGCGATTAGCACGTTCTGTCGACAATATTCGCACGCCGAGACAGGCAGTCAATCCTGTCGCAATAGCGAGCGTACGCGCAGAATGACGCCCGTTCTCGTTATGCTCCAGTCCATCTTCTGCCTTCGCCAGTGCCGCGGTGTGTCCACTGCGGGCGCTGTATGAAGCTCTCCCATAGCGTTGCGCTTACGTTTCGTGACCAGATGAACAGTATTGGAGGGCCCTGGCCTTCCGCAGTGGCCCTTAGTTCAAAACCGTTCGTGTCCGTATGATTTAAAGACAGGTAGGTTTCTGGTAAGGAGCATTCACGTAGTCTTGTAAAATAAAGGATAGCAGACCAAATGCTCGCTCTCACCTAATATTTTCAGGTTCAGTTCTTTTCTCGCCCTAGCTGACAAGGGCATCAGCAAATTGTGGCACGCCGACGGCGCTTATGTTTTGCACGGCGACGGTAGCAAGGGACTGCAACTACATTGCCAGCGTCGCCTTATCAACGTTGTCTCCAAAAGGCGTTGCCAATTTTGTATAGTGGACCAGCACATTTTAATAGTTGAGTGTCAATTGTATTCGCTGTCACGCTTCGACAGTGGCCCGAGCATGTGGCGCTATACCACTCTTGAATAAAACTGCGCAAAGTACTTCAAGCATAGGCCCTTATACTCTCAGACGATGGTTGTGAATGCCTAAGGATGGCCACTATATTTAGTTGGGACATAATGACAAGAGAGACCAATAGTTCAGCTGTACCTGCCAGACATGTACTAGATCCGGTCTGGTGTGATACAGCAGCTGCATTAGTCATAGGACGTCAGTGCTGATTTTGGCCCCATCGTGTAGGAATGCGTCACCGGCTGGAGCAGAGCACGCAAAATGTTGAACGAAGGAAAAACACTGGGTGTCGACAGTAGAGAAAGATCAACTTCGTTTGTTTTACCAAGTGCGAGCACCAGCGCCAAACTCGGGCTCACAAAGCTCTGCCGAAGCCGTTGTAAGTGCAGTGCGCATTGCGCGACATGTATTCGTGGCAACGTTAGACTGAGCAATAATCCGCTCGGTGCCTATTGACGTAACATACGCAAACATCACTTACGCGAACCATTCCGAGTATTTGGTCCCATTGAAAATTGTACTTCACTGATAATTCCTGAAAGCAGCAAAACAAAAAAGAAACATGAGAGACCTTAAATATTGTTCACAATCTGGCAAAAAGACTGAGAAACGCAGGACGTGTTCAATGCCAACTAATAAATGACGTATGGAAGTGAATGGAAGTAACAGCCTTTGCCGAGGCTGTTGCTAAGTCAAGCCGGAGTTTGTATGAACTAAGCATAACACCTATGTTTCCACGGAGTAACGTCTTCAAAATCAGTTCCGTTCCACGGGAGAAGAGAATTCCGGGATACTTGAGGTGGTGGTACTAGTTGCTTGCTGTAAAATAGGTTTGTGTGCACACTTAGCGATTTGTATACGCGTTTCAAATGATGTATTGTACTTGATTATGTTTTGTTGTGATTTGTTCTTCATAGCATCGTCTTTTCGTTTTGCTCATGAAAAGCCACTCTCACCATTCCAAAAGGCCTGCCTGGTGTGGAGTATGTAAAAATACATAGATCGAATGAAAGAAGAACACATATGCATATATAAACAAAAAATAATGAATGAAAGATAGCGAGATTGACCGGACTGATCCCTGTTTGTACTGGGGAAATACAGAAGTGAGACAAAAATATTGAGCAGAAAGAAATAAAAAAAGGTTAATGGCCCGTGCCCACACGTAATTTCAGCCGTTCGCCATTCATTCACCACTTTCAGCCGTTCACGCTTTGTGCAATGGCCAGAAATCTACCTGGGAATATGAAGTGCGAGAGGCATATATATATACATACATACATACATATATATATATATATATATATATATATATATATATATATATATATCTATATATATATATATATATATATATATATATATATATATATAGGCAAGAGTAAGCAACATAACAGCAGCCAGACACGAAAAGTCAGACACGAAGGAACGGTGATGATGACGATGCTGATGATGAAGCTTCAATTAATGCCACAAACCCAGCATGGAGGATAGGCTACGAATCGGTTGGCAATATGATTAAATAAATAAAATTGGTTAACAAATAAATAACAAAAAGGAAAGTAAATATATAATCCAAGATGAAAAATAAACTGTGAATATATAAGATAAAGTATTGATCGATACTATAGTAAGCCTTGCGTTGATAGGAACACTAAAAAGAAAGAGAGTAATAAAAAATGGATATACTTAAACTTGAATAAGTTAAAATATGAATAATAGTAAGATTTAAGCTGTGGATTTGTGCTTTTATTTTTTGAATTTTCCAAACTGAAGTAGAAGTAAATCAATTGTTGAAACTAAGAACTATTAACAAGGCATTCTTTTTGTGCCACATAGAAAATTCTAAATGGCTAGGCAAACGTTTCTGTGGCTATATCCCAATACTGTTGCTCCAAGGAAGAGTATAACAGTACTGCTCAAAGGCGATCTTAAATTTTGAAGTGGAATTTCTAAACAGAGTTTTTGATGAGTAGAAAACCGCCGACAAGATAATAAAAAAATATCTATAGATTCCGGTTCATTGCAGAGGTGGCATAGAGGGGATACCGCCAGACCACATCTGTGCAAGTAAATATTAAGTGTTGGAATACGGCAACGCAGCCTAGTATGTGAAACTTCGAATTGCCGGTTAGGACACCATTGCCGTTTCCAAGAATGAAAATCTGTAGACTTTGCTAATTACAGGAATGTTTTGTCTTCGCTCAAAGAAAATTGCCTATATCTGGCTGCAGTCATGTGCTAAGGAATGGTTCTGCAGCTCGCACGGGATCTTTGCCTTCCGCGTCGTCTTGCTTGCCGTTTGTTCTGGGCACGCTACGTTGACCGTTTGCTGGCTCAAAACACCGTATGGCATTATTCTCCCTCCCAATAAAGCATCGACTAGATGCTCAATCAAAGTTGCACACGCCTAAAATACGGCTTTAGGTGGACGACATGTACAATGTGTTCGTGTTGTAATCGGCGCTTTTAGGCGATGGCACTTCTCGGTCTGGAATTACTTCATAGTTCACGTTGCTTAAACGCCTTAGTACTTGGTATGGCACGACGTACTTCCTTATGAATTTCTCGCTGAGGCCTCGTCGTCTAATGGAGGTCTGAACCCAAACTTCCCAAACTTGGTCAGCAGGTTCATAGTTAACATCTTGATGGAGGAGGTCATACCTTATTGCATCTGCACACTGCTGCTGCCTTTTGTGCATTGCCATTTGTTGGGCGTGTTGGTAAATTGAAAGCATATTTAGCGCCAGCAAACAAGCACGGAAGGGAGACGGAAGGGAGCGCATTGTGTTGTCGTCTCCCTTCCGTCCTTGTTTGCTGGCGCTAAATATGCTTTGCCTTTTGTGCACACGGGCCAGATTGCGTGCTTCCTCAGCACGCACAATGTACTCCTCGACGTCAGGAGCTAACTGGTCCAGCTGATCGATGTCTTCATACGGAATCATGGCATCTAACATAGTTTGAAGATCTCGACGATAAACAAGGCGAAATGGCGTGAATCGTGTAGTTTCCTGCTTGGCAGTGTTGTACGCAAACGTTACGTACGGCAGGATATCGTTCCACGTATTGTGTTACACATCCACGTACAGTCGCGGACAGAATAAAATGGACCATGGGATCTCCGAAAACGTTAAATACCCGAGCAGCCTGTAGCAATAACCAGTAAAACTGCCCACGACAACGTTGTTAGCATATTCTAGTCGAGGTCCAAAATGGAAATACCAGATTGCGTTGTGAGATGTTCAGCTTTTTCTTAGATTTCATGGTCCATAATATTCTGTCCGCGACTGTACATACAGATAATGTCTGCCAGCGTTTTATTTAGCCTTTCTGTCAAGCCGAAATTCTGACGGTGGTATGCATTGGACTTCCGATGAGTGGTGTAACTCAGCCTAAAATTAAACGAGAAAAAAGGGGGTTAACTGAGGGGCCAAATTTTTATTAATCATATCATAACATGTTTGCTGGCTTCTTATGATAAGGTTGAACATATCGTCCAGAAGCTTCGGCGTATATACCGTCCCTTGGTCAATAATGATGAATGACGATGCGCCATGCCGAAGCATAATGTGATGCATAAAAAGCTGGGAAACATCAGATGCTGTCCCGCATGGTAGTGCCTCCATCTCACCAAACCGCGTGAAGTAATCAGTTGAGACCATGATGCACTTGTTTCAGGAAGAAGACAAGGGAAATGGGCCAAGAAGGTCAATTTCAACTTGATCGAACGGCGTACAGGGTGGGTCCATAGACTGTAGAAGGCCTGCAGGCTTCAAGTGCGGTGACTTGCGGTGCTGGCATTCTAGACATCCTTTCATGTAGTGTTTGACGCAAGCAGCCAGTCTAGGCCAGTAGCACAGTTGTCGCACCCTGTCCAGAGTCCTTGAGAAGCCCAAGTCTCCAGATGTCGGCTCGTCGTGGCACGCTAAATTTAGCGAACGGCTTGAGGCGCTGCAAGAAGATGGGATTTTTCACCGGTACCTGTGTTTGTTTTGTATAAAGTGTGCCCTCGGAGGCGAACTGGTGACATAGGCGTGTATTGGACGTGATGCCGCCTTCTAAGGGATCGATGATGGGCCTTAACTCAGTGTCTGATCGCTGTTTAGCGAGCAGATCCTGCTCATTGAGAGCTCCCAGGAAGGCACTGTCGTCTTCCTCGTCTGGATGCCTACATTCAACAGGTGCTCGCGATAGCGTGTCATAATCTTCATGTTTTCTGCCTGACTTGCATACGAGAGTAATGGTAAATTCCTGGAGTCGCAGACTCCAACGTGCCACTTGTCCGGAAGGATCTCGGAGGTTGGCCATCCAGCACAAAGAGTAATGTTCGGTCACAACTTGATATGGCCGCCCGTATAGATACGGCCTAAACTAGCCCAAATGACCGCGAGGCACTTCTTCTCTGAGGTGGAATAATAGGACTCGGCGCGTGAGACTGCGGCTCACGTAGGCTATAACTCATTCAGTCCCGTCGTCTTGCCTTTGCGCCAGAACAGCTCCAAGACCGATATTGCTGGCGTCAGCGCGTACTTCTCTGTCAGCGACGTGGTCGAAATGACCGTGCAAGGGAGGTGAAGACCATCGACGTTGTAGCTCCACAAAGACGCTCTGTTGTTCATCAGTCCAGAGGAATGGTGTGCCGTGACGCGTAAGGCGAAATAGCGGCTCTGCAATCTTGGAAAAATTTGCAATGAAGCGTCTATAATACGCCAACAGACCGAAGAATCGCCGGTCACTTTTCTTGTTGGTTGGATTTGGACCGCACTTGAACTGCTACTCAATCGCCTAAAGTTAAAGGGTCCGCCCTAGAACAGGAAATGACACAGATTAGAAACATGTTAGAACAGATTACCCGAGAGAATGCAATGCTTAAAGATGAGATCAAGCAGCTTAGGGCAGAAAACGCGAAGCTTCAGCAAGAAAAGAATGGCAACGCACCCTCCGCCAGTACGACGTCGACGCGGAGTCGGGCTCCAACGCCCGTTCCCACGCAAGCGAACGGAGAAGCACCACCACACAAAAGGAGGGCGCAAGAAACGGCTGAAGAAAAGAGCGTCTTTGCAATCAGCGAGGTTATGGGAACGTTTAAAGGAATGTTCGATGGTTTACAGCAACAAATCACAAACATGTATGTAGAGATTAAACAACGATTCGATGGATTAGAGAATAGAGTAGCGGCACTAGAAAGCACACCAAAGGATATTAGGCCAGCAGGCGCAGGGCCGGTTAAAAGCAAGCCGTATAGCAGGCCGAATGCGGTAGAAAATAGCAAGGCCACCGGGGAAGAACAGATAAATCAACATGGCGTCGCGTAACCAATACGCGATTTGGCAATGGAACTGCCGCGGGTATCGTCGCAAGCGAGGAAACCTGCAGCAGTTCATAACAAGTAAGGAGGCGCCAGATGTCATCGCCCTGCAGGAAACCGGGGGGATCGCAAAATTATCGGGGTATAAATCATATAGTGGTTCCGGCGAGAAGGCAACCGTCACGACGCTCATACACAGAAACCTCTCGGCTGTCGAGCACGATACCGGTGTGCGCGGCATAGACCACGTCCTGATTGAAATAATACCCTCCCGTAAAGAAGAAGGAAGTCTATTTATTCTGAACATATATAGTCCACCTCGGCACAAGCCCAAATTCGGCCCACTCTTCCGCAAAGTGTTGAGCGTAGCGCACAAGCAGGCACTAGTCGTGGTCGGCGATTTTAACGCGCCACACGCGGCTTGGGGATACAGCATAGAGAACATTAAGGGCCGAAGCCTGTGGGCAGACGCTCAGCACGAAGGCCTAACGCTCATAACTGACCCTCAGGCACCAACCAGAATAGGAAACAGCGTAACCAACGACACGACACCAGATCTCACATTTACG
This sequence comes from Dermacentor albipictus, assembly GCF_038994185.2. NCBI lineage: Eukaryota > Metazoa > Arthropoda > Arachnida > Ixodida > Ixodidae > Dermacentor > Dermacentor albipictus. The sequence continues at coordinate 40,042,741 of NC_091822.1, read as the reverse complement.
AAAAATGTATCAATTTCTCAATGGACAAACATGCAGGAAAGCTTAGGTAGTGACCACTACATCGTCGTCACAACGGTACAAGCAGGCCCAAGGAAAAAGAGGGGGAGAGAACTGAAGCTAGTAGAATGGGACTCTTTCCGCAAAATCCGACAAGATGATGCGGAAGACACTATAACGGACATAGAGAAATGGGCAGAGAAACTGCAAGAAAACATTAAACGAGCTGCCAAAACTGTTCCAGAGGAGGCAGGTATAGAGGAGATGGATAGCAGATTATTGCACATGTGGGAAGCGAAAGGTAGCATGCTGAAAAGATGGAAAAAGCAAAAACATAATCGGAAATTAAGGAAGAGAATTGTGGAACTAAACATGGAAATCGAGATATATGCAAATAGGTTAACCCAACAGAAGTGGGAAGCCACGTGCGACTTGATGGAAAGGCAGATAGGAATGTCCAAGACCTGGAACATTCTCCGATGCCTCTTGAACCCCGGAAGTACAAAAACCATACAAAGACACAATCTACAGAAGGTTATACACAGCTACAACGGCACAGAAGAAGAGCTCTTCCGAGAGCTCCAAAAGATGTACGTTGGAGATGCGGATAGAGAAGTACTTCCGGATTACCTAGGTAACGAGAATCCAGATCTTGATACCCCTATTACGGAGGCAGAAGTCAGATATGAACTGTCCAGGCTCAACTCGAAATCTGCACCAGGACCTGATGGGATAAGTAACAAAACACTTAGAAACCTCGACGATGTATCCATCCGAGCTCTCACGGACTACATGAATAACTGCTGGGAGCAAGGCAGCATTCCAAGTCAATGGAAATCAGCCCAAATTATTTTTATACCAAAGACTGGAAAGAAACCACAACTGACGAACTTAAGGCCCATATCCCTGACATCCTGCGTCGGTAAACTCATGGAACATGTGGTTCTCACACGTCTCACGAGATACATGGATGATGGAGGACTTTACCCACATACCATGGTTGGATTTCGACCAAAGTTATCGACGCAGGATATTATGCTCAAACTAAAACATCAGATCATAGATGCGGGTGAGAAAAGTCTAGACACTGAGGCCATACAAGGTCTCGATCTAACTAAGGCCTTTGACACCGTCACGCACAAGGCCATACTACAAAATCTCCAAAAACTGGATGTAGGACGTAAAACATACGCGTACATCAAAGACTTCTTGACAGATCGTACCGCAAAGATTTCAATTGGAGAATCCAAATCGAACGAACTCAAGCTAGGTAATAGGGGTACCCCGCAGGGTTCAGTCCTATCTCCCTTTCTATTCAACGTGGCAATGATTGGTCTTCCTGCGAGACTCGAAAAGATAGAAGGACTCGGACACAGCCTCTACGCGGGCGACATCACCCTTTGGGTGGCGGGTGGAAGCGATTGGCATGTGGAAGAGATCCTTCAAACCGCAGTAAACACGGTAGAAGACTACATCAAAGACAAGGGACTGAGATGCTCCTCGCAAAAATCAGAACTTCTGCTCTATAGGCCCACATGCCGGGGTCGAAAAAGCATTAAGGAAAGGCCGGGCGTTGTGGTCACAGTAGAAGGCACCACAATACCGATAGTGGAGAGCCTGAGAATACTGGGACTCCGCATATCCGAAAACGGCCATAACGGAGAAACCATTAGACTACTTGACAATAGTGTTCAACAAACAATCAGACTAATAAAGCGGATATCCAACAGGCACTATGACATGAAAGAGCACAATCTCATCCGATTAATAGAAACAATCGTAATCATTCGTATTGTATATGTGGTTCCTTACCTCAAGCTCTACGCTGCGGAGAAAGCCAAGATAAACTGCATTGTTAGAAGGGCCTATAAGCAAGCCTTGGGACGTCCGGCAAATACGTCAAACGAGAAATTCTTGGCGCTCGGCGTGCACAATACATTAGACGAACTTATTGAGGCACAGAGAGTAGCGCAGTATGAAAGGCTTACGCAGAGTTTGACGGGGAGACACATCTTAGATGACATCGGAATAACCTGCGAAGCACAGCACGGAGTGCGGAGAGACATCCCAAGGAAAATAAGGGAACATCTATCAATACCCCCACTCCCCAGAAACATGCACCCGGAGTTTCACCAAGATCGAAGAAACGCACGAGCGAGAGCTCTCCACAAAAGATTCCGTGATGCCAGGGACGTGGTCTATGTGGACGCGGTGGAGTACGCAAATGGACAGAGTATGTCGATAGTTGCTACGAGTCTAGAGGGTGACTGCAGAGTTAGTGGGACGGTGAAAACATGGAAGGCAGAGGTGGCGGAGGAAGCTGCCTTAGCACTGGCAATAGCCTCCACGGAAGCCAACATCATAGTAAGCGACTGCAAGGCAGCAGTCAAGAACTATGCAAAAAGGAAGAATCTCGCCGCAAGCACTCAGAATTTTAAACAACTTTCGTGAAGATCGCGACATTCACATTATATGGGCACCCGCACACTCCTCCCTTCCCCGGAACGAAATAGCGCACAACCTGGCTCGAGAACTGACAGGCCGAGCAGGTGACACGCAACAAATACTGGGAACGGAGAGAGACCGGATGACCAGCTTTAACGAGATCACCAAACACTATAAATTGGGAAGGGCCCATTTCCCCCCGGCACACTCCTCGTTAAATAGACGGCAAGCGACGGCATGGCGCCTCTTACAAACAGATACATATCCGAACCCGGTGGCCTACCACCGCTACTACCCGGACCTTTACACGGATAGATGTAGATTCTGTGAAGAAAGGGCGGATCTACAACACATGGTATGGGCTTGTCCTCGTACACCCATACAGAATAAAATAATTAAAACAAGAGAGCAGTGGGAGACCGCGTTGCTCAGCTGTGCACCGGAAGACCAACGCAAGGCGATCCAGCAGGCCGAAGATGCCGCCAGGGCCCAAGGGCTCGAGGCCGTCATTTAGGTAGAGGCCTAGGTCTCAAATCTGCTGTGCACAAGTAAAGTTTATTCCTCCTCCTCCTTGAACGGCGCTCACGACGTGACCTACGAACTTCAGTTCTTCGTAGGTGAAATGGCATTCCTCAGGCTTGAGTGGGAGGTCAGCCGATGAAATGGCTTCGAATTCATTCTGAATGCGACAAAGGTGCTTGTAAAAAGTTTCTGAAAAAAAAACAATGACATCATCTAGATGGAAGAGGCGCCTTTTCCATTTAAGGTCAGCTAGAACAGTATCCATCTTTTGCTGGAATGTGGCTGGAGCGGTTCAGAGGTCGAAAGGAAGCACTCTAAACTCACGAACGCCGTCCGCCGTTGCAAAAGCAGTTTTCTCGCGGTCCCGCTAATCTATTTCATTCCGCCAATAGCCGCTCTTGAGATCGACATAGAAATGCATCCCGCTCCTCAAAATGTCCAGATAATCTTCAACACGAGGGAACGAGTTCATGTATTTCTTTGTGACGTTGTTGAGCTTCCAGTAGTCAACACAAAACCGAAGGGTGGCATCTTTCTTTTTAAGAAGAACGACAATGGCGATGACCAGGGACTGCATGAAGGCTGTATTACGCCGTCTTGAAGCATTTCCTTCCCCTACGTTTGAATCGCATGGCGTTTGGTTCGGGATAAGGCTGTTGCCGTATAGGGCGTGCATTGTCATATATGATACTGTGTTTCGTAATCGAAGTATGACGTATCTTCGATGACAATCCGAAGCAAGTATGGAACTCGAGCAACAGCTCGCGCAGGGGTTGTTTGTTCTCTTCAAGAAGCGTCGGATTGATGCCGACGTTGCATGGAGGTGCTTCATGAGTGCCGATTCCTCGGAAACAAAACACTCAGTGACATCGGCTATCGGGTCAGCGCAGGAGATGACAGTACCGAGGAAAACGTGCGGTGTTTGTAGCTGAAACTCGTGACAAGAACCTCACAGTGGCAGTCATGGAGGTCGATGAGGTTCTTGCTATGCAAACACCTTGAGAAAGCAGGACAGAGCGATTGCCTTCTGCGACTATTTCACTGTGTAATATTCTGTCACATGCCATTTGAAGCACAACATTTGCACGCAGTGGTAAAGTGACAGCGTTGTCGATGAGATGGAGCTGCTCGATGGTGGATGGTGTCGTTCGTTTCTGCGGCGCTGTTTGCCGAGAAAGTTACGAGGCGTCGTCGAATGTCGATGATAGCTCCGTGCTTTCTGAGAAAGTCCTTGCCGATTAATAGGTCTCGGGAATACTAAGGCACAATGTTCAAGGTAGCAACAAACTTAAAGACGCGAATCTGTTGCCAATGCCGAGTGGGTTGGCGAAGTGCCCGCCAGCTCTACGAACTGACGTTCGATTTACAGGTGTCGTCGCTTTCTTCAGATGGGCGGCCAGTTTTCCCCTGATTATTGAGTAATCCGCTCCAGTGCTTACTAAAATAGTCACTTCGTGACCGTCGGCCATTGCAAGAATGTCCAAGGAAATTATTCTTCCGAAATCAGCAGGTACTGCCGTCGTTGATGCATCCTTGGTTCGCGTACGCGTCAATGGGGGTCCTTGAGCATGTCCAGACTGGGCGGCCTCAGCCCCGAAGGTCGCTGTCATCAGTTTTCCCGGCGCGGGCTGCTCGACCGACCCTACACTACACTTCTCGAATACGTATGGCCAGTCGGAGAAAACTGCCGCGGTGATGAGGACTGTAACTGGTGTCGAGCCGATAAGGATCCGCGCCGCTGGCCAACGTATAGTCCAATTTCAAGAGGACGCTGGCCGAACCTGGGTCGCGGAGTTCGCTGAAAATCGCTATATCGGTAGACATGCCTAGCTTCGCCTCAGTGAAAGCGAAGTGGACGGCGGTCCGGTGCCCACAATACGCCTGACTCCCTTGGGATCTGTCGAGGGTCGTTGTAATACGAGGTCGCTTGGACCGACTGTAGCATGGCCGGGGACGCGGTGCGAAGCGGAGGGGAAGGTGGGGCAGATTTTCTCAACGCTTGCAAATAAGATCTTCGGGGAATCTCAGTTCTGAGTGGTTGAGTTTCTGCGTTGAAGGGTGGTTCTCGTAGGGCATGCTGGACTTTCTCACGTACAACTCTGGACAAAGAGCCGATCGTCGGCCATGATGGTAGCGAGAGCATCTGGAGTTCTTCGCTGATAACGGAACAGATGAGCTCTCGAATGAAATCGACGTCGGCCCCGAGAACTCCGAAGAAGACCGTAGGTGAGGCAGTGTTCACTTGGAGTTCGTATGATGGTGGCCGCTGCCAAAGAGCCCGTTTATTGGTTACGGGCACGGAAAAAGATCCGGAGAGAGTCTTAGGCGGGCGTCTGTACAAGACCACCGAACGGCTGCTCTTTCACTCCGCGTATGAGGTAGCGCACCTAGCTCTCTTACGACATGCTGGGGTCTGCTCGTCGAGAGAGACAGGTCATGTCCAAGAGGCGGACATAGCTTGCAATAAATATTGAAATGCATAATCGACTAATTAAAAAAATTTAGCTAGTAAGTTTTTAACAAATTAGCTTATGGCCCATATTGCAATTTACCAACTGTAAGCGTGGAGTTCGCAAGGTGGATCCGCCTGGAACTGACTCTCAGGATGACACCAGTTTCGAGATAATTGGTGAAATTTGCGGTGAAATGCTTTGACGTTCCGGTTAATTTTATAAGCCAATGTATAAGACGAGGTTTTCTTAAAAAAGTAACTGAAACGCCAGTGCATTTCTCCGTAGGGATAGGGAATTACCATCTCGAAACTGGTGTCATCCTGTAAATTCATTCTAAGTGGATGCGCCTTGCAAAGACCACGGCTAGAATTTATTTCCAATATGGGCCATAAGGTGAGTAGTTAAAGAATCGTTGAATTTTTGTTAATTAGTGGATTATACATTTCAATTTTTGTGCAACTAATGTCCGCCTCTTCGAGTAGACCAGTTGGTGAACTCGAATTGTGCTTTCCGCCACAGGCAATGGTTAAAATGCTTTTGATGTATTCGCTGAAGCACCCTGTATATAGACCGGCCACCGGCGCGGTCCGTCTCACTGACCACGAGACTTCTTGAATAATCTGCGTCGAAGGTTCGTCCATCGGAGCGCACGAAATAACTCACCAAAATCGCCGCACCGCCTGCCAGTGGGTCAGTGCCCTCAGCGCCTTCGCAAAAGGAGGGGCATTATGGGAACACTAGTATTTATTTATTTTATTTATTTTATTTGCAATACTGCCAGTCTCTGTTGAGACCAAAGCAGGTGGGCACAATTTTACAGAAAGAAACAAACAGGTCATGTTACATGGTACATTAAAAAAAAAGGAAAAACGCTTCCTTAACTACTGCAGAAATCACCATTAATACAATACTTTTGGTTGGTATAACAATATGGCCATAACAATATAACAATGTAGTTAGTATAGCAATATAACAATATTGTATTACTGAAATGTATATAAAAATAGCGAATGAATGACACTTGTAAGATCAGAGAACTTATACAGGTAACAGATAACCGCGCAGAAGCGGCGAGTTTGGGGTTTGAAATGCATAAATTCCACGCACAGAGATAAGTATTACAGATATGTGGGTTAAGATTAAGATATGTGGGTGTGTTAAGTGGCGTCCTCTCTGTTTGATGTCTCCAGTAGGTTGATGAACGATGAAAGTGACGGAGAGGAAACTATGTCTGAGTGGAGGAGATTCCATTCTCTGATCGCACGTGGGAAAAGTGAAAACTTGAACGTGTCATTGCGAATACTGTAGTGGTTTAGTGTAAATGGGTGATTTTTTTTTGCGACAGGCGTGATGTAGACAAAGTAACGTACTTAGTTCGGTCTATCTTATAACTGTCGTGCATTAGTTGGTAGATGAATTTTAAGCGGGCGTGTCTGGCCCTAACAGATAGTGTTTTAAGACCTGCATCAGCTAAGAGGTTTGTAGGGGAGTCATAGGGACTGTATTTGTTAAAAATGAACCTCACAGCTTTTCTTTGCACCTTTTCTAGTTTTGATGTGTTAGTTGATGTGTGTGGAAACCAGATGATGTTAGCGTATTCTAAGACGGGGCGAACAAAAGTTGTATAGGCTAGTAGTCTGGTGTGTTTCGGTGCAAGGCGTAAACATCGTCTAAGGAAAAAAAGCTTGCGTAATGCGACTGAGGTAATATTATCAATATGTAAGTTCCAAGAAAGGCTAGAAGAGAATGTCAAACCTAGGTATTTGTGGTTATTTACTTTATTCAGGCAAGTGCCACCGAGGGCGTAAGAAAATTCTGAAGGCTTCTTTTTTGTTGTAAAGGACATGCATACAGATTTAGTGGTGTTAATTGACATTTGCCACTATTTACACCAATTGCACACCAAATCGAGTGCTCTGTTTAATAATAAGTGGTCTGCGTAACTGACAATTTCTTTATAAATAATACAATCGTCCGCGAAGAGCTTAATGTCACATTCAATGTTAGCAGCAATGTCGTTAATAACGATCAAAAATAGCAATGGGCCCAGTACTGACCCTTCGGGAACACCGGAGGCGACAGCTACAGTCCTGGAAGGGGTGTTATCTACAATAACATATTGTGTTCGATGTGATAAGAAGTTTTTTATCCATGCAGTAATCTGACCACCTCCGATTGCAGCCTTCAGTTTTGCAACTAATTTTACATGGCTTACACAATCAAACGCTTTACTGAAGTCGAAGAGGATCATGTCTGTCTGGCTTCGGTTGTTTAGGCTGAGTGCAAGGTCATGGACCACTTCGGTAAGTTGTGTGACCATTGAGAGGCCACTTCTAAAGCCGTGTTGTTGACGTATTAATATATGTTCTTGCTCGAGAAATCTAGTGATGTGTTTGAAGATATGTTCCAATATTTTACAAGATGTGCTGATAAGTGAGATTGGCCTGTAGTTGGAAGGTTCGTTGCTGTCGCCGGATTTATGTATTGGAATCACCTTCGCTTTTTTCCAGTCATCTGGTAGTTGTGCGGACTCGAGCGATTTCCGGTATATAATGGCAAGGTATTGGCAACACCATTCTGCATACGTTTTTAAAAATTCGTTCGGGATATCATCTGGCCCGTTAGCTTTCTTGATGTCGATGTTAAGCAACAGATTAAGAATACCGGCATTCGTAATGCTTAATGAATCGATGGTTTTAGGTGGGCAGGGTAGGGAGGGAAGTAAGCCATTGTCTGAAGTGAAAACCGAGAAGAACAATTTGTTGAATGTATTTGCTCGAGCTGTTTTCTCTTCTAGAGACCGTTCGGGTGACACACCTAGACACGGGCGAAAGTATTTCCAAAACCTGTGTGGATTGTTGGTAATGAAGTCGGGGAATGTTGTGCTGAAATAGTGATGTTTTGCATTTTTTAACTTTCCTTTGAAGTCAGCGAGAGCGGAGGTCAGATTGTCTTTCAGAGATTGACTCGGCCCTTTTCTTTTAATAGTATGTCTAAGTCTTTTTACTTTAGGCCTCGCTTGAAGGACCTCACGCGATATCCATGGGTTTTTCTTTTGTGGTTTGCAACGTTTCATCGGGATGAAGTTTGTTGTGCAGTGTGGACGACTGACCTAAATTGATGCCACAAAGTGTTGACGTCACAACACGTTTCTGAAGCTGCTTGGACAAAAGCATCAAACTCGTGTGCCAGGTGAGTGACAATACAGTCATGAGCTGCTCTGCGAAAATCAAGTACAGCACGCTCCAGGTTTAGCTTCTTTATGTTGCCTTCAAGCGAGAGCTTACATTTAGGTATGTCGTGGTCCGATATACCACCGACTATTGTCATCTCAATTGCGTGAAGTGCGAAATGGTTACTTATGAGTATGAGGTCAAGTATGCTATTCGTAGAGCCTTGTGAGCGAGTTGGCTGGTCGACTACCTGGTTGAGGTTGAAGTTTAGCATTAAATCGGTAAGTGCTGCGGATGTGGCTGAAGTGTAGTGCATGGTACTCCAGTTCAGATCAGGTAACTTGAAGTCCCCCATGAGGATCACTCTACTAGTACGAACATGGAATTGCATATACTCCTGCAAAGCAAGCACGCCTTCGGATCCACTAGTAGGGCTTCCATAGACGCAACCAGTAAATATACCGGTATCATTGTACAATATTTTACAAAACACAGCCACCGCGTTGGAGACTTCGGGGAGTGGAACGAATGGAATATCATTCTTAAGAAGTAGGGCCACGCCACCACCACGAGACAGCCTATCTTTACGGATAACAGAGTAACCTGGTGGAGATATCTCGTGATTGAAGATATCTGGGGATAGCCAGGTTTCAGTGATGGCCACTATATCCGGATTGTGTTCAAGTAACAGTCCTTCCAGGAGTTCTACCTTGTTTACTATGCTTCTCGCATTTATGTTAAGCACTGTTAGGGTCTCAAGTTTCTTTGTTAGGGTCTTAAATTTGTTTGACTTCGGGTGGATGGACGATTTCTTTCTATGTTTTTTTGTAGTGACACCCTTTCATTTTTTTCGTGATCCCAAACGAATACGCGATCATTAATGTAGAGCTTATCATAGGATAAAGAGACCTTTTCCTGTTTTTCCCGAAAAGTATGATGAGTATGATGAGCAGCACATGAGCCAGATATGAAAGACGACGACGAGGAACGCGTGAGCAGCGGTACGAGCGCGTCTCTGTGACTGCGTGGCATCTTGTATCATCTCGGGCCACGGCGCCGGAATTTTCGCTTCCCAAGTTATATAACACTTTAGCATGAAAAGATACAGGCAATATGAAATGGTGCCGGTGGCTAGCAAGCGGCGCAGCTCAATAAATTAAAACAAAAAAGCGCAAATTTAGGAACTTTATCGCATACTTGACATATATCTCAATGATATAAATCTTCGACCGGTTGATTAAGCACGCGCTTTACATCAGACTATGCCCAGAAGTTTTGGAAATAGCTAGAAGATTTGTGAATCTACGAAATATAAGCCTTGTAAAATTGAAAGGAGTACTGTCAAAAAATGCTTGTCCTGTTTTTGGAACTTTATTGAGGAGCCCTCTATCCAGTAAATAAACCCTTCACCGAGTGCTTCAGCAAGAAATAATTTCGTTACCTTTTAATAAGACCATTAAATAACGCGTGTCAAGACTAGCGGGATTTCAGACGTGGGTAACATTACCCATCAAGTCACTGAAACCTGTTGTGGCTGTGTCGTGTTACCAGATACCGCGGACGCGTACACTCACACTGTGGTCGTGGTCCGTAAAGCTGATTCCATTCAACGCTCGATGGAGTGAGCGGTAAGAGAGAGTCCCCGTGCGTTTCTAATAGAATAGACCAATCGGAGGGGACAGTTTGGCAGCCTTTGGTGACATGCTCATTGTATGCCTTTCAAGCCCCACACCTCCCCAGCTGCACTTTCGGTACCGTGAGAAGTAACTTTGTTCACGTCCGAGGCCGGCCGTGTGCTTGACGATTGTTTGGACAGGCCTTAGAAAAGGCACTGTAATTGTTCATTTGTGGCGCTCTCCAGGAATTACGGCTTCGTACCGTACGTCACCATACCGCACCCTAACTGCAGAGCCAACCGCTGCCCCCCCTTCCTCCCCCCCCAAAAAAGAAGCGGGACACCAAATTTTTGTGTCAGTATTCCTTTAGCAATGCTTGTGCATGGATACCGGTTAATGGTATTGTACATGGCTTAGCATAACATAAACAAAAGTAAGCTTTTTAGCAGTTTAATGAGAAATATGAACTCATTACATTTATGGAGCTGAAAGCTGAAACACAACGCAGGTAACTGATACCCCTGCGACCATTTTTGTGCGCCATTTGACAGTTGCGCTTCCAAAAATGGGTCACACAATATGACCGATTACAACATGTATGCATATTTCTACTCTGCTTTGCCTTACAAAATAAATATTGAACAATTGAGCGCACTATATTGAAACTTCCCGGCCATGGCGGCCGCATTTCGATGGAGGCGAAATGCGAAAACACCCGTGTACTTAGATTTAGGTGCACGTTAAAGGTCCCCAGGTGGTCGGAATTTCCGGAGTCCTCCACTACGGCATGTCTCATAATCAGAAAGTTGTTTTGGCGCGTAAAATCCCATAATTTATGTTGAAACTTCTAAAGTCATAACACATATAAAAAAACGTTAGATTAAAGTCACTTGACTAATCATTTTTGAAACATGAAAAGGCTTTATCAAATTTAAGTTGTGCGCGACACTGCAGCAAGTGCATCAAATTAGTTCACAGCTTGTCTGCTACTGCTGCTTTCGAATACTAAGCTCAACACGTTTATCACACGAGGCACGTTACCTGTGCACAACTCATCAATTTCATATGCAGCCACCATATCCTGCGAAAGTGTACATTTCAGAAAATCCAGCATAACATCTTTCCAAATAATTAACCATGACCAACAGCACAAGTAAGCAAGTAGGAAGGAACTCTGTCTCAGAAAAAAAAATTGTACAAACAGTAGCAAGTACTTAAACAATTCAGCTTGACAACTACATTGTGATTTAGTGTAGCTACCATATTTACGCAGTTCTGACGTGCCCTCAAGTGGATATGTGACACGCACCATCTTTGTCGGTCCAACGTAAAAGAGGGAGCCCGAATAGGTTATGCAAAATTTTATATGATGAAAAATGTTGCATGCCTTTATTATTTGCAATAAGAAAAAGCAACCTGCAGAATTTACTTGTCGCAGTCAGTCGGATTTTTACCTGTCTTTGGACATGGCGTCCTCCGTACAATATGCTTTATTTGATATATCACATTTCATGAGCAACTCCATGAGTATTCTCAACAAAGTGTTGGCCCACGCCTACATTATTCACCTTGAATCTTGACACATGTTAGTAAGGGAGCGCTTCAAGGGATATCGTGCAACAAGCTCAGTATTAAAACGCATCTTGTTTTGAACTAACTTTCGAATAATAGCGGTCCATTATCCCACCAAGCTATGCGAGAGCATGTTCAGTGGACATCTTGCTATGACAATTGCAAGGAAGCTTGCTCTAATGGTAAACTGCCGACTTGAATGTAGTTGCAGTTTATTGCTGAATGCAATGCACACGCAGCTTTTGGACCCAATTTTTTTTTATGTGCATGGTACACCTGGGTAACTCCGGTATAACAACGCGGGGAAGTGTCTGAAAAATGTTTTTTTTTTTACATTTAAGCGTTTAATTTTGTCTGACTGCAGGCACAAAAAATTTACATTCATTGGTCATGCATGCAGGTGGGCATGATTTGGCATTGTTTTTAGCATATGACTGTTCCAGAGAATCTGCATGGCGTCTGAAAAAAAAAACATTGTTGAGCTTTGACGCGCGCCTTTGTGTGCTTTCAGTTCCAAAAAATTCACATTCTTTGAATGCCGATATTTTGTACGTCTTTCGTCGGTCTTCCATATGAGAAACCCAAAAGCACGCGAACATGCAGGCTATTCCCGAAAGCTGCGACGAGACGTGGAACGGAACTTGCCTGTCGATGTCCAGCGTCAATCCTCGGTTCTACACCAGCCACAGCGTCAGCAGGACTTCTTTTTACCATTAAAGAAAGTTAATGCCATTGTGGAAAGTATAATTTTTAGTGGCAATAATGATCAACAAATTGAAAGAGCTGTCTGATTTAGAACCACACAAGTGTAGTGGAAATCAAAAATCAAGTATGGGGCTAACAGATAGAGTAGCACACTGTGGCATAAAGGTGATAAAGAGTAATACCGTGCCTCAGAAGGGCTGGTCAACATTACCATAGGAGGACTTACCTGCGTCAAAGGCGACGTTCTCATTCTCGGCAGGTTAGCTTTAATGGGTAAACCAAGGACGTGAAGATTGCCTTTGACGAAACTAAGTCCTCCTATGGAAACGTTGGCCAGCCTATCTGAGACACTTTATCCCTGTTTATAAGCTCCGTACCAAGATTAGTGAGCGTGTTAAGGTAAGTAGCGTCCGACATTTTCAGTAACCGTTTTAATTCTGATGAAAAGCAAACCTTCTTTTCTTGCTGCCTGCGTGCCGAATAACAAAATTATTCTTAGTTTGGGAGAAAATGTTTATGTTGACGAGCTAAAATATGCAAGCGCCCTGTGAGTTAGCGCATTTTTTGTCCATTTTGCCGATTCCGCGATTTGGTTAGATACCAAAGAGGAGCATTGTGGGTACTGCTCGCAGAATATTTAGCGCGAACGGACAGGTGAATAGCATTAAATTGCATTCCTTGTGGTGTCACGGAAAGGGACCTGCTACAACGAGTACGTACAGACGAGGTACGTCGCAGCGGCGGGACGGTTTATACAGTCATCTTTCGCATTTTGCATTTCTAAAACCGAACAAATATAGCAAGATCTTTCCAGACTGCTTCTGTGAAGCCAATAGACTACTTCCGTGAAATTTTTATGAAAGTTGAACATTGCCTTTATTAGGAGCATTTCATTAGAACACTCATTTACTAACAGTTCAGTTCAGTTTATTGTCCTTAAAGACCCCCCGGAGGGGGTATTACACAAGGGGTGGGTTTAACATAAGTTCCAGATTTGGTACACTTCATAAGGAATATTCAAAGTGATCAATCACACGCTGTAGGAATGAAGACAGGCAAGTGATGCTAACAATGTCAGCAGGAAGGCCGTTCCAGTCTTTAGCTGCTCGAGGAATGAACGAGGCGGAAAAATGAGTGGTTCGGGCACGTGGCCGTGCGACTTGCTGCGGATGACTGGTGGGGTGAGAGATGCGTGCCGCAGGAACGATGTATGGCGCATGATAAAGGCTACCGAAAAAGAACTTGTGATAGAGCTCAAGACTAGCAATGCGTCGGCGATTAGATAGTAATGTTAGTCCGGATTGTGTTTTAAGTGCGGAAATACTGACATCATATGAATATTGTGAGTGAATGAACCTAGTAGCGCGGTTCTGAACAGATTCAAGTGAGGTGATAAGATATGTTTGGTGCGGGCTCCAGATGGCAGATGCATATTCAAGTTTTGCCCGAACAAGGGACTTGTAGGCAAGCAGTTTTACGTTTTGAGGTGCCTGGCGGAGATTACGTTTTAAAAAACCTAGTGTTTTATTAGCAGATGATATGATGGTAGAAATATGTTTATGCCAGGACAGATCATTGCACACAGTGACACCTAGGTATTTACAGGACTCTGCTAGTTCGAGAGGCATGCTTCTAATTTGGTAGAAAAATACCAGGGGATTACTGCTACGGCCAACGTGGCGAAACTTGAGTTGAGTGCCTCTCGTGCACTTTTAGTGTTGTTGAGGGCACAGATATTTGCCTCTCATTGTGACTACCTTCAAGACAAAAGGTAGGCGAAATTGCAAAACAGTCCTCTTCATAGATCCGGACACAAATAAAGCTGGCAATATTGTGCAATGTTCTGTATTTGGTTTCTTTTTAGAGCTCTGCTCTTAGGTGCCCATTCCTACGTTGAATGTGGGCGTTCCTCGGCGTAACCAAGCGAACGAGCGCAGCGAAAGACGAAAGAGCGAACGCGGAGCGCAGCGGCGGATGAAAGGCGGCCATAGCGAGGAGAGCGAGAGGAGCAAAGCGGAGAAGGACCGCATTTCGAAAGCCTCAGGAAAGCCTCAGTGCCGTACAAGACGTGTTCTGCAGCAACGATGGCTACGAGATGGCGCCAGAGTAGCGCATGTTGTCAGTTCGCCAATGACGCCAGCGATAAGACATGTGGCGAGAGACTCCACCGACCCCATATATGGCGACAAAGCACTGCATGAGCGGAGGTTTGTCTGCGGCGGCTGCGCGTCCATCGCGCCTACACGTTACAGACGCGCCGCCTCTCGCGATATACCGATTAGCGATGTAGTCACGCCAGGCTTCTGTACATTTTCGAAGTACCGCACGATACAGATCGTCCGCTCCAGCCTATATATGGCGAAATGAAAACAGGTATACAAATGCGCTCAAATTTCCCATTAGGGAGTGTTGCAAACGTTGGTGAATTTTTTACAGCGAAGCTGTTAAGGGCCAGTTCCCCTAGGGTAGTGTTCGCGTGTAGATACAAAATCTCGATGATAGTGCAATGCCGGGCCGACCCGCAGCAGAGGTGCAGCAGGCGTTACGTACTGCCCACTGTGGGCCGATCCTGAAAGTTGTGCAATGTCGAGCCGACCCGCGGCGCAGGTGAAGCAGGCGTTCAGCATTTCTTATACGCGGCCAATCACGAAGATATTACAATGCCGGGCCTGAACCGCGGTGGAGGTGAAGCAGGCGTTAAGCACACCCCATACGTAGGCTGATCCCGAAAGTAGGGCAATGTCGGGCCGTCCTGCTGTGGAGGTGATGCAGGCGTCGAGCATTCGCCATACGTGGGCCGATCCGAAGGATAGTGCAATACTGAGCTGACACGCGGCGGGGTCAAGCAGTGACACCGAGTACACTGAGCTGTACTCCGTGTCGGGTGAAGAATCATCCGATGATAGCTCCATCGCTGTCCGCAGAAAGAGGGCCAAACGGAGGACTGTTCACGTGAATACATCAACGCAAGCGAGCACAGCGACTCTGAAGTCAAGGCTTGAAAGCTGGCATCACGCCATCGTGTTCGTACCCAGAGAACCCTCAAGCAACCTCCGGTTGCTGAACAGGCTAGAACTATCCGTTCTCTAGGAAGGGGTCATGCCGAATGAAATAAGGACATTCGCACAAATACACGCAAATTTGTCCTCGCAATCGATGTTTCCAACGGGAGTGCGCTAGAAAACCTCAAGAAAATCTCGGAGCTAGGACGCATCAAAGTGCGTTCGTATATCCCGATGGACCATGCATCCACAACAGGTGTAATTTATGGCATTGATGTCACCATTCCCAACGCGGACTTGACTATCCTCGTCAACTCAGCGAGTGAGGGTGTTGTCATCACGCCTGTGAGCCCCCTTGGAACTTCGCGCTGCGTCAAACTGATTTTAAAAGGCGATTGCATACCATCTCACGTCAAACTCGGTCAATTCCGGCACCTTGTTCGACACTTCGTACTAAAGTCACTTCAATGCCACGCTTGGACCTGTCAAGGGGGTCTGTCCAAACTCGTTACTGTGTCCCCGGTGTGCTGACCCTCACGCGGAGGACACTTGCCGAGCTACAGTCCTCAAGTGCGGAAACTGTGATGGCTGCCATGCTGCCTAGTCTAGAGACTGCCCTCGCATCACAAAAGACGTCGCTGTTCTCAAGCTAATGGTTCTGGACAAATCCACACACATGGAGGCTGCTGAAACGATCCGGCGTCGACGTCACCGAACCTCCTCAAGAACCGCAAAGACACGAAAGGAGAGGGGCCCTTCCATTGTAGCACTCATGCCAAAAAGGTGCTTAGCAGCACAAGAAAGTCGGCTGAAAGGAGTCTTTCTCAGGAAGAATGGCCTGCGCTTCCAAGCCAGCAACTTCGCATATAACCAGAGATTGTTAAGCCTGCTCGGGAGCCTACTCCTGCCGCTGATGACACGCCCCCAAAGCAGATCATCAAGTCATTTCAATGCTGCGTCCCCTCATAGATGCCACTCGAGTGATTCTGTCGAGCCTTGGAACCACGCCTGCTCGAAGTGCACTGAATGTACTGAACGCCTTAAACCCAGTGCTTGAGTCTCTCGAATAAAGTCCTGGCCAACCATCGGCCAGCCTTTCGAGCAGTCAAGGCAGCGTCAGTCATCCAGTGGAGTGCAAGAGCACTAAATTCGCGTCTCATATATATATATATATATATATATATATATATATATATATATATATATATATATATGTATAATATATGAGTAAATTAGTGTATATAATATACTAAGTTGTTCCAAGTCATTGTCACAGAGAGCCTAACGTGTCAAAACCAGTCAGATCATCGGGATACGAGGCTGTTATATCCGCAATGACTGATGCATGCAGCCAAGTCATAGTTTTTATTCGTCGAGAACTGACCTAAGTTCACCAGCCGATTCCGCCTGATGATGACAATCAATATGTTTGCCTAGCAATTAAAAAGGGCAACTTCACGTTTACACTTGTAGGCGTTTATATATCGCCTTCAAGTAATTTTCATCCCTAATGATTAAAGAACATCTTGTCGGTGTGCCCTGCTCCATATGCCATCATCGGATATTTTAATGCGCACCAAATATGGCATGGGGAAGCACAAGGGCAAATATAAGAGGGCAAAGACTTCCAAACTTCGCCTGCAGCCACAGCCTTTCACTCCTGAATGACGGCAGCCCAACGTTTATACGCGGCGTCACATATGGCAGGTGTTTTGACGTAGCTTTCGTCTCCAGCTCCTTCACATGATGTGTTAAATGGTTTTTGGATATCAAGACGCACGGGAGTGACAACATTTCCACGTACCTTGTCATCAAAGGGATGTCCAGGTCCTTCCCACGGAACATCATTCGATTAATTCACTGGACTAATTTTCCTTTCGCCATGGCAGATGCTTGTCGAGAGGGCTTGTCCTCTAGATTAGAGGAAACAAGTGTGCAATGCAACACGCCACGCGCACGGTCACGGTTTCGTCGAAGCACATGATTTTTGACATAGAGTTGGAGGAACTTCGCGCACTCCGTCGTCGTGAGGAGCTGCGTTACCGGCGTACAAAATCCATCGATGACCTTAGGAGAGCCAGACGACTACAAAATAAAATTCAGCATCGCATGGATATGTTGGCATCTCGACGTTGGACAATGTTTTCCCAGTCACTAGACCCTCGAAAGTCACTGTCCCACATGTGGAGAACCATACGTGGTCTGAGTTCTCTCCCTGAACAACGCTTCCTTTCCAAAGCGCTGGCGCTCTTCCAGAGGCAACTGGATGCTGAAGTTGCAGAAAACCTTTGTACAATGGTCGGTGGCCAAGCAACCGGTCCAGGCTCTCCAGCCCCCAGTGACATCCCTGTTTCGCGCGACTGCCGCATGGATCTTCCTTTCTCAATGGAGGAACTAGAAGCGGCTCTTTCTCTATGCAGGCGTTGTTCATCCCCGTGACCAGATGGAATATCCTACCGCGCCTTGAACAACATGAGTGAAGGCGCACGGAGCGAACTGTTACATCTATACAACGTATCTTGGCAAGATAGCATGGTTCCCGAAGAATGGAAGAGAAACCGCTTGGTCCTTCTCCTGAAGCAAGTCTCCACTTGAACTCACCTCATACCGCCCAGTAGCGCTGGCCAGCTGTGTGGGAGGGATAATGGAAAAGATGATCCTTGCCCGCTTGGAGTGGTACCTAGAACACCACAGCATGTTACCAAATTGCATGGCTGGTTTTCGTCGAGATCGCTGATAAGTAGACAGAGTTGTTGATCTCGCTACTTGTGTCCATCATCAAACCTCATGCAAACGATTACCTGCAGCTTTGTTCTTGGATTTCTAGGGGGCATACGATAACGTATCTCACGAGGCTTTCCTCGGTGCTCTTGAGATGGTTAGCCTAGGTGGTAGAGTTTTCCAATGGATTTCTCATTACCTTTTTATGAGATCATTCTTTGTGTATACCGGCGATGTTCAAACCGCACGACACTACACCTACCGAGGAGTTCCTCAAGGAAGTGTACTAAGTCCTACAATATTCGACCTCACACTCATTGGTCTCGGTGACCATCTGCCAGCAGCGATCAAGATATCAATCTACGCAGACAACATATGTATATGAACTTGAGGTATGACACGTGCACAGATATGTGCAAAACATTAAAAAGCTGCTACCCTGACAGCTATATACCTCCACAAACATGGTCTTGAAATCTCTTCAGACAAATGTGCACTGATGGCATTCACTCTCAAACCAACGACACCCTACGCCATCTCTAGAAATGGCCACATAATTTCTTATGAGAAGACTGACAGATTCCTTGGCATAATCACTGATAGAGATCCCTCATGGAGCCTGCACATGACCTACTTGAAACAGCGTCTGACCAGCAATCTCCCAGCTTCTCATGTTTCTGGGCGGAAAGGCTTGGGGAATGTCAGTGCATGCAACGTTTGAACTGTACAGGGCTCTTTTTCTGGGCTTCTTG
The DNA here is from genome assembly GCF_038994185.2 of Dermacentor albipictus. Classification (NCBI taxonomy): domain Eukaryota; kingdom Metazoa; phylum Arthropoda; class Arachnida; order Ixodida; family Ixodidae; genus Dermacentor; species Dermacentor albipictus. The sequence continues at coordinate 40,023,783 of NC_091822.1, read as the reverse complement.
AGATACAGTTTGCCCGTACTGACCAACACTTGCCAGACAAATCTTCGTGCTCTACAGGCTATTCAAGGTCGGGCTCTCAAGGTTTCTCCTGGTTTGCCAAAATGCACATCGGCAGTAGCGACTATTGCCGATCGCCCCGGACCAACCCATATAGACACACATTGCGGTGGAAGTGTTGAGAGTGCATGTAAGGCACTTTGCCCGTGCCCGTTCCCGCCATCTGGCAACAAAGGCCGCAGGCATCATTTTGTACTACGATTTCGGATTATTACACCTGCCTTCCACCAGGATTCACCCCTGCAACTAAGCCATCGATTCCTCCATGGTGTTTGGCTCGACCTGCAGTTCACCTCAGCGTACCAGAAATCATAAAAAAATCTGAGCTGTCATCACCTGCTCTTAAACAGCGCCGACCTCGTACATATTTATACTAATGGATCGGCAACTTTCCAGTCTTCCTCTGGAGCCGTGGGTTTCCCAGCGAAAGCGACAACCATCAGTTTCAAGACATGCTACCCAACGATACCGATGGCTGCGGAACTTGCAGTTCTCCGCGCTGCACTTCGTCTCGTCAGCCAAGAACAACCTCGAAGATGGTCAATATTCAGTGACTTGAAGGCAGCACTGCAGTTTTTGCTATCAGCCCTGCGGCGTGGACCGCACAAACAACAGGTATTCGAGATTAGAGAACTAATCCATACCTTGGCTGAGAAAGGACACCACTTGACATTTCAGTGGCTTCCAAGTCAATGCGGCGTCATAGGGAACGAACACGCCGATAATGCTGCTCGGTCGGTTCTTCAAGGCGACGAAGAGGAGCTGATACCGTTATCAAGGACAGATGCCGCTAAAAACACCAAGTGCTCAGCCGTGATATGACGTTCTCCTTGTGCAACGCAGGAAGTTTTCAAAACAACCAGCTGCACAACCTAGACTCCTCTCTAGGCCTTTGCATTCCTGCTGGACTCTGTTGTCGTGAAGCTACCCTGCTTTGTCGAATATGGCTAGGGGTGGCCTTCACCAAGACTTCTGCTTTCCGAATCGGATGGGCCGAGGACGCCTCGTGTGGTGACTGTGCTAGCGAGGAGACCCTTCAACACCTTCTCTGTGACTGCCCTGGCTACAATTTACAGGGACGATCGCTCGGAATCGTGATAGCGCGCTTTGACCGAAGACCCCTAACAGAGGAACTTATTTTAAAATGCCGCCATCACAAGCCATCGCAGCGGCGGGCGACGAGGTCACTGTTGCACTTTTTAAAGGCAACAGAATTGGACAAGCTGCTGTAGCCTGAAGAGATGTTTATTATGCTGCAAGTGCTACTGTGCTGTGCGGTGACAGTATGCGGCGACAGTGACCGATTGTGATTGTATGTTCATGCTCCTTTCTTTCTTTATCTCTAGTTTCTTACAATTTAACCTCCCCTTCCCCTCTCTCCACAGCGTAGAGTAGCATACCGGATCTTCTGCTCTGGTTAACCTCCCTGCCTTTCCCTTTTCCTATGTCTTGCACCATGACATTTGTTCGCGCAAAGCTGATTGTTTTATTGTTACTTAAAAATATAATTCTTCGTGGAAAATTAAACAGTCACCGGACATAAATACGAATACCACATATCCCGCGTTACGCATGCGTTGCTTTTTCTGAAAGCACGTTCAACTGGCCCTGCTGCCAAGTTCACTTGCTACTTGACGCCTGACGTTAAAAGGGTCTTTCACATCCGCCACAATGGCCGTGAGCGGCGCGCTTGCTAATACTCCCAGGGCTAACCTCGTACACGCAGAAATAATTATGGTACAGGACTGCGTGGCAAAACTATGCTCATTGGGCATACATAAAATGCAGGCTACAAACTGTTTGATGACAACTCTTCTCAATCTCTTTCAGCAGTCGATAGTCTGCGCTTCATGTTTGTCTAGTTTCCTTGTTCTGTAGGTATTTGTTCATACTATCGGGTCGCAGCTCAGTGCTGCACCTTGTCACAGAACGAATTGGTCGATTACAACACATTTCCAGAAATACTTGAGAAAGAGCACAGTACGATATGATCGCCTAGGTAGCTTAACTGGTAAATACTGCAAGCATAAGGCAAGATAGGCATTTAGCTACCATCCGCGGCTGGTTGTCTTTTCTTCTACTTCCAATTCCCCTATGGTTATTAATGCTTTAGCGTTAGAAGGTTCTTGCGAACGGAACCTCACGACGTCCGCCTGGTACCTTGTGGGTAGGGAGAGGAGAAACGGTGGAGAGAAGTGTGCGACTGAACAAGTGGAGAACAGGAACGAAGGACGGACCGCAGGTGAGTGAGCGTATTTTAATGTGACAGATGGTGGTATGACGTGACGCCTAAGAAGCACATACGAATAGGAGTGGGGCATGGCGTCATCCCTCCGTGCTCACAGCTGGCAGACCGCCAGAGGAGGGAAGGAAGTCGTGTAATGGCGTGATGAGGTGGACTTGACAGATTGCTTGTGTAGTTTGGCAGGTTCGCGCATGTCTTGTGAAGAGGCATCTTTTTGAGTACAGCGTGAAGGGCAGCACCTACGGGGCAGAAACCTGGAGGCTTACGAAAAGGGTTCTACTTAAATTGAGGACGACGCAACGACCTATGGAAAGAAGAATGAGAGGTGTAACGTTAAGGGATAAGAAAAGAGCAGATTGGGTGAGGGAACAAACGCGAGTTAATGACATCTTAGTTGAAATCAAGAAAAAGAAATGGGCATCGGCAGGACATGTAATGAGGAGGGAAGATAACCGATGGTCATTAAGGGTTACGGACTGGATCCCAAGGGAAGGGAAGCGTAGCAGGGGGCGGCAGAAAGTTAGGTGGGCGGATGAGATTAGGAAGTTTGCAGGGATGGCATGGCCACAATTAGTACATGACCGGGGTTGTTGGAGAAATATAGGAGAGGCCTTTGCCCTGCAGTGGGCGTAACCAGGCTGCTGCTGCTGCTGATGATGATGATGATGTGAAGGGACATTAGGTGTAATTAAAGAGCTTTGTAACGTCCTTTAGGCGGCTTCAATAAAAGAATATTTAGCGCTTACCGTAGCTCTGTTCTTGCTCATATTTTGCAGAAGAATCACATTTTGTGACAATGTTCAAGTTCACTGTAACACTTGGCGGTGTCACTTGAGTAGTTTCTTAAGAAAAAAAAAATCGACACTGGCTTCGTCTGACCCTCGGATGCACCCTCGAGCAATCATTGGAAGCGATTCTCTGCCGCGTTACAGACGGCCGTAGTAACACAGTACCTATTTTTACTACGTTACTACGAGGAACGCGTAAAAAGCGAAATTTGCACCGTTTTTCTTGACAAACCGCGCAAGTAACTGTAGTCAGTATATATATATATATATATATATATATATATATATATATATATATATATATATATATATATATATATATATATATATATATATATATATATATATAGTTAAAGAGCAGGCACTGTTTAAGATGCACTGCCATTAATTATGCGTTTGAGAGGTGCAGACGAAGCAAAAATTGCATTTCCTAAAAACTATGTAAATGATACCGCCAAGTGTTACTCTGAAAGATCGAGGCTTTCAAATGCGACCTTTCTGCAACATTTCAGCACCAACTAAGCTGCGGTAAGCTCAAATAACACTTTCTGCGATCGTATGCGTTTCATAATGGTTTACCTAAGCTTGACTGCGGATGTATATTGTTGTGAGGTCATTTATCATGCGAACACACACAAAAAAGGCGAAGCATCAATTGCGATAGCAAATTAATTGACAGTTATCTAAAGTAATGATAGTACTTTTATCGGCCGCATAGACTTGGAAACAATCACTTACTAAATGAATTAACGAGCATGGTGTCAGCGCGCACAAGCAAACATCAGCACTTAGCACTCGATGAGCGCGGACACTCGCTGCCAAACGCAGGTGTTTGCAAGCGCGGCAGCAGCAGCAGCAGCGAGCGAAGTGGCCTTCGTGCCGTCTGTCGCTTGAAACTTAAGAGCAGCGAAACACAGCGCACACAATGAGCCGTCAGCATATTCCTTCCAAGATACGTGACGCTCGCGACCACACGCGGCCGTGCAAAGCACGCACGTGTTGGCTGAGGTGAAGCCGCTCCCCTTCCTCCCACACTGCCTTCCCGCTTTCCTTTATATATGGCGCGCGAGAGGGAGCCGCGATCGTCAGATCACTTTGCGCCCGGCCGGTCGCGAAATTGCGCCGCTGCTGCCGGAGAAGACGGCCTTTCGCGCGACGGAAGACAGCGCGTTTGCTATCAGCTTTCTTCCTTCACGCGCGCCAGATTGAGCCACGATCGGCTTCCCTTGCGTGCTGTCACTGGCACATACAGAGGCGACGGTGTTGTCGCCCTTGGACTTTACACGGCACGTCACGGCGACGCCGGCGGTGGCAAAATGTGCTTGGAGTGTCCATATAACTGCTGTCCCAATAGCAATACCGACAAACGGAGGCATCAGGAGAACACTGAGATTGTTATAAAGCGGATGGCGCAGGATATTAGGTGCGGTCTGTTGATTCGGTGTGCCAGAGTGTACGGGTGTTCGGGTACCAGATGGGCTGCCCGCGATTCTAACTTTACCCACCGTGTATAACCGTCATGGCAGCATAACCGCAGTACATGACGGTTATGCTGCCAAGCTATTAAGTGCACAAATATAAGCCCCTTGTTGTGACGTCCCCTTGTTTAAGTTTTTGCTGGGTAGACAGCACGTTTGCCTGGCGGCTTTCTGCTTCGGCGGCACGCATAACGTATGAAAACCATCGCAAAATGCTTGCCGGAGGTTCCGCCGTATGCACACTAACATCTGTCTACAGATAACCACGAAATATCAATAAAGTTACCGTAAAAGGAAAAAAAAATGCATGATGCCTTCATATGCGCATTGATGGCAGCTGCCTGGCGAACCATCGGGCCGAGAGACACCAATGGGGAAAAGCGCGGTGCATCACCTTTCTGAAAAGGCATATTGATCGACCTTTTGTTTTCCTTAGCGTTTATTTAAACAAAACTGTCAGTTTCTGCTACAGTTTCTCTGGCTTAGCGGTCTCTTGTCTTAGTTTAGTCACCAGTAGCGTCACAGGACTAGACGTGTATTAGCAGACACTCACGTGGATGTTCAAAGAGCAGTGGAACACTCACCGGGTTCATGGCTAGAATAGCCTCCCCGAGGTGTTTCATGCAGTTGTAAAGTTGGTCTTGATAAGCAGACGACCTCTGCGAGATAAATTTGACAAATTCCTTGAGTGGCTGACTAGTCACTTTGTCACTGAAGGATTAATCATACTGATTCACTTCCATTTCGGAGGAGCATAACGGCATGACTATCTTGATCATCGCACGTGCTACACTGTGAAATTTCTGGATTGCAGCCCTCACTGCCCAAGTGCACAACCGGTAAAGGCGGGCGGCATGGCGATCGACTCGTAGAGCACTGGGGTCTGTGTGTTTCTGCTGCTCCAAGAATGCATAGGCTCAAAAGACATAACTCGTTTAGCAATACCTTTTGCCGTATAATTTGCGCATGATGAACTGTTTCGGGCTTTTATGGTGCTGAACACAGCCGTGGAACGGAGGCAACGCTTTTAGACCACCCTTGAAGGATTGCGTCAAATTTCCCAGTGGAAATAAACTCTCTTCTTCAGAGCGCGTGATTAGCCGGTGGTTTGAAGAAACAGCGCGCAAGGACATGGCACGTACCGATTACGCAGACAAGAGTAGGTGGATTACAGTATTGTGATTCGCCCAAGCCTGATTGGAGCACCTTTAGGAGAAGCTAGAACTTCACTTTGCAGCGGCAAATGAGGCTTTTGAAGGAGTTACGAGGCAAACATTTCCGCACGTAAATATTTAGCCTAGCTAGAGCAGGAATACCACTTTTTCCAATGAGAATCGGTGCATGCCCGCACGTATGCTTGCCTAGAAAGTCCGAGAGCATGAAATTCCGCTATTTCTTCTCATTTTCTGCAAAAAGCCCGAAGTACCTTTAATACCGCTACCCCCCCCCCCCCCATTCTATATATACATTCCGCGTACAATTATTATAAGTAATTTTTGCAAGAAGGCTGTCCCTATACTTTAATTAGGGTGTCGAGACAAGCAGCGAGCTGAAGCAGGAGCTTCGCTAACGGAAGTGCGCACTGCGCAAACTTATTTTAGGCCTTATTTTCGAGCACAGCTCTCAGGCGCCCGTTCCTGCGTTTAGCGTCAGCTGCCTCGGTTTAGCCGAGCAAACGAGCACAAGGACCGCGGAGCGCAGCGAGGGATATAAAAGGCGAGACCGAAGATAGCGCGTGCAGAAAAGCGGAGAAGGAGGGTATGGCGGAAGCGGGAGGAGAAAAGCGTAATGCCGCGCAAGACGGGCTTTAAGGGGACGACCGCTACGAGATGGCGCAAGAGTACCGCGCCGTCGTCTGTTCAACCATGGCGTGCGGCGAGCACGTGCGCCAATACTACCTATGGAAACAAAGCGCTGCATGAGCGGAGGCCTAAGGCGGCTGTTGTGAATCCCGCCCATGCGTCATCCACGCGCTCCCTCTCGCGATTTGCCGATTAGCGATGCAGTCGCGCTGAACTTCCCTCCGTTTGCAGTGTGCCGTAGGAAACAGATTGTCTGCGCCAGTCAATACATCGCAAAATGAAAACGCGTATAGAACTGCGCTCAAATGTCAAGTTAGGGGCTATCGTAATTCTCGGTGAATTTTTTACTGCTGAGAAGCGTCTTGATGATGTTAGCGCTTTCACTACAAGCTAGGTGTTGCGTTTGTGTTGTGTTTGTGTACCTGCTGATTGTGTTTGATACCTGCTGATTTATTTTGCGGCTTGCGTGCATAGCCTTAAGGTTCATGGTTGCTTGTGGTTCATACAATGCAGGTTTAAATAACTTTTCCGTATTTTATGTTCGTATTGTTCAGTTGCTGATGAATAACTCCGTCCTCTATCTGCTGACTTAAATACAACTCATAAATGCTGTGATTGGCTATAAAAACAAATATCGACAGACGCTAAACACATATATTAGGAAGGGATGGTGCATTTGAGTACATGAAACTACTGCTTATGCTAGACACAAATCAAAGAATTCTCAAGATAGATTTCCGTCTTCGTGATCCAGTGAAATCGCAAACTGTTTTTCTCTTTTATAAATCTCAGTAACATTTACCATGTTTTCCTCGACCTGGCAAAGTAATCCTGCAACAAGGCGTACTCATTATATTGTGCTTCACAAACTGCAAAAGCTAAAGCTACAATGGTACTGAAAGATGCTTACATTTTTGTTGCTCTCTAGAGATGAGTAGCATATCCTCGATGCGGCGCACAATCGATCCATCTCCTGAAAAAGATGAATTACTGTAGGATAAATTACTGAAGTATGCTTACAAAGAAGGTCAAATGCAGATGTACTCTCTGTGCAGATGCCTTCACCAAACATCTCTTTAGGTGGTATACCGGAACCAACTTACATCCTCAAGTCGACACCTGAATTTAGTGTGTCTTCCAGGGCAACCAGCTGTTGGCAGGTTGATAGCTGCCTTGCGCAAGTCAGAGCGCACTTCTGCCAGCGTATTCTGTAATGCTAGTTGCTGGTATTCCTGACTAATAAATGCCTAAAGGTGCTGCACAGCAGCTAAAAAAATTTAGCATCGTTATTCTTCATTTGACCGCATCCGTTTGTTGAATATGCGACTGGGGATTGAAGTTTAGATATTGTGACTGTAGTACCAAGATAAAAGAAATGATTTAAAATCGTACGGTGGATTTTAGTGAACACAATGTTTTGCCTCCAGTCCCTAATGTCATTGTTCTATTTATTAGAAGCAGGATAATTGTGGCAGCTCTGGACTATTAATTGATCATTCTAAACATATTTACTTATCTTTCTATAGCCTTCTACGCAGAGCCACCGTGAATGGTGGCATATATGTGAAATACTACGAATTTTTTGTAATCTGCACAAGCCACCCAGAGAGGTTAGTGGCTGTCACGTCTTGTCACCCGTTCGCCGTCGGCGCGAAGTCTTTGACGGGGTATACAGGCCGGTTGGTCGTTCCGTACTCAAGCGAACACAGCAAAGGAGTTAGAGTCGGGAGAAAGAGAGAAAAAATATTTATAGACTGACAACAACACACAATAGAAACGAAAAACAAAAAAACACAAGAACACTAACACACATGCCCTTAATCTAGATGAACGATGAAGACAAGATAAATACAACGAGGAATTAACAGTGGATATTAAACTAACGCTACACATGAATACACTTAACGGTTGTCAACTAAACAGAGTTCAAAAGAAAACAAATCATGGCATACGCATCGCCAGGCAGCAGCAGCAAGTTCATAAAGCGTGCAGTCGACGGCACTGCTTTCCCGAAGAACGTAAAGCCCCTCAATTTTTCAAAAGTAGCGCCATTCTTAGATCTTTCCGCCACCCCGCTCACCCTGGCGCGTCCTCCTCCACGCCTCCTGTCGCCCCAGCCTCCTCCGCTTCCCCAATGGCCAATTTGCGTCACGTGGAAGCAGGCGCCGCGCTTTTGTATATTTTTTCATTCTAGCGCGGAGCAGGCGCCGCGCTTTTGTATATTTTTTCTTTCCAGCGTGCGCCGACCTCCACTGTTGGGCCTGCGCGACGAAAGTACGGCAGGCGGACTGACGGAGTGCGTTAGCGTAATAGAATGTGTAGGGCCGAGAACTTAATTGCGATGCCATGCTGCTGCACCTTCGGTTGCCGCAACAGACGCAGCGAGGGCAAAAGCTTTTTGCTTTGGTGTCCGGCGGGCGCAACGCAAAAAGAAGTGTGGATTCGCAGGATCGGGTGGGCTGACTTCGAGGAAGTGGCAAAGAACACACGGCTTAGTGAAGTAAGGGCCACGGCTACTCACAACCCCTTATCTCGAGCCTAGTTCACGCCTTCCGCTTCGAAAAAGTGTGTGTTCATGCTCTGTGTGGTTTTTAGCGTGTTAATTGTTTGACTTCTTTTTCGAATGTGCTCTCTTTGTTTCAAAGGCTGGCCGCAAAGCGCGCAAGACCTGCAAGGATGATACTTATGACAAATGTAATGAATCTATTGTCGGGCATTACGAAATCGATAACTTTAGAAAGGAAGTGCGCTCAGAACTGCGGTCATTAGAGTATCCGGTACTGTAGCTATTTTTATCACAAAGTGACTGAGGGGAACAAAGATGTAAAAGAGCTAATTAATGAAATCAAGAAGCTTAAAATAAGTTACCGGGCGCTAAGGAAGGAAAACACTAAGTTCGCGCAGCGATTTGATGGATTGGAGCAGTATTATGGCTCACATAATGCAGAAATCAGGAGCGTTCCCATCGAACAAGATGTGAGCTTGTTCTTGAAACTGGGTGAAAGCCTTGGTGAACCGGTATCAAAAGACGATAGAGATGTCTGCCACCCTGTTTCTAAAATGAAAGAAAATGAGTCAAACATATTAGTGAGTTTTTATACGTCGAGAGAAGCGCAATTCTTCTTTTTTTTTGGCGAGGCTTGCAAGATGCCTCTAATGGGTTCATTGCTTGGCCGCAACTCTACAAAGCCTGTGCTTGTAAATGAGTACCTCAGGCGGCAGAATAAGGAGCTCTTTTGGGGCTGCTGTAGCTAGAAGGGGGGAGGGAGGCTGCCGGTACGTCGATATCGGACGGAACAATTTTCGCACATCGGGAAGAAAACTCGCCCGCTTTGCGTCTCAGATCCATAAAAGCTTGGTAAAGTTGACGAGGTGAGATGACGCGTCATAGATACATTGCTGCGCTTGGGTGTCTTTTTTTTTCTTTTTCCCTTATCCATCAGTACAGTCATGTCCACAAAACCGTCGTCTATAATATAGCTGGCCATTAACTGCCTACTGTCGTTTCTTCATTTAAATACGCGATTGCCATAAACCAAGCATGATGACTTTGATATGTTTATATCTAGCATGGGCGTATTGTTTGATGTTATCATGCTATCCGAAACTTGGCACACAAAAAATTCCATTCCGTTTGCTCAAGTATGCTATAAAAGCTTTGTACGAAACCGCTCCAAACGAAAGGTAGGTGGTGTACTGTTGTGGTCTAAGATGACTAAATGGGTGCATTGTTGACACATTTTGAATGCTGACTTCGCGGTTTTGAGTGTGCGTAGTCGGTCCAATATTGTTTTCCGTGTCTACCGCCCGTCTGATGCCAATAATGATGCTTTTTTGTGTTTTCTTGAAGAATTTGTTTTACTTCATTCCGGTCAAGAAACACATCCTCTTCCTTACAGGCGATTTTAACACTGACATGCTAAAGACTTCAAGGGCACAGAATGACTTGTCATCGTTCCTGCAATGAAATGGTTTTATAAACTCTATCGTGAATTCTACTTGTACATTACAAATCCACCAAGTGCCATTATCGGTCTTTTCATCACGAACACCACAGGGAAAAGTTATCTGTAGAGGTTCGATTGCAAGCGGCATGAGTGACCACCTTCCCATCTTTGCTTTCATCGAAAATGAGGTGCCAAGGTAGCAAACTTTTCAGCCATTGTGATGTCTCTAAGATGTAAACAGTGCTCCCTTAGAGTCTTTTCCTAATGTTGTCAAAGCTCATGATTGGCGCTATGTTCTTGCAAAATATGACACAAATTATATTACGAGAATTTCATGACTGAACTATTACCACTGTAGAAAAAACATTTTCCGTATGTTGTCTGTGGGCATGGCTAACTCGTCATCTTCTCAGGCAAATAAACCAACTGGTAAAAAGCCATGGCAAACTAGTCATCTTCGCAGTCAAATAAAACTAAACAACAGCCTATGCCGGGATTTTATCAAGAACAAAAACCTTTGCACGGGGGAAATCGCTTGAATGTTACTCTTAAGACCGCAGAGGAAGAGTACTTTTCTGCTTATTTCTGTGTCGTCGCCAACAATACTGGACTGCCGTGGAAATGACTAAAAACCTTAATCCTACTGCTGACTGTGCAATTTCAGGCCTTAATTGGTTTAATTAAAGGTGGATCAGCCTTGTCAGAGGCACTCAATGGCAAATTTGGTGCACTATGCCAGTCGAATGCTAACGAAGTAAGACCGCATCCTATTCGGGGAAGCAGTACATTCACTTCTAGAATAGTGTTTGTTCCATTAACAGACTATAAAGTAGATGGGATATTCAACCTCTTAAAAAGTTCCAGAACATTTGACGCAAATGACATGCAAATTCGTCACTACCTGTTTTCCACGGAAGTTGCAAACGGCGAGGGTAATTGCGATTCACAAGGAGGGGGGGGGGCGATAACATTATTCTAGTGAATTTCAGGTCGATCTCTATACTACCAGTGTCATCGACTGTTTCTGAAAGGTTGTGCACATGCGGGATGAAGAAGGAGAACAGGCTGAGCACGGTTGCACCGCACATGGGTTCCGCCTTTACATCGCTAAACCCTGGATAATTGACGTCAGCGCCACCACAACCAGCCTCACTCGACTCCTTACGTCGAGCGGAACACGTGGACACCCAAAGTAATACTGTGAGTCGCTTGCTTCACGAATTACCGGACCCTGAACTTCGCAAGAGGCGCCCGCCCAGCTAAGCCTAACGACGGGTACGGTCTAGCCGAAGACCTTGGTCCAGTTCGGCGCACCAATGGCCACCAATGATGGCACCGAGATGAATCTCGAGCACGCACAAATCCCAATTCCTGATGAACCTGCCGGCGGAGACTGGCTCACTGTTAAGTACGGTCGGAAGAAAACATCGACTCCTACCAATCCACCCCTCCAACCCCGACACCCATCGTTTTCCCGACAAGCCCGACTCCCACCGCTACCCCAAAAGACCTCAAGGTAATCACCCGCCCCCGAGAAGGACTCAACCTTGCCACCTGGACCACGTCACAGGTTGCTGAAGGCATCAAGCTGGCATGGCAGCACCCCACTACTGAGCACGTACGGACCCTTACTGTAAGAATTGACCCAGTACAAAACATCGCTATTGCTATTGCTAATGCTAGCACACCAAACGAAGAGCTAGCTATGAGCATCCGTCGCATCTCTACAATTCACCTGGGCGGTCGAGAATTTGCAGTCACGGCATACGTGGCGGCACGCGACAGCTCCGTCAAAGGGGTCATTCACGGTATTCCCGCAGGAACTCCCACAGAAGTCCTCCTTAACGGACTCTATGCACCTGGCCGAGAAATCTTACATGCCCGTATGCTCGGAAAAACCACTGCGGCAGTGATCACATTCACTGGCAAGGCTGTACCCTTCTACGTGCGATACTACAGCGGTGAAGTGCGATGCAAACCATACCGACCAACCACGCATTTCTGCCGCATCTGCCACAAGTCGACCACCGGACCGATGTATGCCCAACTCCAGAAGCAATCGTATGCCCCTAGTGTGGTACACGGAACCCCACTCAGGACCACCCCTGTCACCCACGGTGTGCCTTATGCCAGGGGCCTCATCCTATGGCTTCCAAGGAGTGCCCTGATCGACTGAAGAAGGCATCTTCAGCATCCCAAAGGACCAGCCGCCGGGACTACTCACGGTCGAAGTCTCGGTCACGTACAGACCAGCAACGGAGGCGTTCCCGCTCTAGGTCTCGCTCCTGCTCGCAGAACCAACAAGGAGGGACCCGGAACCTCAGCGGACCTGCTGTACCGGGATCACAAGCCATGAGCTGGTCAGCACAGCTTTTTCCCTCTCACACAGCCCACCAAGACAACACCCTCTCATCGCGTCTACACACAGCACCCACCCCACACAATTCTTCACCCATAAACAATACTGATGCTCAACTGCAAATTCTAGCTGAGCTAAAGGCCATCAGAGAAGAAAACAAACGCCTTCATGAAGAAAACAACAAACTTCGCACTCAGATTGCAGAACTATACGCCACTCGTGCTGCCACTCAGCATTCCACACCAATTACCGCACCCTCAATGCCATCATTTCCAGAACGTTCTGAACCGATGATTCTCGCGGAATCAGCAAAACCGGCAGAAATCGCACAAGTCGAGGAGAAAGTTGATGTACTGCAACGGCAGCTCCTAGCAATGCAACAAAGCATCCAGCAACTGGCAAGTGTTATTGAAGAAACACGGCTCGCAAAAGATCAGCGACGCAAGAAAGTTAGAACACTAGTAGAACAGGATGTAGGGCAGGGACACCCTGCCGATCCACCCTTCAGTCAGGATGAATAGCAAAACCAACCACAGGAACGAAAACTCACTCATAATCTGGCAATGGAATTGTCGCAGCTACAAAGGCAAGCAAGGGTCACTAAGACAGTACATAAGTAACGCCAATACGACACCAAGCGTAATCGCACCACAGGAAACATGCACACACCCAACTCAATCTGGCTACAACACACATACCACCACGCCTGAAAGCCGCATGGCCACACTTACAGCTAAAACGCTCACAACCACACAACACACAATAGATGGCAGTGATGTAGATCATTCCCTAATTGAGATCCTGCCGCTCCAACGAGGCCGAAAGAGCCTTTTCATATTGAATATATACAGCCCACCCAAGCAGAAGCAGGCCAAGTTCGACTACTTGATGTCTAAAGCGATTGGCATAGCCAAAAATAATCGTCTGCTGATTGTAGGCGACTTCAACGCGGCTCCTCAGGCAAGGGGCTACACGACAGCCACATCAAAAGGCACTGCACTCCAGTACACCATACAGCAGCACCGTCTCACCAGCCTCACAGACCCCGCATACCCCACACGTCTAGGAAACAGCGTCTCCCGAGATACATGCCCTGACCTCACACTCACTAAAGGAATACAGCAAGCTGCCTGGCACAACACGTGGAAAACTCTGGGCAGTGACCACTGCATACTTGCCACCACATTGAACGTTACACATGCACGCCACCCGATAAAAAAGACAACACTCACAGATTGGACAGCTTTTCGCAAAGACCGAGCGGATGACTCCTCAACCGGTATTACGGATCTCGAGCAGTGGGTACGAGAGCTCCAACAAGACGTAGCCAGACATTCAAAACAGATCGCACTCACCACAGACATACCGGCCGTAGACCCGCACCTTCTTCACCTCTGGGAAGCACGTCGAGGCCTTGTTAGGAGATGGAAGCGCCAAAAACATAATCGTAAATTGAAGCTACGCATAGCGAAACTCACGGCAACCGCGGAATGTTATGCTGGGGAGCTCACCCGTCACAACTGGCGACAACTATGCAACAAGTTGCAGGGTAACGTTAGCACGGCCAAATCATGGTCGCTGCTACGCCATCTTCTTGACCCTACACAAAGCAAGGCAATTAGCCAGCAAACAATTCAACGTATCCTCCACAACCATCCGGGTTCTGATGACGAAATCCTGGAGGAGTTGCGGGCGCGGTACTTAGGCGATTTCGAACCCGCACAAGGACAACCTCCACCCTACAGCGGGATCGACAATTACGACCTCGACAAGCCGATCACTATCACTGAGGTGCAACAAGCACTCCATGCACTCACACGAAACACCACCCCAGGCAAGGACAAAATAAATAACAAGCTCCTGCGCAATCTGGAGGGTGGCAGCATTCAGTCTCTTACTGACCTCTTTAATCATCATTGGGAAGCGGGTACGATACCAGCAGACTGGAAGCACGCGGACATCATAATCATTCCTAAGCCAGGCAAGCTCTCCAGCTTAGAAAATATGAGACCGATATCACTGACTTCATGCCAGGCAAGCTTCTGGAACATGTCATTCTGAACCGGCTTCAGCCTTACCTGAAATCCAGCGACCTCTTTCCCGAAGCAAAGTTTGGATTCCGGCCCCACCTTTCTACCCACGACATCCTTCTTCAGCTGAAGGAACATGTCCTTGAACACATCTCACCGCACAACACCGGAGTGATTTTAGCACTCGATCTCAAAGGCGCTTTCGACAATGTGGCTCACCATACCATCCTTACAAACCTAAGCCTCACGAACTGTGGTCGTAATACTTACAATTATATACGCGCCTTTCTAAGCAACCGCACGGCCACAATAGTCATTGGTTCACTCAGAACCCTGACGTCACCTACTCGCAACAAAGGTACCCCACAAGGTGCTGTTCTATCACCCACCCTTTTCAATATTGCTATGATAAAATTACCTGACAAACTCCACGCAATACCAGGAATCAGGCATGCAATATACGCCGATGACATCACATCTGGACCACCACTGGTTCCGATGGAGAGAAACAAGACGCCCTTCAACAAGCGACCGACGTCGTCCAGCAATATGCAAAAACAAGTTGTCCCCGGTGCTCCCCCGAGAAGTCAGAGCTATTAGTCGTTCGACAGAAATCACGAAGGAAACTCAATGAACTACCCCACATCACATCACCCTCGACGCCAAAGAAATACCCACAGTAAACCGCGTCCGCATACTCGGACTCCACATACAACAGGACGGCGGAGGCGCATACACCATTCAACGTCTCAAGCAGACCACCTTCCAAATCATGCGAATGGTCAGCCGTATCACAACGAAACACTACGGACTAAAAGAAGACGACATAATACAGCTCGTGCAGGCCCTGATAATCAGCCGCATTGCCTACGCTGCCCCGTACTGTTACGTTTCGCCTACGACGCGCGGTAAAGCCAGCGCGGATGCAACGTACGCCGGAGCTTCGTTCAAAGCGGCGGACATTTTGGCCCGTTCGGAGCGGCCGCGACGCATCCCCGCCGAGCGCGTCCCGGCATGTTCAGTGCCACGTGTCTTTGTGTGTGCGTGTGTGTGTGTGTGCCCACGCTTGTCAAAGCGCGGCAGCCGGGGAGAGGAGCTCCCCCAGTGTGAAGCGAGGAGGTCTGACCGGCGCCGGCCCGGCTGATGCGTCACCTCCTTGTCCCAACGTGTCTATCAGTCCGTCCGTCGCCACCGTCATGTGACCTAGTCCCGTGACCTTCCCTCTTGCCCTCAACTCCGAGAGTATAAGAGCAGCTGCCCCCGGACGCCAGGAGAGAGGCTCCGATTTCTGCTGTTGAGTAACGTGCTCTCCCGTCTCTCTACTTCGGTCGACCTGACCGCCCGCTCTTTGCGATGCTAGAATAAACAAGTTGTTCTGTTAGCAGTCGCCTCATGCTTTGCTGGGACCTTCGAATGCTTCCAGTGTGCTCCAGGCCGCCAGGCCAACGCTACCCTTGGGGCTTGCGACCCAGTTGCAATAACGGGCGTCAGCACTGAGGTTCCGACAGCTGGTGGCAGCGCTGAAATTCCAACAGCCGGTGCCATCGGTGCGGATCAAACATCTGGTTGCCAGCGGTGAGATCGCGACAACGGAGGCCAGCAGCGAAGATATGCGGTTGACTGTATGCTGAGCAGCACAACGACCATCCGGGAGCAGTGCAACGAGCCCTGTGTGATGACTGGTTGCCTGCAGCGGAACGACTGCGCTGAATTCTTGGCTGCGAGGTTTGGTGAGTGCGGGACTTTCTTCTTCTGAGTTTTGCCAGGCTTTTGTTAGTGTCAGAAACAGAGCTGGTAATTGTGGTTGTCGTTGCTGCCGGGTTAGTTTGCGGCAAGACAATAGTAGGCAGTAGAGAAAGCAGCATTCAGAGCAGCCATGGATTTGAAGTCGTTGCGCAAACCGAAATTGTTGGAGCTTGCAAGAGAGTTGGGTCTGGATGTCTCAGACAAACTCAGAAAACCAGAACTGCTAAGGGCTATTCTTGAGTTAGGAGCTGAGGATGACGAGCTGTCGGAATGCCTTGAGACCATTGAGGAGAGGGAGACGGCAAAAAGACAGGAACGCGAACTTAAAGAACAGCAACAGCGAGAGAAACAAGAGAAAGATGAGCGTGAACGTAAAGAACAGATAGAACGAGAGCAACAAGAGAAACAGATAGAACGAGAGCGAGAGCAACAAGAAAAAAAAGAAGAGCGTGACCGTCAACACGCTTTAGAAATGAAGCGTCTCGAGGTAGAGATGGAACGCGCTCGTAATGGAAATCAGGCACACGTTGCAGGAGAACGAGTATTGTTTAAAATGACTGACCTGATGCGGCCGTTTAAGCTTGGAGAGGACATTGGTTTGTTCCTGGTTAACTTTGAGCGAACGTGCGAGAAGCAGGGGTTCTCTCGGGAAACGTGGCCACAGCGCTTGCTCACTTTGTTACCCGGCGAGGCGGCCGACGTAGTCGCTCGCTTGGATAGAGAGGAGGCAGAGGATTTCGACAAAGTGAAATCGAGTCTGCTAAAAAAGTACAGGCTGTCTGCGGAGGCGTTCCGTCGGAAGTTTCGAGAAAATGAGAAAGGCAAAAGTGAGTCATATACAGAGTTTGCCTACAGGCTAATGTCAAACATGCAGGAGTGGCTCAAAGAAGAGAAAGCGTTTGGTGACCACGAGAAAGTTCTGCAGTGTTTCGGGCTAGAACAGTTTTATAGTCGGTTACCTGAGAACGTGCGCTACTGGGTCTTGGATAGGCCAGACGTTAGTACGGTGGCTAGAGCCGCTGAGCTAGCCGAAGAGTTTGTGACGCGTCGGGCTCGCGGAGCTAAGGACGGTCAAAAGGGTGAATTTGGCTCCAAGTTTGAGAGGCCGAAGTTCACGCCCATGAGAGCAAAGGGGGACACGCGTAGTGCGGACGCGAGTGAAAGCAGTCCGACCGAACGTAAGGAGACGGCGGCAGCCGAAGCCGAACGCAGAAAGCGGTTCGAGGCGAGGCAAGCGCGCGTGTGTTATACGTGTCAGAAGCCGGGTCATTTTTCGGCGCAGTGTCCGGAAACAAAAACAAAAGTCGTGTTTTTGTCGTTATGCAGCACTGACGAGAACATGAAGCTTCTCGAGCCTTACATGCGAGACCTCCTCGTGAACGGGAAAGAGTGCCGAGTGCTTCGCGATTCCGCAGCTACCATGGATGTAGTTCACCCCTCTTACGTAGAACCCGATATGTTCACGGGCGAGTGCGCATGGATCAAACAAGCCGTGGAAGCTCATAGCGTGTGTCTGCCCGTAGCAAAAGTGCTTATTGAAGGTCCTTTCGGAGCACTTGAGACGGAGGCGGCAGTGTCATCTATGCTGCCCCCCCAGTACCCGTACCTATTTTCGAACAGGTCCGATCACCTCCTGCGCGAGAAGGGGCTTTTGTTTGGTGAGGCTAGCGTTCAGGCCTTAACCAGATCGAAGGTTCGGGAGCTCGCTGCAAAGGCGGTAGTTGCGGGGCCGACGTTGTCGAGCAATGAAAAAGGGTCAGAGGCGCAGCAAGCTGATATTCAGAGCACGCCCGAACTGAATAAAACTGAGTCTGTAGCGTTAAAGGCACCAGATACTGGAGAGGAAATGCCCGACACGGGAAAGTTAGAAGAGCTATCTGAAGATTTGCTCATCGCGCCTACGTCAGACGGACTTAATAGGTTGCTAAAAGTCAGCCGGTCGGCTTTGATAGCCGAGCAAAAGAAGGATGGCAGCCTAGAAAACATACGCTGCATTGTCAAGGAAGGTATCGCCAAGAAAAATGCTCGCTTTGTGGAAAGAGGTGGGGTCCTGTACCGGAAGTATGTAGACCGCAGGGGAGTGGAGTTCGATCAGCTGATCGTGCCTCAGTGCTACCGTCAGGATCTGTTGCGCTTGTCTCATGGTGGTTCGTGGTCCGGACACCTAGGAGTTAAGAAAACTAAGGACCGTCTCTTGCAAGAGTACTATTGGCCAGGGTGTTTTCGGGACGCAGACCACTTTGTGAAGACATGCGACACCTGTCAGCGGGTGGGCAAACCAGGGGACAAATCGAGGGCGCCGTTGAAGTTGGTACCTATCATTACGGAGCCTTTTAGACGGCTCGTTATTGATACAGTGGGACCTCTGCCGGTAACAGCCATGGGGTACAGACACATTTTGACTGTGATCTGCCCAGCGACAAAGTTCCCTGAAGCAGTGCCGCTTAAAGAACTCAGCTCAGTTGAGATAGTCAATGCACTACTGTCCATATTTGCGCGAGTTGGTTTTCCTGCGGAAATCCAATCAGATCAGGGCACAGTGTTTACTAGCGCTTTGACGACAGCCTTTCTCGAAAGGTGCGGGGTAAAGCTGCTACACAGCTCAGTGCACCACCCCCAGTCGAATTCCGTTGAGAAGCTCCACTCCGTCATGAAGCGCGTGTTGAGAGCATTGTGTTTTGAACATCAAACTGACTGGGAGCTGTGTCTGCCTGGGGCGATGTTTGCATTACGGACCGCGCCGCATGCGGCTACGGGGTTTTCGCCAGCTGAGCTGGTGTACGGTCGCTCGCTTCGGTCTCCGCTTCGCATGCTTCGAGAATCATGGGAAGGCAGGGGCGACGACCCAGTCGTGGTGGAGTACGTGCTTAGGCTCCTCGAACGCTTAAGAAGGGCACAGGAGTTGTCAGGTGAAGCAATGGCAAAGGCCCAGCAGAGGGCCAAGGTTTATTATGATCGGACAGCCAGGGCCCGTCGTTTTGAGGTGGGCGATGATGTCATGATATTGCGCACATCGCTAAAAAACAAACTCGACGTGCAGTGGGAGGGCCCAGCCCGGATTGTTCAAAAACTGTCGGACGTCAACTACGTGGTCAGTCTGCCAGGAAAACGGAAAGCACAGCAAGTTTACCACTGTAATCTGCTCAAACCCTATAAGCAACGGGAAGCAGTAGTGTGTATGATGGTAAACGCTCCCGAAGAACTTCCGGTCGAGCTTCCGGGACTAGGCTCAGTGACGAACAGGGAAGACACCGATCAAGTCATTAGTGACTTAATCAGTAAAGCACCGCTGTCGCCTGAGCAGAAAACCGAACTGCGCCAGCTCTTACAAGAGTTTCAAGGTCAGTTCTCTGAGAGGCCTGGTAGGACTTCTGTCCTTACCCATGATATAGAACTTACCTCCCCAGAGCCAGTACGATCCAAGGCGTACCGGGTGTCACCCCGCCAGCACGATATTATGGAGGCTGAGGTAAAGAAGATGCTACAGCTCGGTGTTATTGAGGCGGGTGAGAGTGATTATACCTCCCCTTTGATTTTAGTTGAGGTACCGGGCAAGGAACCTCGTCCTTGTGTCGACTACCGCAGGCTAAATTCCATAACTAAAGATCAAATTTATCCGATCCCTAACATCGAGGAGCGCCTTGAGAAAGTTAGTAGCGCTCAGTTTATTTCCACCCTAGATCTTGTCAGGGGTTATTGGCAGGTTCCACTTACAGAAGAGGCTAGTAGGTATGCGGCGTTCATTTCACCAATGGGAACATTCCGTCCTAAAGTGTTGAGTTTTGGTTTGAAGAACGCGCCATACTGTTTTTCAAGCCTCATGGATAAAGTGTTGCGGGGACAGCAAGAATTCGCTTTACCGTATTTAGACGACGTAGCGATATTCTCCGCATCCTGGTCTGAGCATATGGCACACTTGCGGGCAGTGCTAACCCGCCTGCGCGAAGCGGGCTTGACAGTCAAGGCTCCCAAGTGCCAGTTAGCACAGGCCGAGGTTGTCTACCTTGGTCACGTGATTGGTCGGGGTCGTCGCCGCCCGTCTGAAATATAGGTGGCCGCTGTGCGAGACTTTCCGCAACCGCGCACGAAGACCGATATTCGGTCGTTCTTAGGTGTCGCCGGCTACTATCAGAGGTACATCCCCAGGTACTCTGATATCGCGGCTCCCCTGACGGATGCTCTAAGAAAGACAGAGCCGCAAACAGTCGTCTGGGACGAGACAAAGGAAAGAGCTTTTAGCGCCCTAAAGAGCGCCCTAACAAGCCAGCCCGTGCTACGATCGCCCGACTACACAAAAGGGTTCGTTGTTCAGTGCGATGCTAGTGAGCGAGGCATGGGCGTTGTACTGTGCCAACGGGAAAATGGAGAAGTAGAACACCCCGTCCTGTATGCTAGTCGTAAGCTGACCAGTCGTGAGCAGGCGTACAGCGCCACCGAGAAAGAGTGTGCGTGTCTCGTGTGGGCCGTTCAGAAATTGTCATGCTACCTAGCCGGCTCGAGGTTTATAATTGAGACGGATCACTGCCCTCTCCAATGGCTGCAGACCATCTCTCCCAAAAATGGCCGCCTCCTGCGCTGGAGCCTCGCTTTGCAACAATATTCCTTTGAGGTGCGTTACAAAAAGGGGAGTCTCAACGGTAACGCCGATGGCTTAAGTCGAAGCCCCTAACGTGGGAATCAGCCTCAAAATTGTTTGTTATTGATGTTTTTCTTCCTGAGGCAGGATTTTTAACATATTGCTTTTGTGTAGTGTTTCAAAGTGATGATGTGCTTTCTAGTGCAATTTTCCGATTTGTGGACGCGTTCTGAGTGCTGCTATAGACTACTGTAAGGAACTAGGCAGTAGTATAAAAGGGGAAAGAGCCTGGCATGGCTTAGTGAGGGTTGTGCCGTGCTTGCTGACTGAGCGGCTGAGTTTCGGCGCAGTTCTAACGCTTGCTGGGAAAGAGAACAAAAATGGCAACTCTCCTGAAGTCACTTTGCAGTGTCCTGTGTGAACCTGAACGTGAGAACGAGGCCTTCTCGGTGCGCTGCGCTCAAGAAACGCCGAGGGAAGACCGACTTCGGTTATGAGCATCATCGAGCGACATCCCTCCGGACAGCGGATGCAGTCCCCTGACCATCGGGATCTCCCTCCCCCGGCGGGGCGGTCTGTTACGTTTCGCCTACGACGCGCGGTAAAGCCAGCGCGGATGCAACGTACGCCGGAGCTTCGTTCAAAGCGGCGGACATTTTGGCCCGTTCGGAGCGGCCGCGACGCATCCCCGCCGAGCGCGTCCCGGCATGTTCAGTGCCACGTGTCTTTGTGTGTGCGTGTGTGTGTGTGTGCCCACGCTTGTCAAAGCGCGGCAGCCGGGGAGAGGAGCTCCCCCAGTGTGAAGCGAGGAGGTCTGACCGGCGCCGGCCCGGCTGATGCGTCACCTCCTTGTCCCAACGTGTCTCTCAGTCCGTCCGTCGCCACCGTCATGTGACCTAGTCCCGTGACCTTCCCTCTTGCCCTCAACTCCGAGAGTATAAGAGCAGCTGCCCCCGGACGCCAGGAGAGAGGCTCCGATTTCTGCTGTTGAGTAACGTGCTCTCCCGTCTCTCTACTTCGGTCGACCTGACCGCCCGCTCTTTGCGATGCTAGAATAAACAAGTTGTTCTGTTAGCAGTCGCCTCATGCTTTGCTGGGACCTTCGGATGCTTCCAGTGTGCTCCAGGCCGCCAGGCCAACGCTACCCTTGGGGCTTGCGACCCAGTTGCAATAACGGGCGTCAGCACTGAGGTTCCGACAGCTGGTGGCAGCGCTGAAATTCCAACAGCCGGTGCCATCGGTGCGGATCAAACAGTACTTACCCCTCACTCCCAAGGAGATAGATCAATCAGATGTACGTCTTCGGAAAGCATACAAGCAAGCACTCGGCCTACCACCGACAACAGCAACACTCAAGCTTGAAGCCCTTGGAGTCCATAATACAATAAGAGAAATTATAGACGCCCACCTCCCAAGCCAACGAGAACGCCTAGCCCTGACAACAACAGGAAGAACAGTCCCAGCGCGCCTAGGCCACCCCCCACACGGCAAAGGCCACGAAAAAGCAATCGATCTGGTCCCCAACTTCCGGGAGCAGATAAAGTTGGCCCCTATCCCCAGAAGCAGGCACCCGGAACATCATGCCGGTCGTCGCCAAGCTCGTGCAAAGACTTTAGAGACCAAATATGGCAGTCTCCCCAGCACACTATACACAGATACCACGCAGTACCCCCAAAAAGCAGCCATGACGGCCAGCGTTGTCGACCATAACCTACAAGAGGGGGTCTCGATGACGGTCCGCACTGCCAGCGCCCTCGTAGCGGAGGAGACAGCCATCGCCTTGGCCATCACCTCAAGTCCAACCAACGAGTACGTCACAATTATTACTGACTCCCAGGCAGCTTGCCGTAGCTACGCGAGAGGCAGAATATCTTCAATCACCCACCGACTCCTCAAACAAGCCTCCCAATTCCCGGACGTTGAAATAGTGTGGACTCCAGGACACGAGTCCCGCCGTGGAAATCAGCGTGCGCACGCTGTAGCCCGAGCTCATGCCTCCCGGGCGCCACAAGAGAGGGATACGACCACATCCATGGAGCCCGTACCTTTATAACACAACGCCATACTACAACACCACATATTGAACAGATGACAATACCCGCCTCCGCACAAGACCCTCTCACGTGAAGATGCCGTAACATGGCGACAACTACAAACCAACACATACCCCCATTTAAGCAGACTAAACGCAATACACCCTACACTATATTCATACAAATGTCCCCGTTGTAATGAATACGCGTCCCTGTATCACACCACATAAGCGAGCCCCAACGTGAAGGCGGCCCCGCTAATACCCAACCCCACACCCGAGCAGTGGGAGGCCGTGCTGACTAGTTTGGACCCTCGTAACCAGTAGCAACTGGTGCGGCGGGCCCGGGAGACAGCAAGAGCCGCAGGAGCCCTGGACTAAGGGCGCCTCCCGCACAAGCAGAAAGACACCTGCTTGTCCTTTCTTTTTAATAAATGTTGCTCCTCCTCCTCCTTGTGCACATGCGACCTTCTGGCTCTTTTAACAAAAACTCTTTAATTTGCATGGCACACTACAGTTTTTTGAA
Organism: Dermacentor albipictus; assembly: GCF_038994185.2. Taxonomy (NCBI): domain Eukaryota; kingdom Metazoa; phylum Arthropoda; class Arachnida; order Ixodida; family Ixodidae; genus Dermacentor; species Dermacentor albipictus. Next base: position 40,000,197 of record NC_091822.1, on the reverse strand, counting down.
AGGCAGATCTACGGAAAAGCCCTTCTTGATTAAAAAGAATTTGTCATTGATGCCTGTGAAAACAAAACCTTGTTTTAGGTGTGTAAAATGATTTCTCGAAAGCTTTTGAGTGCGTGCAGCATAATCTATTATTTTATAAACTAGACAAATATGGTATGCGCGGAAAGGCGAACGACCCTCTGCATTTATATTTACAGTACCGAAGTCAGTTTGTCTCAAGCTGTTTTTTCAATTCAAAGTATAAGAACATCATCACTGGAGTCTCTCACGGTAGCATATTCGGGCCGCTCTTGTTCGCTGTTCTATATAAATGACATTATTTTTCGCTTTTAAAAATTGTAAATGCTTGGCTATGCCGATGATATAGCAGTTCTTTGTTTCAAAGGTATAAAGCCCGATTGGTTGCTGTATTTAGCAAAGGATGCTTTGCATAGGTATTAATTTGCTCAAGAAGAAACTGCTTCACAATGAATAATAAAAAAAAACACAGGCTATGTTTTTTTCGCACTAAACACACAGTCGTTGAATTGACATAAACGTGATATCTTGATAATAATGTAATTAGTTAACATTGTTAACGAGATTAAGGCGTTGCGAGTTACAGCATGACCCGCCGTGGTTGCTCAGTGGCTATGGTGTTGGGCTGCTGAGCACGAAGTCGCGGGATCGAATCCCGGCCATGGCGGCCGAATTTCGATGGGGGCGAAATGCGAAAACGCCCGTGTACTTAGATTTAGGTGCACGTTTAAGAACCCCAGGTGGTCGAAATTTCCGGAGCCCTCCACTACGGCGTGCCTCATAATCAGAAAGTGGTTTTGGCACGTAAAACCCCATATTTAATTAGTTACAGCATCAGGAACTCTATCTTGGAACACGGAAGTGGAAAATAACTGCAACAAGGTAAATTGTGTCGTTGGACTGATTAATTAAAACCATCAAATATTAAAGGTAAACGTTTGATTTATAATCGATTATTTTTATCAACACTTAATTACTGCCACCTTGTAGGGGCAATACGTCAATAGATAACATTAAAAAACTCAGTCAATGTCAAAAAAGTGCAGTTCACGCAATTGCTAACGTTTCATGTGCGACCCATACATCTACTGATTTTACAGCATTTATTATACTAAAAGTCCAATTTATCTACGCATTCCCCTTTCCTGTAGAATCGTTTCGCCATCATAACCAACAACAATGACTTCATTAGTTCCTTTCGTTTAGCAAAGCGACACTACTTATACAACACGAAAACTCGGGATCATTGGTTCCAGTGATTGTGCCGCAGAAATTATGGAAATCAATCTCTAGCACTCTTAAACAAATATGCGCTCTTAAACAAAAAATGCGCTTTTAAACAAATTTGCCCAGTTTGGCATAATCCTTGAGACTGTATCCATGGCCACGTTTTATTTGTTCTGATCATTTCAACATACGACTGAGCTCCCATGCCCATAAGTGGTTTGCCGGTTGCTGCTTGCATAGTTTCAGGAACACTGCGTGTAATTTATTGCAGCAGTCGCGGAGTGCTGTCATTTGTATTTGTAGGGCATTGTTTTTGTGATTGGTTGTCTTGTTTTTCTCGAACGCCATTTAGTTTTGGTGATGGAAACATATTATTATACGTCATAAAATCCCTCTTTCCTTGATCTTTATTATTTCTAGGATCTGAGGTTACTTATTTTAGATGTGAGAGCAAAAGGCGAACTTTTTCGTTGCCTCTTATGTTTTGATTTTATAATTTAGATCTTTCAACCTCAAGTATTACGAGAAGTTTTCTTTATTTCAGATCTTTATAGTTGTATGTTGTATTGATCCTGTGTGTCAGGTATTTCGACGTTGTATTACGAGAAAAAATCCGTTCTGCTTCTCCATTAAGTATTTAAAGGTTATTTGTCTCAATGTATATGTTTTTTGATTAAGTATGTTTGTTTGCTTCATACACACATAATATTCAGGAGTATACCGCGGCTAAGTTGCTGCTGGACTTTGTGGGATGCCGGAGCTTAGTAAAGTTGCCATTTGCAGCTTTTTTCATTTACCAAGCAGAAATAAAAGTCCCCTTTGCTTGATTTGATTTGATTGATCCGGGGATGGAACAATGCTGGTCTTCCCTTCCCCCGAATCTATTGAGTGGAGCGTTGACGGTTCGTCGATTCGCTTCGCGATTTGTGCAACTAAACGGTCTCCGCGTTTCTGGGCACCCTCCACGCGCAGGTCACGAATGCACCGTGGACAGCGGGATGGCACGACGAGTGTTCACATTTTGTTGCGATAGAAATTATATTGACACTCCAGGTGCATTTCTGGCGTCGTTGTCGCTGTGCTGTTGCGCATTAACTTCAAAGGGGATAACATCGTCGCCACGTACCGTATGCTGTTTGTGCGAGTGAAAGCGTGCGAGGGTGAGCTGGCGACGGTGCATGAATCTCGCGCGCGCAAGGAGCGGAAGCGGGCAGGAAGCGTGCCGTCTTCCGTCATGCGCCATTGACCGGGGGGAGAGCAGAGCACGGCTACGTGGGCCCTGTCTTGAAAGCGATCTGCGATGCGGACAGAGTGGACCGAGAGCTTATAGCTTCGTGTGCGCCGTGTTTTCAACGCTTCGTTCGCGTTGAAGTGAGAGGCAGCACGAAGGTTATGCGATGGCTGCTGCTGCCGCGCTTTCTCACCCAAGCGTTTTGACAGCGAGTTTCCGGGGTCATCGGGTGAGATGTGTTTACGTATGCTTGCGCACTCGTCACACCATGCTTCGTATAGCTGTTGACTAATTTTGTATCGCAATCGATACTTCGCCTTTCGCGTGCAAGTGCAAATTTTTGCTGTCGCAAATGAAAATACCACAGTGGCACAACTGCGCTGAGTACTAGTGAGGCCTCGTTTCACATACTTTTGTGTTGACTATTGGCTCTCACGTTTCGTAGAACCTCAAAACATACATGCTATTATAGGGATTTCGGTGGAACCCCGAAACTTTGCCCTGGGAGCCATTTGAAACGGTTCACTTTTTCTGTGACCCTAGTATGAGCGTCCTTGCCAAATTTGTCAACAAACGTTTCATTAGGCGCCTTGCAGTTCAGCAGCCGCTGTCTTAGCGGAGGGTTCTCACCAAAGGTGGCGCCGATTTCTTGCCAACGACTGCGTTTGACGGCTACGTTTGTTACTCGGTGCCCATGCTGTGACTCCGCTATACTAAATCTTAAAAAAAAGCAGCGGAGTATGCAAACCGAGTAATGAATAACATTCTTGAGCGAATAGATGAGATAGAAAAGCAAGAAAGCATGTTCGAGCGGGGTGCCGCCCTACTCAGACGGCATAACACCGCAGAGTGAATGCCTCAGCGCAATCTGTTCGAAATATGGCAATCTCCCTTGAATAGCCAAATCTGCTCCGGAGAATCCGACTGCTCATGAATGCTGCTGATTAGTGCTGCTGTGTTTCCGCCTATGTCCATCTTCCTTTCTGTTGTACCGTCCCGTTCTGCGCTATTTCAAGATGGTTAACTTCTCATGTCAAAACACCAACTAGCCCAAGATTCTACTCTTTTAAAGAATATTCTGCATCGGGCTCTTCCTTCTATGCGTGCATAAAGGATCTTGAGGACGTCCACAAGCTCCTGACGAACATCGTGCCAGCGACCTGCCGTTCAAGGTATCTCGGATTCTACGTCAGGAAGGGCATCACACCACTGGAAATAAATGCGTTGCTTGGTCACCTTGCCCCTTCGTGAGGTCATGTGAAAAGACTGGTAAAGGTTTCGCGATCGGAACTTTGGCGACAAGTACGATTATACTTCGACTGGCTGAGGGTTACCACTATTACTTGGTACCCAGGATGGCTAGAGGAGAGTCAATACTCTCTGAAACGTGAAGCCAGGCGTTTGACGGAACTTTGGTGGTGCTATACCTAAGGCGTATCCTTTGAACCGTAGCTAAGGCGAAGAATTCCAAAACTCGTATGCCAACCTAATTCTAATGAGCGGAGCTTTCATTCCTTCCAATATTTGACATCTCCTAGAGGAAGGCCCCATGTTTGGACTGAAGGCTTCTGTTCCTCCCCATGAATTCATTGCCTTGAAACGACGGATTGTAGTGAAGGCCCCACAGGACGATCGTGAACTCTGCCTCTCGGAAGGGATTGACAGTCTTGCCAACTACATAAGACAGTCTGGTCCTAGGTTTGCCAAAGACCATTTGAAAAACGTTGTGAAAGTCTTTAGGGAAAATTACCTTTGTGTTCTGCAGGCAGATATGGTAGGCGGTTTTGCCGCCTTGACAAGAACCGTGTACAAGGAACAAGCTGTTCTGGCCGTCAACAAGAACTTCGTTCGTTTGAAAAAAAAAATAGATCGGACAAGAATTGAGAGTATAGTAGAATTTTGCAAGCGTTTAGATTTACTAAGGCTCGCAAGAGACATCACAAACAATGAACGTGCAGAACTGCAGGTTCTATTTAGTGTTAACATGCATAAACCCGATGCTCCGTTCCGTACCATCGTGAACGAAAAGAGCACTTGGCAGCATTGTGTTAGTAAGTCTTTGATGAGTCTTGAATAACCTTGAATTAGGTGGCCCATTCCTCACAAACGTTCAGGTGATGTGGTGCGTTTGCTTTAAGACAATAAGGATATTTGTTTTGCTTTCTCTGTTGATATCGAAGAGCTTTTTGAAAATGCGGCCGACATGTCAGTAGAGAACCTTTTGGTTTTTTATTATTTTACCTACAGAATACTTTCATCAAATATAACGGCCAGGTTTGTCTGCAGGAAAGATGCATTTGCATTGATTCCTGCCTGTGTTGTGCCACATCTTTTTATCTTCCATTGATCGCGCTTTACAGGATCGTTTTATTCCTACTAACAATGACACTGTCCTTGAAGTTTTTCGTTGTCGGGAGTACTTTTTAATTATTTTAACAAAAAGTGCTCGATGCCGTATGAGCATGCGCAAAAGTATGTTATCGATGATTTTCAACACTGCCGGCAAAGGCCTGACTTTGACATATGAGCGTCCAGAAAAAGGAAGGCTGCACTTTTCAGATCTACGCTAGAAGTTCAGCAAAAGCAACGTCTGCTGGGCGTACTCCCTGCGTGAATAAAAAGAGCTCCTCCTTCACAAATCGGCTCACTCTAAGATAATTAAGAGAGGCATTGCAACACTGTTTGGAATCCGCGCTCCGCAAGTCATCTATTCACGACGTGCAAGCTAGTTTTGATCTACAACTGGGACGGCCTTTTCAGCTGGCTTCCCTGGGTCTGCCGTCGTGCCAGTAGCGCAAACGCTCCTCAAGAACATGAAACGCGGTGTTTGCAAGAATGCGGCGGAGAACCTGGTGGGCACTCGGAGCCCGGATGCAGTTCCCTACAGGCACAAGGTGACACATTCTTGAAAAAAGTGGCTTAGTTTAACGCGCCAGTTTCTTCAGCCCCCTATAAGCTAGCTCAGCTGAGCCGTCGCGTCACCTGTGCAGTGAAAATGTGGGCTGTAAAAAGAACAATGAATAGCGTCTGGTCGAGTGTCCCAAAAACGTCGTGTATGACATCCCCCTATCCTGCGGAAAGGTCTACATCGACCACACGGGGCGATGCATGAATGACCGACTCAGGGAGCTCGCAAGAAATCTAGCTAAAACGGAGAATACACAACTTGTGAACCATGTTTCCGCAGCGTGAAAATCCCAGGCAAGAGCAAGCAAAAAACCGCTCTTGAAACGTTGGAGGCATGTGTGTCAGAAAAGCAGGTCAGGATAGTATAAACAAAATTTTGGTTGCACTGTACAATGAAAAAATAAGGTTCCTTTCGCGCCTGGTTTTATCACTTCCTGTCTGACAGATTTCATTTTTCCTTCTAACGGTGCGTCTGCGTAGCTTGTGGTTATTATACCTGTGGGTCTGGCTTGAATAAAAATCAGTTGTCAGTTTGTGCCTGTGTTAGTCTTCCTTTCTGCTGTGCCGTCACGTTGCGCGCTATTTCAAAATGGTCCCCATGTTACGTAATGTTATCACCTATCGTGATAATTTTAATGTTAGGAAAAGATACGTGATCAGATACGTACGTTCAAGCCAATCTTCGCTGGCAAGTTGAAACCAAGGAAGTGATCTTTACAGGAAAGAACCAGTGTTGTGGCGAGCTTCATCGCCTTCCCTTCCTCCCACGGATCTAGAGAAAGAACACAACGATGTTTACTATTCCGGCGCTAATTACTAACTTCTCGTACTCGCAGGATGAAAGCTCAGGTTTTCATCACTATTGAAAAGACCACGCCGTCTACTTGACACACCGAGCCTGGGGAGGCACTTTGACTTTTGGTAAACACTCACGTGCTCGGCATCCGCAGATAATTTTGTTCTAGATAGATGTAAATTACTTTACGAAAATATAGTATTTCTGACGAACTGCTTCCGCATCGAATTATGAGGTTTAACCTCTCCAAATAGCACAAGGGTTACGCTGGACGCGGTCGCGTGGTCTTGTTGTCCACTTAAATGACTGGGAGCTCGTTATCGTGCACTGAAGTCTAACTACATTTCCATATTTGGATCTTACGCCTAGGGCATGCAGCCTCAGCGGCAAGGCACCGAAACCGCGACCTCTTGCTCTCCGATAAAATTCTTTAGCCACCCAACCAACGCAACTGTAGTCTACAAAACCATAAACTTCTTGCATGCTACTAAAATTTGCTTCATTATTTTCATTTGCCTGTCCATCGCATACCGGTTGAATGCTCCATAAAATAAACATATTGATTAATACCAGTTCAGTATTCTAGTTGGTTAGCTTCGACCAGAAAGCGCTACGGAAAACATAGAAGCAGCATGATACGCACCAGAGCTGCCGGTGCATGAATTCCTGCGCCACACTAGTGCTTCGCTGCAGAAGAATGAAATGTCATCATGATAGCCTAAACAGCCTCTTCGGGTTCATATACTGACGTATTCGTCTTTTCACCAGCGATTCTTATAGTCCTTGATCAGGCACATTTCACGGTGGCGTCAGCGTACTGTGTTCCAATTCTAATTGCTCATCTACAGATAGAGAAAGGAAGGAGAGGAAAGGCAGGGACGTCAAACAGATCAGTGCCGAGTTTGCTACCGTATTGGGGAGCGGTAAGAGAACGCGCAAAAATATGCGGATCCCAGGCAATGTGTGAATCGCCCTTAGCGAAGTGTTCTGTGCTGTTTGCTTTGATTGACGTTAATTAGAGGTGATGCTGATGGCGAACGTTTATTCTCTTTCGCGTTTATGCAATACGAGAGTGGTGAGTTGATGGTACATGTCACTGCATGTCATGTCTCAGTTGTCCGCTTGACAGATTTCCTTGATGTTTATTCTTTCAGAAATAGCAGAAATGCGCCATACCGCACCTTAAATTTAAATTGATCCAGTTTGTCCCCGACTGATTTCACTTTCTCATGTCGCCTCTTTCCTGTCGCGCCGTCCCTTGAGTGACTGTTATTCACTCATTTCGTGGCTGAGTCAGTTGTACACTTTCTCTACCTGCTCTCCCATACCTGCTTGCTGCCACTCTATCCTCGTCCCCTTTGAATGGTTAGACGTTGGAGGTAAGTGCTGCAGTTTCTCGAATGCTTCTGTGGGGAGACACGGATAATTATAGCCGTCAACAGGGTGTTGTAGCGACATCCGGGGAGTGCCAGAAGGCATTGCTACACCTGAGACGCGGTGTAACTCTCCCAACAAGCTTCTCGGGTCGTTTTTAATTTCTGCCACACTCCTTCCATGTATATTCACGCTCTGAACCACGTCTCGACGCGACAGCAGCAGCGGTGGCGGCGGCGGCGGCGGCGGCAGCGGCAGCGGCAGCGGCAGCGGCGGCAGCCGCAGCCGCAGCAGCAGCAGCAGCAGCAGCAGCAGCGGCGGCGGCGGCGGCGGCGGCTGCAGCAGCAGCAGCAGCAGCTGCAGCAGCTTTAGATATCTTTCAGTACTTTTACATACGGCTCGTCTACACCCTGATTCCGTAACGCCTCCATGACTGCTGAGGTTTCGACAGAGGCAAACGCTTTCTCGTAATCAATGAAAGCTATATATAAGGGTTGGTTATATTCCGCACATTTCTCTATCACCTGATTGATAGTGTGAATATGGTCTATTGTTGAGTAGCCCTCACGGAATCCGGCCTCGTCCTTTGCTTGACCAAAGTTCTTTGCTTGACAGAATCAAGGTGTTCTTGATTCTGTTTGCGATTACCTTAGGTAATAGTTTGTAGGCAATAGACAGTAAGCTGATCGGTCTATAATTTTTCAAGTTTTTGGCGTCCCCATTCTTATGGATTAGGATTATATTAGCGTTCTTCCAAGATTCCGGTATGCTCGAGGTCATGAGGCATTGCGTATACAGCGTGGCCAGTTTCTCTAGAACAATCTGCCCACCATCCTTCAACAAATCTGCTGTTACCTGATCTTCCCCAGCTGGCTTGCCCCTTCGGATATCTCCCAAGGCTTTCTTGACTTCTTCCGGCGTTACCTGTAGGATTTCGAATGCCTCCAGACTATTTCCTCTTCCATTATCGTCGTGGGTGCAACTGGTACTGTATAAATCTCTAGAACTTTTCAGCCACTTGAACTATCTCATCCATACTAGTAATGATATTGCCGGCTTTGTGTCTTAGCGCATACATCTGATTCTTAAGTTGCCAATTCCTAGTTTCTTCTTCACTGCTTTTAGGCTTCCTACGTTCCTGAGAGCATGTTCAATTCTATCCATATTATACTTCCTTATGTCAGCTGTCTTAGGCTTGTTGATTAACTTCGAAAGTTCTGCCAGTTCTATTCTAGCTGTAGGGTTAGAGGCTTTCATACATTGGCGTTTCTTGATCAGATCTTTCGTCTCCTGCGATAGTTTACTGGTATCCTGCCCAACGGAGTTACCACCGACTTCCATTGCACACTCCTTAATGATGTCCGCAAGATTGTCGTTCATTGCTTCAACACTAAGGTCCTCTTCCTGAGTTAAAGCAGAATACGTGTTCTGTAGCTTGATCTGGAATTCCTCTATTTTGCCTCTTACCGCTAACTCATTGATCGGCTTCTTATGTACCAGTTTCTTCCGTTCCCTCCTCAGGTCTAGGCTACTTCGAGTTCTTACCATCCTAGGGTCACTGTGGTGCACCTTGCTGAGCACTTCCACATCTTGTATGATACCAAGAAGGTATTCATTATCCGCATATTATTCTGTTCTGCAAACTCTACTAATAACTCTCCCCTGGTAGTTCTAGACCCTATACCATATTCCCTCACTGACTTGTCTCCAGCCTGCTTCTTGCATACCTTTGCAGTGAAGTCGCCCATCAGTAGAGTGTATTTTGTTTTGACTTTACCCATCGCCGATTCCACGTCTTCATAGAAGCTTTCGACTTCCTGGTCATCATGACTGAATGTAGGGGCGTAGACCTGTACAACCTTCATTTTCTACCTCTCATTAAGTTTCACAACAAGACCTGCCACCCTCTCGTTAATGCTATCGAATCCCTCTATGCTACCAGATACATTCTTATTAATCAGGAATCCGACTCCTTGTTCTCTTCTCTCCGCTAAGCCCCGGTAACACAAGACGTGCCCGCTTTTTAGTACTGTATATGCTTCTTTTGGCCTCCTAACTTCACTGAGCCCTATTATATCCCATTTACTGCCCTCTAATTCCTCCAATAGCGCTGCTAGACTCGCCTCACTTGATAACGTTGTAGCATTAAACGTTGCCAGGTTCATATTCCAATGGCGGCCTGTCCGGAACCAGGGATTCTTAGCACCCTCTGCTGTGTCGCAGGTCTGACCGCCACCGTGGTCAGTTGCTTCGAAGCTGCTGGGGACTGAGGGCCGGGGTTTCATTGTTGTGTTCATATAGGAGGCTGTGGCCAAGTACTGCACCAGGGTGACCAATCCTGCTCTGGTGAGGGAGTGCGTTACCGGTTCTGATCACCAGGATCAGGCCACACTCCAGGCCTGTTTATGCAATTTCATCAATTAACACGCATATTTTTTTTTAATCCGGTGGAAAATTGCCGGCACCGGGATTGAAACCACGGACCTCTTGCACGCGAGGTGGGTATTCTACCTCTACGCCATCCATATATATACATAAGCGTATGACGTGTGTGCCTGTTTGTGTGTGTGTGCGTTTCCACAAGAAACCTGCCTAATATCACGTAAGTCGTACACAGACGTCGTGAGGCCTTTTTTAATTTACGAATACACGCCTCGCAGCCATTGCTAAACAGCAGAGGAAATGGAAGAAAATGCACGCGATGCACATTCGATTGCTACTTATTAGCAGCGTAAACGTCTTGCGTCATGGTGGCTTAACACGTTAAAGTCTTAAGTGAACGTGGTAGTTGAAAACTTATTATGCCTATCATAAAACTACGTTTGTTAACAAATGAGAGCGGACCTTTGCTTGGGAAACAGCATTACTCACTCAGTGATGTACCGCAGAAATTCAGTTTCTCGAAGCAAAATACGGCAGCCGGTGGCGCTATAATAATAAAAATAATACAAAAAGTCACACTTCTCTGAAGCAGCCTCATTTCTTCGCAGCGCTCGAACAGGCCGACCAAGACGCTTCGTTGTTCAAGGCACCCTCTTTAATGCTACCAGGGACGTGGTTTTTCTGTTCTTTTATGGCGGAAACTCGGTGACGTTACCCGCACAAACCCTTGCGCACGCATAAAGAGCAGAAAAACATTCGTTTTCTCAGTCTGCTCCAGGCACATAATTTGTTTTACCAGGAGTGCAGAGTTATCGACACTAATTATGGAGGAAGGGGAAGCAAAGTGCGTGCTGCATTTCTCATAAAGCAAACGCCGTGCGAAATTTTCCTGGTGTACGAAACGCGCGCTTCGCGCTCCCAGCTCCAGCTGTCTCTGAATAACGTTGGCGACGGTAATGAATCGGTCTGGCGACAGCTGCTACTGCTAACAGCAAGAATTGGAGCCAGGAAGCCGGCGAGCTCTTAGACGTTATTACGGGTATCTACGACTTATACGAGTCTGCCTCGCTGTGGGCTCGTTCGTTTGCACAAAAGGAAAATAAACCTCTTGGTGTCGCTGTCTGCACAATTGACCTAGCGCTGGCAAAGCACGTGCCAGATAAATGAAAGCCACGATAAATGCCCCAATAGGTATGCAAAGGGCATGCAGGTAGCATTAAGCGGAATCGTCATTGCCCAATCAACTGATCATCATCCATTACAAATTTAGCAGGTGGATTCGGTAGTAATGAACCACCTCCATTAGACGTCCAAACTGTCTACCTAATGGAATCTCCGCAATGCAGTATGGTCCCATACAATGTGTAAAAAGAAACAAGATTATGTATGTCAATCTCATACAAAGCACTTGATGAATTTCTTACCCTATTTAGGACTTTCACATAAAAATGCTTTCCTCCTATGGGCGTACTTTTTGGAATTATTATCAGTCGCTTTTCAGACGGCGCAAGTGAGCAGCGTTGAAAGAGTGTTCATTAGGATGGTAAAGGACGAGTAGGAGCTCTTATTTATTTTTTTGTTGGAAAGAATCTTTGAAAAGGCGCACGACATAAATAAACACGAAAAAAAGATTAATGCCTTTAAAACATTGCTTTCAGAAATTTAATTTTGTTGACCAAGACAGTCACGTTAAAAATCAAAGAAGAAAGGAAAGTAGCGTCATGTGAGAATGCCCACCTAAAGTCATCCTTTGAATGCTTGAACAGAAAACCACAGATGCAGCATGAAACCAAATAACACAAACAAACAATAAGACAGCTAAAGTCCCACAGGAATCGGACAGTTCGTCAGGGCGCCCAGAAACATGTAAGCCGCACTGCGTGGACGCCTTGTGATGCCGCTGCGATACTGCCTGACATTGCTGGGCACAACTGCGTATTTGAGTGCGCTATGTCATTGGAGTACCAAGCATGGCCCTACATAACTTCGTAGTAGCCCATCGGAGTGTGACTGTCGGCATTAATGCTTTTAGCGTCGGCCGAAATGACCAAAACGACTCAAGTATGACGCGTGTACTTAAGCTGGATTCTCCCGCGCTTTCTATGGAAACACTACACTACCTAGTGGCGCAAGTCTGAACATATACTCAAACAAGATTCTCTGATGTATATCCCAACTGGAAAAATTTGCTCGGCCCAACGTCGGGCATGTGCATGGTGGACAACCGTGCCACGTGTGGCCCATGCTTGGCCATTTCGGTTGGTTGGGTCGTTCTTGAGGGTTGACATCGACCTTACATCGGTCAGCTATCGGGGTCCCGGGCTAGGGGTGATCGTTGCTGCCAACCTGGCCGACTTGAAACCTAGAAAGACCCATGGCAATTAATAGGATGGCCCATGACATCTGGGGCAAAATCAAGCCTAGCAGCACACATAATGTGTAGGTCAGCTTACGTCTGGGCCTAAATTGGGCATAGGCGGATTTCTGTCGTGTGGTAAACTTATGAAGCTGCATATTCCTGGCCGATAACAAGCAAACACGCATCCTCCTTATTGCAAAGCATGAACAGTACAAAATGAGCTGCGCGACAGAGAGAATACTCCTTTAAAACTTCATTACAAAACAGTCATATGGCAAAAGTCACATATAATCATGACGTCTGTGCCGCATAACCCTCTGCACCTAAACTAGAACAAATGAGCCAACGGAACCACATAATCAAAATCGAAGTACACATTTGAAAAAGGCAGTGGATGAATCCGCCTTGCATTAAATGCAAGGCCTGGTACCATTAAAATATCACAGTAGAGAAGCGACCATACGAAACGCAAAATGAGATATAACGAAAACGTATTTAGATACATTATGTGGCACACCACTTTTGGGAACGCACTATACTGCCCTTAAGTGAACAATGAAACGCTCCATATTTATATACTAAAGTAAAAGAAAAATAAGCACTTGTCATTTTAGAACCATAATCACAAAGCGGACAGACAAGCATTCGAGTAAAATGGTATTTCAGAAAACATTTCATAAAGAAACGAGTGACCACATTCGTGTCTATAGTTTATATTGCTAGAAAAAACCAAGATGATATTTTTTCCGCAAAACATCAGAACCAAGGTTTCCAATACCGCCCAAGAAGGTTTGGGTCAGTAAAGGCAACATGAACGACTAAGTTTCATTTAAGAAGTCGCTGTTTAAAATTGCACACAATAAAAGAAGCAGTAGATATCATAATGATGTATGTTAATCCATCAGCTGTCAATTCGTCCACAGCACAGTTGTTAGGCCTTTCCAGAAAGCTTATAAGAGGAAAAAAATTTAGTCCATTAAAATATGGAGCTACACTACATGCCAGGGCACAGTCGCACTTAAAGACCGCGTATGGATGCGCCACTAAAAAGGCAAACAAAAAAGCTTCAATTCTGGGATTTTCATGTGCCGAAACCACAATTTGATTATGAGGGATGCCGTACTGGGAGACTACTGATTAATTTTGACCACCGGGAGATCTTTAACTTGCCTCTAATACACGAGACACGAGCGCTTCTGCAATTCGCTCGTATCGAAATGCGGCCGCCGCGGCTGGGATTTGATCGCGAGAACTGTTCCCGCCTTGTCTGCTCGTGATCTCGTATCAGACAATCTGTAACTTCTCAGCATGTCGTCCTTCATAGGTCCCTTCAGGCAGTGTCAGTTCATCATCAATCATCATCATCATCATCATCAGCCTGGTTACGCCCACTGCAGGGCAAGGCCTCTCCCATACATCTCCCTCTCCCATACATCTCCAACTAGCCCGGCCATATACTAATTGTGGCCATGTTTTCCCTGCAAACTTCTTAATCTCATCCGCCCACCTAACTTTCTCCCGCCATCTTCTACGCTTCCCTTCACCTGGAATCCACTCCGCAACCCTTAATGACCATCGGTTATCTTCCCTCCAGTGGCAGTTCAGGCACTTCTTATTAAATAAATTAGTCACTGTATATTCTATATACATAATCCCAAATTATCATCTCAGAAGTAAGCGATTTCTGCAACCTCATTGCCGAGCTTTAGGAGCCCTACGTACTCGCAGGAGAATTTAGCACTCGCAATACGATGCAGAGGAACTCACGATGCGACCCGAGAGGTCGATTGATAGAAAACGTACTAGTTAACTCCGGTGCATGCCTGTGTAATAATAATAAAAAAATGAACCGACTTATCACAATTTCTCGCAAAATTCTTACTCTTCTATGGACATAAAGATTAGATCGGTAACTCTTCTTCATTACTTAGAGTAAATGTTATCAAAAATCTTTACGACGGCGATAATTTTAAGGAATCGACTTACTTAACTCGACATTTTGTCACCGATTTTGGTATTGACGACGCGGTAGTGCATTTTACCACTTTTATAATAGAAGCAGCAATAACATTTATTCCACAATAAAGAGGTAGCTCATACAAAACATGAGTTCCATGGTAGAATGAAGAGTGCAGGAGGGGCAGAAGAATACAACAAAATAAAGCGGGGGCCATACTTCGCCATTCCCCAAGTGCAGAAAATTTGATCGAATTGAGAAAGATTAAACTACAAGGGAGGCGAACGCGCGGCAAGCCTGGAAGGCAAGCTGGGAAATGTTCCTGTACGGCATTAATTCATACACACAGGAGGGAAAAGCATGGAACCGGGAATGGAAGCTTTAGGGTAAATAAACTCATCCATTGCCCCTGGTGGATAAAGAAGGAAAGAAGTTGTGAAACCAGGCTGAGGCTTTTAGTCAACACACCGAGCGCGTGTCTAGCTCGACCCACTATTCGGAGAACATCCTGAAATTTAAAGCAACAAAAGAATGTACGCCACTGAACGGGAAATGTAGCCCAAACGAGCCTTATAAGCGTCCTTCCAGCATTGCCGAAGTTAAAGCTTCCTTATGAGCGTGTCAGAGATCTACACGGGGCTCCGACGTAATCATGTACGATATGATTAAGCAAATGCACTCTGGCGCGTAAATTACCCTACTCACACTTTTCAATGCTACCAGGGCCACTGGGTATCTTCGATCTAAATTAAATGAAGCTATTTTTGCCCAGTTTCGAAGCAAGGTAATGATACTTTTCTGCTGACCATCTGCCGGTGACATCCTACAGCGTTTACGGGCTGCCTTTTAAGCATTTCGAGGAAATGATCAATCACCGTCTTCTAAATTTACTAGAGTACAACAATATGCGTGACTTATTTCGATGTGGATTCAGAGAAGGCTGATCTACAACCGACCATCTTGCACGCATCGAAGTGAAAATCCACGGTACACAAGCAGTACTTTTCTTTATTCCCTGATGTGGTAAACGCGTACTACACGACATGGTGGTACAGTATATAACGAGACCTGTCGCTGATGGACATTCGAGGAAATGTGCTTAACACTATAGAAAGCTATTTGTCCAACCGTACTTTCCGAGTCAGAATTGGCAATGTATTGTCCCATACATTTACACAAGAAACTGGCATACCTCTAGGAGGTGTGCTCAGCTGCAAGCTCTTCATTGTTAACATGACCTCGCTCTTTGCATCGCCACGTACAACAATTATCTATTCTGTGTAAACGATGGACAATTACTCTTGAAGTTTTGTAACCTCGCTGTTTGTGAAATGAAAATACAGCAAGTACAGCAAGGCAGCCTGCCCATTTAGACAAAGTGTCTAAATGGGCAGAAGAAAACGGATTTCAACTTAACCACCAGACTACCTCCTGTCATCTATCCACAAGAAAGTGAGGGCCATATGCAGATCCCAGTATCTAAGTTTCTGAGCAACGAATACCTCCGAATAAGGAACGCGAGTTTTTAGGCATCGTGCTTGTCGCCATTTTGACCTTCATTCCGCATGTCAAATATCGCAAGGCGGAACACCTAAAAACAATGAACTCACTGAAGATTCTGTCTTGTACAACATGGAGAAGTGATAGGAAGTGATTCTTGAACTTCTACGGCAGCTTTGCTCGGTCACGTTTGGATGATGGCTCCGTGCTATACACCTCTGTGCGCCGAGCGCGCTGG
This sequence comes from Dermacentor albipictus, assembly GCF_038994185.2. Classification (NCBI taxonomy): domain Eukaryota; kingdom Metazoa; phylum Arthropoda; class Arachnida; order Ixodida; family Ixodidae; genus Dermacentor; species Dermacentor albipictus. The sequence continues at coordinate 39,984,208 of NC_091822.1, read as the reverse complement.
ATGCCGCCCACTATTCCGGTATCTGCCTGGCCACAGGCGCCTCCAGAACAAGTTTACTGAGAGCCTGTATGTTGACTCGGATGAGTGATCCCTACAAAGAGCATACAGCAGTTGCACACATTACCTAAAAGCACATTCCAATTCTCAATATCCTTGCTACACATGTGTTAACAATGTCACATGTGCTGCACTACACAATAATCGACCCGCAGTGAGAGAGCCTTTTTCAATGCGGGTCAGAAAACTTGATGATAAAATGGGTGTCGCAATCCTCGAACATCGCCTAATGGCTCCATTAAAGCTAAAGACTTCAAGCCCTTCTTACGCAAAAAAAAAATCAAGAGCTATTGGTGACGCTTGGGAGATGAGCAAACATTGCGGAGGTTCGACGTAATTAGGCCACTTCTAGGAAACTGGCCATCATTATCAAAGTCACGACTATCTGAGGTTCTCTTTTGCGGCCTCAGAGTAGGGCGTACATACGTCACACAGTCATACTTCTTAAGTGGCGCTGAACCCCCCCCCCCCCCCCCCCCCCCCCTGTGGCAGATGTGGCGAAAAACTGACCGTATACTCCACGCCTTACCTGAGTTCCGGAAAGCGTAGCGAATAAGGCATTTTTCTTTGGCATACAAACAACATATGCTGTTACATTTTGTTACACTGCCTTGGTCTCAAACAGAGTTTTGAAACCAAGGCAGTGCCCAACTTTTTAAATTATGTTCTGCTTCATGTTATTCGTGAAGTAGAAGATTCGTAGCCATCTTTATACCTAGACGTTATTACTGCGAGCTTACGGTTTAGTAAAGCACGTTCCTCCAGACCCTTGCGCTCAAAGGTCTTAGTGATGCTGTAGTGCTAGTGAATCGACAGATGTTTTTGTGTTATTTCATTTCATAATATATCTCATGGTCATCGCTCACATCACTCGTCCTTGAGATAATTTTAATACTTGCATTTTTTACATATTTTATAGGGAACAGTTTAGGCATCTGTACAGCCTTGCTACATCTGACTCTTGCCATTCAGCGCATCATCAACTTCCCTAGCATATTTCTTGGCGTACTTTAGCCATCGCTAGCCCTCGCGAAAAAAAACGTATTTCACCATAGCAGTTCAGCAGCTTTCGTTTCCTCAGCTTAGCGGAAGTATGTGATGCTTTTTATGTGACAGCGCGTAATTACCGACATCCAATAAAAAATGAAATGACACCAGCGTTGCGCTGAACTTTTTCATGGAGCAATCGTTCCATGAAAATTTCCTGGTTTACGAAATACCCTTCTCGCGCTCCCAGCTGCAGCTGCATCTGAATAACGTTGACAACGCAAATCAACCTGCACAGAATAAGCAGCTAGCGCTAATGCAAATAATGGGGAAGCAGCCAGCTCCTGACTATAATTAATGATATTTGCAAACGATGCGAGCAGGCTCCTCTAACAAGTCGTCACGTAAGCACATAAGGCAGAATAATTAAGATTATTGATATAGACATTCCGCGGAGTGCCGAAAATTGCAAAAAACCCGCGGAAAGTATAGTCAGCAGTGACAAACAGACAAGAAAAAATAAACACCTTACCCATATTCATCACGTTCCCTCAATCAGGGCGTCGAACTGAGTCATAACCTTACCGAAAACAAGTGTTGAACTGTTATTTTCAGATAAAGCGGAACGGAACCAACATTTCATTCGACATCTAGAAGGTGAAGCTGAACAATAACGTTTTGGAGGGGAACCGTTTCAGCGTAGCGTTGCACAGCACACTTTAATCACAGGGTCTTCTTTGCTGAAATCTCTAGAGAAGACGAGGTGTTCCGCGCGCTTCACCGAAGCGCGCGGAACAATTGCCTCGGGAACGGTCATGTGGGTCGCCATAGTAACGTTATTGGCTCACACAACTGTAGGCATAATCACCTCAACTGTACACCGTGCACATAGTCGGCGGGCACTGATTGAGACAGAGCGTCGTCGATGCTGCTTCTTTGTGGAGAATAGTGTTTCTGCTTGGTAGAGCTGTCCCACATACGTGTTTGTATCTTTATTTGTCCAGGGCAAAGCGCACACGGCTCCACACAGCTTAACCGCAGGCTTTCTTTCGCGGTACTTGGCTGTTGTTAAGGGGTTCGTGAATTTATGTGATTGTAAACTCTTTCTGTAGCGTTTTGGTGGCAGTACCCTTTATCAGGCAGTTTGAACTACAGTACTCGAGAAATTCAAGAATAGGTATAGTCATGGGCAACAAAAACAAGAAGTATAGTGCAGGGATATTTGAAGTGTTGGATATGAATCGAGCAGTCTTTGCGGTTTAAACAAAATTCAGCTCTATAATTAGCTTTTTCATATTGTCCAATCGTTGGTTCTGTTCGAATACAATGGGTAACTACACTTTTTGGCGCCTCGATTCAGAAAGACCGATGAACGACAGGACCGCTCCAAATGACTCAGCTGCAAGAGGTACGCGATTTTTGTTCCGAGGGGCACCAGTTTGTGAGCGAATGCACTACGGTGGATAACTACTGCTTAGTAAGTTAGTCATTACGTTAGAATGCCCTCCGCAGGACTCTCTGCTTAAGCACAGGCTTGGTGTGGCACGATACCTCGACTCCGAGCACAAGGGGGTTGTACTCTCCCCCGTTTTCCCGTGTGTAGATTAGCCGTGTCAGGCTTAATGGGGAAGCTGAACACGTGTTGGCTTGTAAACGTGCAGCATCACTAAGACCTGGGTGGTTAGTGAAGTTTAATAAACATATGTGCAACCAGCTTCCTTTGAGCTGCTTTGTCAAGAGGAAAATTGCTCAATATTGCACTTGCTAGCAAAATCAATGCGAGGTGTATTGTATGAAATACTATCATGCATAGAAACAGATTTTTGCGATATAATCATATGACAGCGAAGCTGTATATGGCAAGCGGGCTCATCCGTCCGTCCATTGCCTGTACGCCAAAAACTCATCCGGGGCAAACCCATGCGCATGTGCGAAAAAGAAAGAGAAAGAGAGGCGCATGATTCGCTGCGCTACTAGAGACTTCGTTGCTTTCCGTCGCAGTCGAGCGCGTGCGCAGCAGTTTCTCACCGGTTCTGAAATGGGTAGGCCAGGCGTCATACGTACTCCTGAAGAGCAGGCAGCTTTCGATCAACAACGCCACAAGGAGAACTGGGAACGAGCAACAGGCTCGTGCAGCCGAGTGTAAGCAGCAGCTGCGTACCAACGATCCGGCAGCCTACCAAGCCGTCGTTTAATGAACCGTCAGGATTAAACCAGTGATAAACACCGGGGCCGGACGTTTTTGCCTCACTGGTTCACCATTTCTACGAAGTGCTTGGGCAGTAATTTTCGCTTACGTTCCATGTGATGATAAAACGGTGAAAATAAACAGACCTCCTCAACCGGACTGGAACATCGCCTTTTTTCAATGTCGTTAGCTTCACAACAATGCTACTGGCAGTTGAGATAACATGCTCGTCCACCTCTTTTGATGGACTTTGTGTGATGCCCACACGGTGTAGGTCCTAAAGCCCTGTGTTGGCAATGTGCTGAATCTGAGCACAAGAAACGACGTGAACTCTGTGCGTGAAGAGTTAATACTCTAAAATCAATCGATATAGGCATATCTGTGCTGAAGCTGGAACCATTGGTAGAGCTTTCTCTGCACTTTTCTAAAATGTGGTAGATATCTTGGCACACGATCATTCAATGGCCGCGCTACAAATCAATGCAGTAGAAGGAGCCTCTTCGCGACAAAAATTTATTACGGTAAGCACTAGCCAGTGGGCACACTACCAGTCACTATGGCATTACGACTTTACTGTTGAGCCAATACCTTACACTTTAATGAACCCGAGTCTAATGATTAGTCACAACGTTTTAACCATTAGCATGCTTTAATTGGGGCGTGTTAAAATAAATTTACATGTAAGCATATCATAAAAAGGAAAATAAAACTGAATTCTGTGCTTTCAACAGTGCTTTCTAGAAGACCTTTGAAGTTTGAAGTTTGAATTTTATTGGATATTTAGTGCAGATACAAAAATATTGATATTTAGTTCAGAAAAAGGTCCCATAGTGCAAACACTGTAGGGGGACCTTTTATAAAGTAAAAAAAAAAACACACTAATACTATTGGACAGCAAAAAGGCAGCGAATTATAAAAATACGAAAATGCAAATACAAATGCAAATACATAATGAGGCAAAAGAATAATACAATGGAAAATATAAAACGACAGGGATAAGGCTTAGGATGAAGTAAGAAACGAAGCAAACAGTATTAAAAACGACAGAATTGAAGTTGTGTCTTAAAAAACATATTAAATAAACGGAGCTACAGTTTAAACATGAAATTGCGAAGCTCATGCTTGAATGTCGATATAGAAAAGGCACATTTAATGTTAAAAGGCAATGAATTACAAAGTTGATTAAAAGAAATGCTACTCTTTGTGAACCATAGTTAGTTCGCACCTGAGTGAGTATAAAAATTTTATTGGAGGAAGAGCGCGTAATATTTGAGTTAGTAAGGTGTCGGATAAGAACAACATATATCCGCGATCAGACATATATCCGCATGAAACGCAATGCAAAAAACAAATGTGACAAAACCAATTAAAAAGGTGGCCTATGCAATGTTTTCAGTCATGTATTAGTGAGTAGGAAGTACATCTGCTACTTGCAGCAAATGAAGTATTAACAAAGCTACTTAAGCATTTACATAGTATGGAATCCCCACTTTTCTGCTATTGCTTGCTCAGCGTCTTCGCATATGAGGAAATTGATTTTTGATCTATCCTCCATTTCTGTGTCTTCGTCCATGTCTATGAAACACCGGGAGTGTTTATTGTATATTAAAAATACATACTTTTGTTAGGATAGCATACTGACGTAGCGATGTACCTAACGATAACGCCTTAGAAAACAAAATTTGTTTGTTAAGTGTTTAATGGTGTACAGTAGCTTGAAACCTTCTGTTGGTTAAAGAAAAATTATTCCTTCCTTGATTTCAAGTTCAGTTGGCTTGTAGAACCTCAGAAATATTAAAGGCACAAAGCGTGCTCAAGTTTACAAGCATGCTACAGCCATCAGCATGCTACAAAACATCCCTTTTACTTTGAATGGAATGGAATGTTATTGGTATTTTTATTATTTTGAAAAAAATTAGAAAGGCATCGCTGAACTTAATGCTAACCTGCTGATATGGCGCGACCATGAATACGGAGAATGTTGGAAATGTATAGTAAGATGAGCACTCGCTTGTTAATGAGAAATTCTGCACGTTTATCAGTACTTGCTTAATAATTTTTTAGCAAGACTGTACTTCACCTGCGCACTTAACTCCCCATACACATTATCCTCAATGTTTGAGTCAATAGATGGTTTTAAATTAGGCTACTCAAGTGTAGGAAGCCGTAGACCGCCAGGCGTACAAAAAATAAAGCGAAAGAAAAGAAAATGAAATGAGCACAAAAGAACGCCAAGGACCCATAAGATTTGCCACAATTACACTTCACAGTCCACACATTTTTACAAATCTAAACTGGGTGTGAACTAGCGAATAACTGCCACGTAGCGCTTCCAAGGCACCATACGGCGGCACGTTGAGTTCTCTCAGCAGATTATGGAAACTGTCCACGTGGATTGCAAAATACGATTGTAAATCGCTTGTCCGCTTGTATAGACTGCATAAAAAAATACGGAAACGCGATACTCGGAGCGCGTGGCCACGCGCACTTCTCGTGCAACCAGTGGGCGCTGAGGCCACCGAGCACAGAAATTTGTGTATCACATGAAATCTAGAGTCTTTGTGATGCATTGTGATTGCATTCCACCCGCCAGGAATCACGCATCAATCACCGATGATTCAAAAAGCGCAGGCTGCCGTGCGATCCGAGTGTTGCGGTTCGGCACGTCTAACCAATAATGTTACGTGCACTCTAGTCAGTGCAAATATAAAATTGCGGCCAGCTTTGCTTCTCCGTGGGCGGCAAGAGAACTTCTATATATTTAACAAAGCACTTCTCAACCGGTATAAAACGTGGTATAGGCAATTTTAGGTGTACTGTTATTCAACCCCGGTAGTACTTCAAAACTTGCTTACTCACGCATTAAACTCAACGTGCCCCACATTTACACTAAGTCTAATTTCGATAGAACACCATCAAAACACGCATATAAAGTTTCCTAGTACTGCTAGAGAAAATAACGTTTCGCTATAATAACATACGGAGATTCAAACAACGCTTCTCTACGCTCATCCGAATCGGATAGCATTTATCAGAAAAGAGCGCGAACTGGCTTCCAAGCAGGCTTGCACGCAGGTCAGCTTGCTTGTGGGCACTCGTTAGTCGAACACTCTTTTTTGATTGGCCGTAGAATACTAATCAAACAGCTTGAGAGATTGTGTCTAGCGCGCTCCTGTTCACCAGTTCTTCACAAAGATCGTGCGAGTTCATCCTTATCACGCGTAGAGCGTACGTAAAGCGGGTATTTCTGCCATCGCAAAGCCAAATCCATAGTTAAAGGGCAAAGCCATCAAAGGTGTCAAGGTTGGTGATAGCTAAAGGCTTCATGTACGGCTCACTCCGTATAATAAAAGCTGGCTGAACTCCAAGTTTCTTTTCCCTTGGAGCTTTATTGATAGCAATCACCGGCACTTAAAGTCGTGATAAACGCTGTTTTAAATTATAGTGAAGTTTTCCACCGATATTTTACTTCTGAACAACATTTGACACTTGCAGTTCGCAAAAGCAAAGGCTTCGAGAACTGTGTTTATTACCAAAGCCATAGCAGGGGCCTAGGGTGCTCGATCAGAAACGTTCTGGCGCGTGGAATTCTTGTTTGTTTCAATGCGCTTTGAAATGTGAAGCATTTCTTGGCGAACATTTGCCACTTTAACAGTATCTATCTATCTATCTATCTATCTATCTATCTATCTATCTATCTATCTATCTATCTATCTATCTATCTATCTATCTATCTATCTATCTATCTATCTATCTATCTATCTATCTATCTATCTATCTATCTATCTATCTATCTATCTATCTATCTATCTATCTATCTATCTATCTGGCGGCCTACGCATTGGTGCTCTCATGGTCGTTTCGTTAACTTCTTCTTCTTCTTCTTCTTCATCATCATCATCATCATCATCATCATCATCATCATCATCATCAGCCTGGTTGCTCCCACTGCCGGGCAAAGGCCTCTCCCATATTTCTTCAACTACCCCTGTCATGTACTAATTGTGGCCATGTTGTCCCTGCAAACTTCTTAATCTCATCCGCCCACCTAACTTTCTGCCACCCCTTGCTACGCTTCCCTTCCCTTGGAATCCAGTGCGTAACCCTTAATGACGTTCGGTTATCTTCCCTCCTCATAACATGTCCTGCCCATGCCCATTTCTTTTTCTTGATTTCAACCAAGATGTTATTAACTCGCGTTTGTTCCCTCACCCACGAGGAGGAAGTCATAAGAGCGGACGCGGCTGCGTCGGCTTACGCTTCTTTGAATGTTTTCGAACATTTTTTGTGTTCGCCACCAATATTTCGGTCTTTTCTGAACGAGTTTTGCGCGAGCTTTTCGACCATACCCTTTCCGTTGGGGTGAGTGAAGTTTTCGGCGAGGTATTGAACTTTGAGTGTGCGAAATGGTGCCTAGGATTAGTTACGAGTACGGAGCTAGGGTTAGCTTCGAGTACAGCACTTTGAAGGTGGCGCCGGGCCTCGTAAGGCCCCTGTCGCCCTAAAAAGATGGCGAAGATGCCCGAAACGGTGACGGTTGAAGGCATGGACATCAATCCGGAAGACTTCGACGGAGCTGGGTGGACCACCGCCCTAGGCGCCAGACGACGACGGGATCCGGCAAAGGCCGCGACTCAGGCAATCACGGTGACGAAGAACGGTTTCAACGTCCGCTGCCGCTCGACTGTTCAGAAGGCCGTAGCCGCTTTGCGGCTCCCCCATCTGCCGAGAGACGAGATTAAGATCATTGTCCGACCCCGAGGAAGGCTCGACGTTTCGAAGGCGGACTTTGTGCTGCTGGCGAGGGCTCTGACCATGGCCGCGGCACTAACCGATCAACAAGCATCGGAGGACACGATCTGCCCCAACAAGGTACAACATATTATTGTGATTTCGACTCCATTGTCATCCAACGCTACCGCTTATGGCGGCATCCAGGAAATTCACACAAAAGTCGGCGCTTTCGAGGTCTCTGCATACGTGGCCGCGCCGGAAAACACTTGCAAAGCGGTCAGTAGGAACGTTGACCCCTCGATAGAAGAGCATGCCCTCAGAAGCATGATTGTAAATCAAAGGAACTCGACCGCCACTGAGGTCAAGAGAATCAAAAACACGCATGTCGTTGTGATCCTCTTCGACGGACTTCGAGACCCAAACAACGTCATGTGCGGAACGGCCCTACTGCCATGTTCGCTTTACAAACGACAAGTCGACGTTTGTCACGCCTGCGGCCGGGTCGGGCACAGGGCCGATGTATGTCACAGCAGCAAAGAAGAGAGAAATAAATGCCACAACTGTGGAGAAGCGCTCCCAAACGGCGCCGCAGAACTACACAACTGCACCCTGAAATGCAAGCTCTGCGAGGGCAATCACCCCACGGGCGACCATTCGTGCAGACAAAGAGTTCACATCCCATACGTCGTACGAAGACGCCGGAGAAGATGAAAGCGCTCCGACAGAGATGCCAACCCGTACGAGGTCAATGACCCAGCGGCCATGCAGCAGGATCAGGCAGGTGGCTCCATCCCCAAGCAGCGCTCTCACTCCAGAGGGCGCCCTGAATCCAGAGGGCGCTCTCAATCCAAAGGACGCTCCCAATCCAGAGGGCGCTCTCAATCCAGAGGGCGATCCCAATCTAGAGGGCGCTCCCGCTCCAGGGGCCGATCCCGGTCGAGATCCAGCTCCAGGCGGCCCGGCAAGAAAATGACATGGGCCGACATGGTCGGCAACAACGGCTCTGCACCACCAACTTCAAAGCAAGGTAAGGCACAGTCAGACCACGTGGCAGACCAGGGAATGCACACACTAGAGACGGAAAACAAAGCACTCAAACAGGTACTAGCTGAACTCACGGCAACCCTAGCCAGGCTAGAAGGCCCTATCTTAACAAACAACACACCAACACCCATCCCTCAATCTTTAGGGACCATGATCGTATCGTGTAGCACACACAAACGCAGAGCCGTCGTCATCCAAACCGATGGCACATCCGACATGGACCCGTCTATGTCTGATGTCAGCGAGGCTCCTCGTAACGCCTTCGTCAATGACAACAAAGCTAAGAAGCGCAGCAAGAAGAACAGCAAGTACAACGTATTTCAATCCGCAATTACTGAAATTAAGGAGGTACTCACTCAAATCTGCGGCAGACTCGACTGCCTGGAAAGACCGATCGCTCATCCCAAAACCACGAAAGTAATCCCCAGGCCGGACCCAGGGCCCATGTCTGCCCTGGGACGCACACCTGCGCCACCCGCACCCTCCAAGCCACCAGGCTGAATGAGTGCACCCCGCATAAATGGGGCCATGCCAAACCGGTACAATGGATAACGCACCAGAATATTTCGGGATCTTGCAATGGAACTGTAACTCATTCAACAAAAAGAAATATAGCCTAAGGCAATTCGTCAGATAATGTAAACAAAAGCCACACGTCATCATCCTACAAGGATGTGGGGCGGAAAAGAACATTCAAAACATGTCCTTCTCGGGGTACAGGGTTTCCAGGCCGACTCTGGACCCCGAGTTCAAATAATCCAGGTGCGTTACCACTCTCATCCGCAAAGATGTGAGCTTTGTGGAAAGGGGCCTGGAATCCATGCTCACAGAAATAATCCCCAGTCGGGCCCTAAAGGCGAACCTTTACATATTAAACGTCTACAGTTCCCCGAGAGACGACTCAGAAACTTTGTTTGTTCACCTCGGTCGCGTCACAAGCGAAGGACAGGCCACTGATGGTTGCCGGGGGCTTCAACGCGCACAACACCGTCTGGGGCTACGCCACCAATGACAGGAAATGAATGAACCTTGCCGAGTGTGTGGACACCCTAGGCATGCAACTCATCACGGACTCAAGGTTTCCGTCGCGCAGAGGCAACTCGCTTCAGAGGGACACCACCCCGGACCCGACGTTCCTCAGAAACGCTGACGGGTCGTGGGACAACCTGCAAGAGGACCTTGACAGTGATCACTACATCCCAGAAATGAACTTCCGCATCCCACCCACTTCTCCCAAGAATTACACCTACATCGACTGGGGCCTCTTCAGAAGAATGAGGGGTGATGCGGACAAACAAGGAGAAACCTTCGAAGAGCTACTGGAAAATCTGAAAATTACGGTGGCCAATGCCACTAAAGAAATAAGCGTGCATCTGGAGGTGCCCGCCATGGACTCCATACTCGTACGCCTCCTGGAGTCCTAGAACGCGCTAAGAGAAAGATGGAGACAGCAGAAGCTGAACAGGAGGCTGAGGTCTAAATTAACGAAAATCGACAAAGAGATCGAAGAGTACTCCCGAAAGTTGAATGCGCAGCAATGGGACGAAGTGTGTAATGAGGCGGACGGTAAATGAGAAGGGGCAGCAAGTGGAGCCTTCTTAAGAACCTATTCGCCGACAACAAACCCACCAAGAGTTATGCCCGACTAACAATCGAAAGGCTCGTTCATCTTCACACGAAAGAAGGCACGAGTCCGCGAGACTTTGCTGACGCCCTGGCAGACATCTACCTACCAGTAGAGCGCAAATCTGTCCCGTGGGACGACGCGACATGCGAGTATAAAGGGACCCCTCAACTATCGCTGGATCGTCCTTTCGATGTTTCGGAGAATGTGCACGCCCTCCGTGAACTAAACGGACGCTCGGCCCCCGGCCCAGACGGACTAACAAACGAACTACTCAGAAATCTAGACGACAAAGCCATACAAATCATTACGAGCAAAATAACGAGGTGTGGGCTGAAAGCCGGGTGCCGGACAAATGGTGAACTGCCAATGTAGTCCTCATCCCGAAACCCGGAAAACCGCTTCATGCAGAGAATCTGAGACCCATGTACCTTACGTCGTGCCTCGGGAAGGTCGCAGAACATGCCATCCAAAATAGCATTGGAGAGCACATTGCGGAAAGCGGCCTATTGCACCACAATCTCATAGGCTTCAGAAAATTACTATCCATACATGACGCCATGCTACTCATCAGGAACGCCGTCATAGACAACAAATCCAAGGATGTAAAAGGCATCCTGGCGCTCGACCTAACCAAGGCTTTCGACACGGTCAGGCACGAGCACATTCTCAACGAAATCTCCACTTTAGATCTCGGAGTAAATTTCCACAGTTTCATAAGATCGTTTTTGGATAACCGAACGGCCCCCCCATAAACGTCGGACAAATCACAAGCAGAAAGCATATGCTAAATAACATCGGTACCCCGCACGGGTCAGTGCTTTCGCCGCTTCTTTTCAACATCGCAATGCATGATCTCGCAAACAAACTCTCGAAAGTCCCGGGGGTAAGGCACGCGATTTACGCCGACGACATCACCATTTGGTCCACGAGCGGCCCGCTAGGCATTCTGGAGCAGAACCTAGAGCAAGCGCTGGACATCACGGAAGCTTTTCTTGCAGACACGGGACTGAAGCTCTCCCCCAGCAAATCGGAGCTCCTTCTGTGTAAACAAGGCCCCAGGCTGAGACTGCCCCTTAGCTCCCTCCCCGTTCACCTACACCCCGGGGCGGAAGAAACATCCCCACGTGTAACACAATCTAGGTCCTGGGCATGGTCTTTGGGGCTTACAGCAATAACAACGCGGATGTACTAAAACGCATCACAAGGAGCACCCTCAACTTCACCAGGATCATACGACGGGTCACCAGCAAAAAGGACGGACTGAAAGAAGACAACCTTATGAAAGCATTTCACGCCTTCCTCATCAGCCACGTATCCTACGCTGCCCCCTTACCCAACTGGAAGAAGACGGACCTGAATAAAATTGATACACTAATCAGGACGGGATTGAAAAAGGTACTAAGCCTCCCTAGAAACACTAGCACGGAACGACTCCTCCAATTGGGGCTACACAACACGGCAATCGCACTCTTTGAGGCACAGCGAAACTCCCAAATTAGTCGGCTCTCACTCACAAGGGCGGATATCGAGATCTTACTAGAAGCAGGCATACAGCCCCTCTTCATGCCACCAGAGAAGTCGCGACTATGCACAAACGCCAAGAGATCAATAACCGTTGATCCCATCTCACGAAACATACACCCCACCCACAACGAAGGGCGGAGAAAAGCGAGAGCGAAGGCAATCCTCGCCAACATCAAACTTAACGAAACGCAAGTCTTCTTCGTTGACGCGGCCACATATTGGAATCGAGGCGCCTACCTGGTCTCTGTGGAGGACGCCCATGGCTCACTCGTCAACGCAGCCATAGTAGTAACCAACTTCACTCACGAAGCAAAAGAAATGGCCATCGTGGTGGCCCTCCGAAGCTGCAAAGGAGCGTCAGTCATTTACTCGGACTCAAAAACAGCCATTAGAACCATCTCGTCGGCTGTCGTTTCTAGGAAAGCTGCTACGGTTATCAACACCATCCTCTTCCAAGAAACGGGTGGAGACAACCTCACGTCCCCACACATCACATGGTTCCCGACCCACATGGGCAACATTTCCGGACCTCCTGACTAATCCGAACGAGCGGGCACACGAGCTGGTGCGAGAGCTCACATTCCGAGTCTGCGGTCCGCCCTCTCACTTCAACCCAGCCTGAAGGGACCTAGATAACAAAGACCCGCTGGTAGAATACCACGAAATCACTTCAAATCATAGGTTATCACGAAGAATTTTTCCTCATTCTCACCCAAAGCTCAAAAAAGGACAGGCCGTCACTTACAGACAGTTGCAGACTAGGACATACATCACACCAACAACGCTAAGCAGGATCAATCCTGATCTTCCTACTAAATGCCCGCACTGCGGCCACGAATAGAACTTCTAACACATGCTCTGGCTGTGCCCTGCCAACGCGAGCATAGACTTTCCCGACCAGTCTTCTTGGGACTCAGCGCTCAGAAGGAGAGAGCTCATCGCTCAACTCAAGGCTGTACAGAGGGCCCGGGCCGTCGCCGAAGGACTCTGTCTACCGGCCTCGATCTGGGTGGAGCTGCCGGATTGATTTCCCCTCAGGACCTAAATAAAGTTCTAACTCACACATGCTGTGGCGCTGCTTGGCGTTGGCCGGTGATGGTTCTCGAGCTGAACAGTGGTGGCAGCGGATGCTGCACAGCGAAGTGCTGGCGGACCAACTCAGGGCTGTCCAGAGGGCCCGTGTGATGGCAGAGGGGCTCGGCCTCTCTGTACCGACGTGGGAGCGGCCCGCATCAGTCCCAGACTGATCCCTCAGGACCTAAATAAATACCATACTCACTCCCTCACCGAATCTGCTCTCTTATCCCGCCTTAAAGTAGCAGCCATCATTCTTCTTTCCACAGTTCGTTGCGTCGTCCTGGATTTAAGTACCCTTTTCGTAAGCCTCCAGGTTTCTGCCCCGCAGGTGAGTACTGGTAAGACACAGCTGTTATACATTTTCCTCTTGAGGAATAGTGGCAACCTGTTTTTCATGATCAGAGAACGCCTGCCAAACGCACCCTAGCCCATTCTTATTCTTCAAATATTTTAGTCTCATGATCCCGATCCGCGGTCACCACCTGCCCTAAGTAGATGCACTCCCTTACCAATTCCACTGCCTCACTACCTTTTGTAAACTGTTGTTCTCTTCCGAGACTGCTAAACATTACTTTAGTTTTCTGCAGATTAATTTTTAGACCCACCCTTCCGCTTTGCCTGTCCAGGTCAGTGAGCGTGCATTGCAGTTCGTCCCCTCAGTTACTAAGCAAGGCAATATCATCAGTGAATCGCCAGTTACTAAGGTATCCTCCATTAAATCTTATACCCAATTCTTCCCAATCCAGGTCTCCGAACACCTCCTGTAAACACGCTTTGAATAGCATTGAAAACATCGTATCTGCCTGCCTGACGCCTTTCTTTATTGGGACTTTGTTGCTTTCTTTATGGAGGACTACGGTGGCTGTGGAGCCGCTATAGATATCTTTCAGTATTTTAACATGCACCTCGTCTACACCCTGATTCCGTAATTCCACCATGACTGCTGAGGATTCGACTGACTCAAACGCTTTCTCGTAATCAATGAAACCTATATATAAGGGTTGGTTATATGCCGCGCACTTCTCTATCACCTGATTAATTGATAGTGTGAATATGGTCTATTGTTGAGTAGCCTTTACGAAATCTTGCCTGGTCCTTTGATTGACAGAAGTCTAAGGTGTTCCTGATTCTATTTGCGATTACCTTAGTAAGTACTTTGTAGGTAACGGACAGTAAGCTGATCGGTCTATAATTTTTCAAGTCCTTGGCGTCCCTTTCTTATGGATTAAGATTATGTTGGCGTTCTTCCCAGATTCCGGCACACTCGAGGTCATGAAGCATTGCGTATACAGGGTGGCCAGTTTTTCTAGAAAAATCTGCCCACCATCCTTCAAGAAATCTGCTATTACCTGATCGTCCCCAGCTGCCTTCCTCCTTTGCATAGCTCCCAAGACTTTCTTTACTTCTTCTGGCGTTACTTGTGGGATTTCAAATTCCTCTAGACTATTCCCTCTTCCTTTATCGTCGTGGGTGCCACTGGCACTGTATAAATCTCCATAGAACTCCTCAGTCACTTGAACTATCTGATCCATATTAGTAAGGATATTGCCTGCTTTTTCTCTCTTTCTTACCTATTCCTAATTTTTTCACTGCCTTTAGGCTTCCTCCGTTCGTGAGAGCATGTTCAATTCTATTGAGATTATACTTCCTTATGTCAGCTTCCTTACGCTTGTTGATTAACTTGTTGGTTGAGAGGCTTTCTTACATTGGCGTTACTTGATCATACCTTTCGTCTCCTGCGATAGCTTACTGGTATCCTGTCTCACAGAGTTACCCCCGACTTCTATCGCACACTCCTTAATGATACCCACAAGATTGTCGTTCATTGCTTCAACACTAAGGTCCTCTTCCTGAATTAAAGCCGAGTACCTGTTCTGTAGCTTGATGCGGAATTTCTCTATTTTCCCTCTTACCGCCAACTTATTGATCGGCTTCTTATGTACCAGTTTCTCTCGTTTCCTCCTCTAGCCGAGGCTAATTAGAGTTGTTATCATCCTATGGTCACTGCAATGCACCTTGCCGAGCACATCCACATCTTGTATGATGCCATGCCAGGGTTAGCGCAGATTATAAGCTCTATTTCATTTCTAGTCTCCCCATTCGGGCACCTCCACGTCCACTTTCGGCTATCCTGCTTGCGAAAGTAGGTATTCCTTGTCCGCATATTATTCTGTTCTGCAAACTCTACTAATAACTCTCCCCTGCTATTCCTAGAGCCTATGCCATATTCCCCCACTGACTTGTCTCCAGCCTGCTTCTTGCCTACCCTGGCATTGAAGTCGCCCATTATTATATTGTATTTTGTTTTGACTTTACCCATCGCCGATTCCACGTCTTCATAAAAGCTTTCGACTTCCTGGTCATCATGACTGGATGTAGGGGCGTAGACTTTGTACCTCTTATTAGGTTTCACAACAAGACCTGCCACCCTCTCGTTAATGCTATAGAACTCTTGTATCTTACCGGCTATTTTTTTATTAATCATGAATCCGTCTCCTAGTTCTAGGGGCTTTAAGTTCTCGCCTCTCCGCCAAGCCCCGGTAGCACAGGACGCACCCGCTTTTTAGCACTGTATATGCTTTTTTTGTCTTCCCAACTTCACTGAGCCCTACTATATCCAATTTAATGCCCTCTAATTCCTCCAATAGCACAGCTAGACTCGCCTCACTAGATAACGTTCTAGCGTTAAACGTTGCCAGCTTCAGATTCCAATGGCGGACTGTTCGGACCCAGGTAGTCTTAGCACCCTCTGCTGCGTCAGAGGTCTGACCGCCGCCGGGGTCAGTTTCTTCGCAGCTACTGGGGAGTGAGGGTCCGGGTTTGATTGTTATATTTATATAGGAAGTTGTTGCCACTTGCTGCACCAGGGTGGCCAATCCTGCTCTGGTGAGGGAGCGCGTTAGCGGTTCTGGTCACCGGAATCAGGCCGCACTTCAGGCCTGTTTATGCAATTTTATCAACACGCGGAATTTTTTTTTATCTGGTGGAAAATTGCGCGGCACCGGGATCCGACCACGGTCCTCTCGCACACGAAGCGGATACTCAACAAATGGCAGCGGTGGCGTAGGGATAAACTTTGTATATATCAAAACTGGCATAGTATTGTAGCGAAGGGACGCAAATGTTAATGTTCTGACGCATCAGCTCACCAGGGAGGCGACAGTTGAGGGCGGATGACCTCAGGCAGGGGCAAGTCCAGATCCGCTGGTACGAAGAAAACGAGAAGTGCCATTTGAATAAGTAGATTTATTAACTGGGCATTTAGATTTACACTCTACACAGATGAAATACAAAACAATGACATACCGATCGTCGACGGCCTGCCTGACCGGCCTGATATGCCGTGGTGAAGTGGCGCAATGTTCTGCTGTCTCCTTGCTCTCCCCAAAGCTACTCATACCATTCCTTAAATGCGTTTTGTAGCACTCAAGGGACCCGTGGATCGGCGTGAGGCGCATTCCACCAGTGGCCTATTTCGACCAGTCAGGCAGGCCCACAGGATCCAATACGAGCCAGAGTATAAGAAGCCATAAATGGTATGCGTTAAGAGACAAAGCCGGCAATATCATTACAAATATGGATGAGATAGTTCAAGTGGCTGAGGAGTTCTATAGAGATTTATACAGCACAAGTGGCGCGCACGACGATACTGGAGGAGAGAATACTCTAGAGGTATTAAAGATCCCACAGGTAACGCCGGAAGAAGTAAAGAAACCCTTGGGAGCTATGCAAAGGGGTAAAGCAGCTGGGGAAGATCAGATAACATCAGATTTGTTGAAGGATGGTGAGCAGATTGTTATAGAGAAACTGGCCACTCTGTATACGCAATGCCTCATGACCTCGAGCGTACCGGAATCTTGGAAGAACGCTAACATCTTCCTAATCCATAGAAAAGGGGACGCAAAAGACTTGAAAAATTATAGACCGATCAGCTTACTGTCAGTTGCCTACAAACTACTTACTAAGGTAATCGCAAACAGAATCAGGAACACCTTAGACTTCTGTCAAGCAAAGGACCAGGTAGGATTCCGTAAAGGCTACTCAACAATAGACCACATTCACGCTATTAATCAGGTGATAGAAAAATGTTCGGAATATAACCAACCCTTATATATAGCTTTCATTGATTACGAGAAAGCGTTTGATTCAGTCGAAACCTCAACAGTCAAGGAGGCATTGCGGAATCAGGGTGTAGACGAGCCGTATGTAAAAATATTGAAAGACATCTATAGCGGCTCCACAGCCACCGTAGTCCTCCATAAAGAAAGCAACAAAATCACAATAAAGAAAGGCGTCAGGCAGGGAGATACGATCTCTCCAATGCTGTTCACAGCATGTTTACAGGAGGTATTCAGAGACCTGGATTGGGAAGAATTGGGGATAAGATTCAATGGAGAATACCTTAGTAACTTGCGATTCGCTGATGATATTGCCTTGCTTAGTATCTCAGGGGACCAACTGCAATGCATGCTCACTGACCTGGAGAGGCAAAGTAAGAGTGGGTATAAAAATTCACCTGCAAAAAACTAAATTAATGTTTAACAGCCTCGGAAGAGGACAGCCATTTACAATAGGTAGCGAGGCACTGGAAGTGGCAAGGGACCACATCTACTTAGAGCAGGTTGTGACGGCGGATCCGGATCATGAGACGGAAATAATCAGAAAAATAGGAGTGGGCTGGGGTGCGTTTGGCAGGCATTCTCAGATCATGAACAGCAGGTTGCCACTATTTCTCAAGAGGAAAGTGTATAATAGTTGTGTCTTACCGGTACTCACCTACGGGGCAGAAACCTGGAGGCTTACGAAAAGGGTTCTATTTAAATTGAGGACGACGCAACGAGCTGTGGAAAGAAGAATGATAGGTGTAACGTTAAGGGATAAGAAAAGAGCAGATTGGGTGAGGGAACAAACGCGATTTAATGATATCTTAGTTGAAATCAAGAAAAACAAATGCGCATGGGCAGGACACGTAATGAGGAGGGAAGGTAACCGATGGTCATTAAGAGTTACGGAATGGATTCCAAGGGAAGGGAAGCGTAGCAGGGGGCGGCAGAAAGTTAGGTGGGCGGATGAGATTAAGAAGTTTGCAGGGACAGCATGGCCAGAATTAGTACATGACTGGGGTAGTTAGAGAAGTATGGGAGCGGCCTTTGCCCTGCAGTGGGCGTAACCAGGATGATGATGGTGTACACTTATACAAAGAATCCTTTAAATAGAATGCCACAGCCGCGGAAGCAATTGTACCCTCGTCACTATGCAAGAGTCTCCAAGTCTGCCACCTATTAACAGCAGTACTCGTGGAGCCGTCGTAAGGCAATGCTTCATGCCCGTTCATGTGTGAAGAACTGCATTCGCTGCTGCTTCCCAAGCTAGCATTGCTTTATGCAATGTGCACATCACAAAGTGCTTCTTTCCTCGTGTAACATTAGAAATACGACGCTACAACAGCTTGTATGTGTTCTGTTGATCCTGTGATATGCCACTTTCTGTAGATGCAGCAGTTGTTACTTTCTACTCATGTCCAAACATGTGTTTGTTTTGCCATAGTTGGTGGTTACAGTAATGGGAAATTGGCACAAAGTACTTCTTTCCTAGTGGATCATGAAACGCGGTAGCAACGTGAAAGTGCAGCTTTTTCTTTATATATCAAATGAAATGTGAAATAAAAAATCCCTTGACCCATCATAGTCATGACAGATTTGATGGAAGCAATACATATGATTGGCACTCTGTACTCATGGTCACCATCAGCAAAAGGTGGGAAAAATTTTCATAAAACACATCAGAATGAACGCAACCGCCGCATCCTGTGCATTCGGACAGTCAGTGTACATTGGTAGGAGCGAGGCAATATGCTTGCTAGCTATCTCTTGTGCTAGGTGTATCAAAACTTGTGTGCAAGCATGAATACGCAGGCGAGGCAAGGAAGTAAAGCGTCATGAATGGGGATTCAAGCACGAACAAAATGTAACACCGAGCGTAGTGAGCATTACACTAGTCACATCTTGTCCAATTGGGTAGATGTAAATTAACGTAAAAGCGCAATAAATAGATAGGTCAACTTTATCACACTCTATGATGACAAGTACATCACAAACCTTGTAGTACAACATGCTTCAGGTAGCAAAGCATGTGATGACATTGCAACATCAGCATCACACAATGTGTTTTCACCACGGCACGTAAAACTTGCAGTTACATTTACGTGACCTTGCAAGAAAGTATGACTATCCCAGGTATGTCCGTTCCCTTGTCAGTGTTATGAGTCACTGACTAGAAGCATTCATTTCTCGGCAGCAATTGTAGTGCGATGCTAAACAGGTGAATCATAATTGTAAAAAAGGTGAGTGCACTTGCCAGCTGTGGTGAAACATGTTACATAAAACATGAATAATTGGCTCTACAATCTCACAGCACCCAGAAAGTGTCACGCGTGAAAGTTATTCTTGCAATGACTCCCTTGGAACGAAGACTAGAGGAAACCAATCACTGGTGTGGTGCAATGATGATGGTCATTTTCATTTGTGAAAGTATGCAACTTAAAGAGTCACAAGTTTGGTGCTCTGAAAAAAAGACGACATTGTAGTCGTTGCACCTTAGCCTCACTGTGCCGAAATGAAAATATCACAGTGCAAATACTATGCGGTAACGCGTCATAATGAGTGCAGTAAGCTACAACATAGTGAAGCAATATAAATATCGCAGTACAACACCCATACACAGAAATCAACAACTATTTGGAACGATTCCAGTGTGAATGACTAGGCGCCTTCGAAATGTGTAAATAAATAAAGCACGCTGGCATTGCAGCTGGATAAGCATAAAGAGAAAGAGGCAAATACAACAGTACAAAAATGGGTGCGCGCATTGCACCTCTCAACAAAAATCCTCCTCTATTACTCAAAGGAAACTCAAACAATAAATAAACAAAAGAAATGGAACTGGTGAAATAAATGAATAAAATGATAAATTAATTTCTCGCTTGCTGCAGGTGCTCAGCGATGTCTTCTGCTATGGCGCGCACCTGCTCCAGGATCGCCTCCTGAGCTGCTGCCGTCCGCTCTGCCGCGACAGCGAGGCGGGTGGTGGAGACCTCGACTCTGCGCAGCACATGGAATGAATAATAATGGTAGAACTGTTCGCATCAGTTGCTGATTACTCGCAACCAGTTCACGGCTGGAAGCTGCTGTTGTGAAGAATTGCAACGTGCACAACGATTCCATCTCTGCTGAAGAGCCACTGGCCTGATGGCATCCTTTGGCAGTGTCAAGCGTCGCGTACAAGCTACGCCCTCTTCGTTTGGACAGACAAAGACCTAATGGAACTACTCTTCCGTCATCTACTCTAATGCATCTCTCACCACCAAACAGCCCTTTTCAGGGCTAACCAACCTTTACTCTGGCGGCTGATCGTTGGCAAGACACGTTACCGAGCCCTCTATAAAACGCATATTTCTTGTTTACATCTCAAGCTGATTTGTTTTTCAGATTCATGATTTACTTATAACAAAGCATAAAGAATATTTATGTCCTTCATGTAATATGACACCAAAGGGCCTACCAACCTGCAGCATCTCGTCGCCCTGTTCCAGGCTGCGGGCGCACTGCGACGACATCGCCGTCAAGGTATCCACCCGCCGCGGTCGCTGTCGACGTGGTGGCCGAACAGGGCGCTGCAACACTGAAAGCATACAGCATTTTGTACAGTTGCACTGCATTTCATGGTACGAATAAAAGTGGCTATGGCCATGTTATGGCTTATTGGGCTAGTTCAATAAAATACAAGAGCTCATTTTATTTAACAGCTTGAGGATCAATAACTTACCAGGTGCAGCGGCCACCCTATCGGTAGGCGACGCGCCGCGTGGTGGATCCTCTGCCGCTGTAGAGTAAACACATTAAAAGTTTACGAACTGCACACACACTTGGCGACAATTAAAACACTCATTCCTCTGATGCTTACGTGTCGCCGTGCTTCTCACGCCCGCAGCCTCGTCAGTAGCTTGGACGACTACTTCCATGGCGGAGGTGGGGACGTCAGCCTGCTGGATAGTGTCATAAGCGTGGCTATTCGTCACAATGCCTATGTTACAAGTTTTCGTACTAATTTGTAAAAAATATTGTGCAATTATTGCGTGCTTAATGATCCCATGTGTTACCGTCCTCGTACACTTCCGTGAAGGCATTTTAATTCTGTGTTAATCATTTAACCCCCTTTTTCCCGAAAGCGCAGCCAACTGAGATTCTAGTTGATTAACCGACCTGCTTTTCCATTCTCTCCTACGCTATTTTCCTGTTCACCAATGGTGTCGCGTTCCGCTAAAGGTACCACTTGCAGATAATGGCAAACTCTAAATGGGCACCGTTCAGGAACCCATGATATAACGGGGGCAGTGTGCTTACCTCTTGGTAGGGGAGGTCGGTCACGCCGTGGAGGCGGACTGTCCCGGTCAGCTGCAGGACTTTGACATGAAAACCATGTAGCCGCCCCCCTCCTGTGCTTCTGAAAATATACGCCAATGTCGAAGGACAAATTGTCCAGACCATTGGACAGTCACTCACCTTTGTTCTTCGGCAATTGCAGCAGCGTTGCGGCAGGCCTCAAACACTTGCTTTCGCCACCACTCTTGCCACTGCTCAGTGGTTTTCGTGACAGGGCCTTGCGTATTCAGAGCGTCGGCTAGCTGCTGCCACAGCCGTCGGCGGTCGCCAGCAGTGAAGCGCGGCCCCAGCTCGCTGGATCTTATAGCCAGCTAGGGATGCTGTTGCAAGAAGGAGACCACCGTCTCCTTCTGTGCCTCCGACACGCGCGGCCCCTTCGGGGCTGCCGCGTTTAGCACCGTGGCTATAGAATACAGAACTTGGAAACTTCCAGTGCTCGACCAAAGGAGGCGTTGGCTCGACTGAACGACTGAACCAACCGCTTCAAAATTCGCGCCGTCTGCTTGAAACAGGGTGGTGGCTAGCGCCATCACTAAGCGTTTCGCAAGACTGCGACACCACCTAGCGCCATTTGAAGACATTAACCACAATATTTTGTTTCAGTCGTTTTGCATTCCAAATTGAATCTTTGAAAAGCAACACCAACACATTTTGCTACTCACTCATAATAGCAAAATATTTCTCAACATGTTGCAAAAGCTTCTCAATATATTATACGGTCCCCAAGCAGACGTCAAAAGCGTGACGCAGGCTTCCACTTCGCTTATTGGCTGTTTGCTTCCTCTCGTTCTCGCGAACACTGCGGACTGCCTATTTCGTGACGTTTAGAACGGAGGTGGTCCGTTCTATTTTGGAACGCGTACAAGATCGCACCCGAAGTGACCGCGGATCCGGATCATGAGACTGAAATTATCAGAAAAATAAGAATGGGCTGGGGTGCGTTTGGCAGGCATTCTCAGATCATGAACAGCAGGTTGCCATTATCCCTCAAGAGAAAAGTGTATAACAGGGGTGCGATCGGAGATGGTTGTTCGGCGCGTTTGTTCTGTTACCGACGCGCGCGATTGGCCTACTCCGCGCCGACGTCGCCGGCCACGGGGCGCGGCCACGTTTTCGGTGACGTCAAAATGACGACACGCTCCTGTCAATCATCCTCCCACCGAGCATTTGGTCTGCTAGGCGCCGAACCTGACGGGAGCTGGGAAGTTTGGAGCGATCATATGGCTTCGCATGGCGCGTCTGGGGGATTGGATTTTATTTATTTATTTATTTATTTATTTATTTACAAATACTGCTATCTCATTTTAGAGACATAGCAGAGGTGGGTTACATAACTTATCAACACAACATGTCAACGAACGTGGTTAGGCAGTTCTTTCTGAAATTGATTAGTCGGCAATGAACGCAGAGAACCATCTAAGTTATTCCATAATTCAACAGTTTGTGGAAAAAAAGAAAACTTGCAGCAATCTATTTTTGGAACGAAGGGATCTATGTTCAATGGGTGAGTACGCCGGGTTACTCGCGCAGTAGGTGTGGTTAGCGAGATAGGCGCTTCAATGTTACATGATCCGTGAACGATTTTGTGCAGTAGGATTAGGCGGTCACACGTGCGACGAAACGACAATGGGTCCAGTGATAAAGCATGTGCATGGGATGACGGTGAAAACATACGGTCGTAATGGCCATAAATAAATCTAACAGCTTTTTTCTGAATGGATTCTAATTTGGAAATATCCTGTACGCGATAAGGCGACCACACTACAGAAGCATGCTCTAAAACAGGTCTAATGAGTGATTTACAGGCCGTAAGCTTGCACTCTTTAGTGCCGTGTTTTAAAGTTCATTTTAGGCACCCTAGTTTTCGCATCGCCTTGGAGCAGACTATATTGATGTTATTATGCCAACTAAGGTTAGTTGTGATAGTAAGTCCAAGGTATTTGAACTCGTTAACTTCGTTAATACTGTATCCTTGTGTGCTATACGTAAATTTTAGGGGCTGTTTCTTATTATTAAAAGACATTGCCACAGTCTTGCTGAAGTTAATGCTCATCTGCCATGTCTTACTCCAGTCTGAAAAGGATAAAAATACGTTATTAAGCACTTCTTGATCACGAAGAGTACGAATGTTAGAATAAATCACACAATCATCTGCATAAAGACGTATTTTCACTTGTGTGTTTCTGGCTACTTCAATAAAGTCGTTAACATATATGATGAATAGGAGTGGCCCGAGAACTGAGCCCTGCGGCACCCCTGACGTAACCTGGGCTATAGAAGAGGTTTTGTAATTAAAAGTGACGGATTGGAATCAGAGGTGTAGGTAATCGGATATCCAGTCAATTATTTTATTACCAGGAAAGATTGGAGCAAGTTTTAGAAGCAATTTTTTATGGCTTACCGTGCCAAATGCTTTTGAGTAGTCGATAAAGATCGCATCAAGCTGACCGCGGTTATTTAGTGATGTGGCTATGTCATGTGTGAATTCTAATAACTGCGTTGTTGTAGAAAATCCTGCTCGAAAGCCATGCTGCTGTGGAGACAGGAAGTTATTTGCCGTTAAATATTGAATGATGTGCTTATGGATGATGTGCTCGAGTAGTTTGCAACACGTGGGCAGCAACGATACAGGCCTGTATTCAGTGATTAGCTGTTTGCTGCCATATTTGAAGATGGGAATTTTGTTAGCTTGTTTCCAAACACGAGGAACTGTCGACATCTCGAGAGATTTGTTAAATATAATTGTCAGGTACCGGGCGTTCCATTCAGAGTATCGCTGATAAAATTTGTTTGGCACTCCGTCAGCTCCAGAACTTTTTGTAGTATCAATTGTTAGTAATAAGTTGAGAACACCAGTGTAAGTTATAACGAGAGTAGAAAGCTCTGGTAAAGTGTTGTCGACGCAAAAAGGGGAATCGGCGCCGTCATCCCGACAAAATACAGATTGAAAGTAAGTGTTGAAAGTTTCAGAAATAATCACCGGATCAGAGCAAGGGCGACCGTTTATGGTGAATGATGAAGTGTCGTGAGCAGCCGGAAGCACCGTTTTCCAGAATTTTGACGGGTTTTCTTTCAAGAATGTTGATAACGTGGTGTCGAAATAAAAGTGTCTGGCTTCGTGGATTTTGATTTTTAATTCGGACTGAAGCAGGTGCAGTTTTGAGCATTGGTTGCTCCGACTCGCGTTTTTACGTTTGCGGAGCCTCTTGATGCGCCTGATACGGTGAATAATGTCCCTATTACACCAAGGGTGCCTCGGGTTGCGTTTCATACACGTTTTGGGAACAAACAGCGAGATCCATTTGTTAACAATGTTGCAAAACATATCAAACAACTCGTCCACACTGCAAATACTGCTACATTGAAAAAAACCGTCATAGGAGGATGCGAGAATATCAACAATGGAATTGTCATCAGCATGGGAAAAATCATTAACAATCCGAAAATCAGGTCTGTTGCGCTCACAAGGGACATCAACTTTCAGCAGAACTCTCTTGTGATCTGACAGGCCTTCTATGATTTGGCAGTCACATCCGTTTTGTAGTAACTTCTGGTTAAGAAAAATAAGGTCTAGGATCGAGCTTTCGCGGGTAACGCCACTAACAGTCTGTGTCAGATCTAACGACAAAACCAAGTCAATAAGCGAGTCACAAATCGGCCTTTCGCGACCATACGAAGCCAATGTGCTCCAGTTATTACAAGGTGTATTAAAATCACCAGCAATGATCAATTTACAGTCGTGAAGCTTGTGTTTTAATATATAATCGCAACAATCTGGAAATATATTTTTTTTCAGAATCGGGAGGTCGGTATAAAGCGCCAGCAGCCACCACAAGATCACCTATATATAATTTGCACCATACCGACTCGGTGTTAGGAAGACTCGGTAGCACTACAAAATCAATGGCTTTGTGAATAAATAAAGCTACTCCGCCACCCCTGCCACATAACCTGTCACATCGCAAAGCAGAGTAATTAGGAGGCACGAACTCGCCTTCCGTGACGGAGTCGTTTAGCCAGGTCTCAGTGACACAGATCAGAGATGGTTGATGGCACTCAATTAGCCAATTAAAGTGAGCTAGCTTGTTCAATAGGCTGCGTGCATTTATGTTCAAAAGGGTTAGGTTGTATCTATCACGAAGTCACTGTGTGCTGCTAGAGGGTATGTTGCTGGAAGTTCTGATAAGCGACTTTCTAGTGTCATCCCACGAGTAGCGGACGCCGTCTACTATCAGGGTGTCAAAGCTCAGTCCAACCTTGTTCGCGTTCTTCCTAAGCTCGACTGAATTATCCCACAAAGCTTTGCGGATCTGGCGTACACGGAAAGAAAAATCCTCACTGATACGAGTATCTGACCCTTTTAATTTAAAAGCATTATTTAGTATCAAAGTCTTCACTCTGTAATCAAGCAACTTATGTATGATAGGTATTACCTTCCCATTTTTTTGTGCACCGAGCCTGTGACAGCGCTCAACACAGGTGCATTCTATTTTCAATTTCGTGGAAAAAAGCATCAGCACAGCGGTAAGTAGTTGGTCAGGGGATTCAGCCGGTGGCTCAGGCAGGCCATAGATTATTAGGTTGTTCCGACGTGATCGGTTTTCTAAATCATCATTTTTTCTGTCCAGTAGTCTATGGCTTTCCTAAGGTCGTCGACTGTTTCTACTAAATTATGCACACGGTTGTCGATGTTAGCGGTGGCCGACGCCCACGCTTCTATCTTCGAGATCCTATCTTCAAATGCATGAATTGTAGCGGTCAGACTTACTAAGTCTTTGCTTATTCGGGTTTGCCGCTCTAGTAGTTCTGTGAGCATACGTTCAGTTTTTGTGTCTGGGCCAGGGTTTGATTCTACATCACCCGACATTATTAGCAAGATTCTCAAGGAATGCAACAAACAAAAAAGGTACACAAAAGGCACTCTGGGTCCGGCAGCAGCAACAAACAATGATCGTCACTTCTGAAGCAATGTACAAGGTGTCTATTGCTTACCTGCAAGATGAAGCAAGCAAAGTTTAGACAGCCGTTCGCCATGCCGCTACCGGACCCACTGAAGAGCAGAAGCCGCGATTCTGGCTTTATATCGTCCGGGGACCAAGTGAACGTTCCAGCCGTAATCTGCCATCCCCAATTTGACCAGCACCGAAGAAGATCGTCGTCGTCGATACTCAGGTTCTCCTGTGATACGAAATCACACGTGCCGTTGAAGGTTGAATCCAAGTTCAGACGTGCCGGAATGCCACGCAGTCGACAAACAGAAAGAGCATAGTCCTCCGGGTAGTGGCGGCCTACGCAAGCAGAGATCTGCAATATGAAGCAAGCAAAGTTCAGACAGCCGTTCGCCATGCCGCTACCGGACCCACTGTTGGATCCAACAGGCCGCTGCGGCAATGGCGCTTCCGTTGGGAACTTTGGTTGTTGCACTTGTGTTTCTAGAGAAAGGAGGAGAGCGGGTGGCGCTGCGAAACGCGTTTGAAGAAATGGCAGAAAGTGAAATCCGGCGTCTTTTTTGTTTCTCGAAACAAATAATTCGTTGGTTGTGCAGAGAAATCGACCCCATCATCGGTGCCAGCGAGCCACTGGAATGTTGTCGCTGCCTCTTGAAAAGTGCGCCATTCTTCTCGTCGTTTCTCTTTCTTTTTTCTTCTTGCTGTGTGCGACACCACCTAGGGACGACGCAAAGAAACTAATAGTTATAAATTGCAGTAGTCCCACGTAATACTATTTGAAAGCGTGTTTGGGCTTGAGAAAAAAAATACATTTTTTTATAAAGATTTCATTCATTTGGAAGACGAGAAACATTTCGTTTTATGGTATACTGCCTGCAAGCAGACCACAAACGACGGAAGTAAACTTCCGGGGAGGTAGGTCACCGCTTCCTGATTGACTGCTCTCTCCGCTCCGCTGTCACAAATTTTGCATACTGCAACTTTGTGACGTTGCCGCAACTGAACAGAACGCGTATCGAGCAAAATATCTCTGACCACGCCCCAGCTGTGTCTTACCAGTTCTCATGTACGGGGCAGAAACCTGGAGGCTTACGAGAAGGTATCTACTTAAATTGAGGACGACGCAACGAGCTATGGAAAGAAGAATGATGGGTGTAACGTTAAGGGATAAGAAAAGAACAGATTGGGTGAGGGAACAAACGCGAGTTAATGACACCTTAGTTGAAATCAAGAAAAAGAAATGGGCATGGGCAGGACATGTAATGAGGAGGGAAAATAACCCATGGTCATTAAAGGTTACGGACTGGATTCCAAGGGAAGGGATGTGTGGCAGGGGGTGGCAGAAAGTTAGGTGGGCAGATGAGATTAAGAAGTTTGCAGGGACAACATGGCGACAATTAGTACATGACTGGGGTAGTTGGAGAAGTATGGGAGAGGCTTTTGCCCTGCAGTGGGCGTAACCAGGCTGGTGATGATGATGATTATGATGATCGGTCACACACACACAAAAAAAGGAACGAAACTGATTTCATGGGCTCTGAGAACGGGCGGCACACGCCCACCATCTTGGAGGCTGATACGTTTCGTCTATTCCGCTAGGTGCGCTTAGAGCCAACGTCGGCTAGAGTGACTGTATATGCTACGAAAGGCTGTATATGCTACCAAAGGAGTTACTGTATGTGCTACCTTTGGTAGCATATACAGTAACTCTAACGTCGGCAGCAGGCGCTTGCGGGAGTGTCCACTCTTTACGTTTGCTGTATTACTTTATGAGCAGGAACGAAGACGAGGAACGAAGGCCATCCAAGAAAGACAGGTTGTCAGCCATCTTTCGTCACCGCGTAAACACGATAGTCGTTCGTCATTCGTTGGATATAAGAAATCCTCCACGGTAAGTGAATTCTAACTAGCGTGCATACTCTGCGTATGTAGTCGGAAGGAAGGAAGTAGTCGCGACGCTTAGCCGACGCGATTGGCAACAGACTAGGCAAGCGCGTTGTGTCTCTCGATGCCAATCGAAAAAGCCAGTCATCGCGGTAACTGCATGTGATTTCATCACCTTCCGCTATCCGTAAGTGCTTTGAAAATCGCAAGCGCAGCCAGAACCATGGTATGTTCAATAAGACACGAGGAGAAGGGGCGCATAAAATGGTTTGTTTAGCAGGCCATCATTCCGCGCCTATGCGGAGCGTGCTTAACGTGCGTTTTATGTGTTCGAATTCATTAAGTCTGGCAGTGTACTCTGTACGTAACGCTGTAAAAATAAGGAGTCGCATAACAGAAGGCGTCATTTTGCTGGTGGCATGCGTTCGTTACAATAGACCGCACGTTTCAGGGTCTTTCGCCCATGGGTAATCTGTGACCACTGAAATTAGGTGTAGCGCCAGTGCTAGTTAGAAACCTTGCCGCAGGCATTCAGGTGCACGCTGCAAGACATCAGTTGGGCGCGTTATTTTGAACTTACCCGAAACTCATGAGGAATGCATTATTTAGGCTGAACAAGACTGAGCTGTTCTCGCTCATGTATTGAAATGGTGTGATTATGTCTGATATTAGCCTTCGTGTTGCGGTTTTCGAGCACGGTGCGAATGTGAAAGGGTGCTTATGTATACGAACTCGGTGAATTGTCAAGCGGTGAGTTATGCATCACAATCGAATATTACGGTTAGTGAGTGGAATTGCAGTTGTAGGGGTGTTTTGCGTACGCTTACTGTTTTGGGCATGCCTGTGCATTTGCTGATATGAGTTCGCACTTCAGAGTTATGTTACATGAAAAGCTAAATCATCCTTCCTCTAGGGGTCACATGCGTATTCTGTGCATTTTGCTACTGCATGGCCGATCTAAACGAGTTTATCACTGTAATATTTTTTGTGGGTAAATAAAGTATAAAAGAAGACGTTACCTTAATTCTGTGTTACCAGTCGTTTGTCATACGCAAAACAAAGAGTTGGTCTAATAAACTAATAACTGTGGTCTAACTGCAACTTTTACATACCTTCAAGATTGTAAAAGGCTAGATTTCCAGCTGTAGCAACAGTCGAGTATATCTAAAATGACTCCAATGCGTACCTCATAAGTGAAAATGAGTTCATGCCTTTTAGTAAGCTTAGATATTTTAGTAAGCTTAACTGCAGGGATCTGTTCCTCGTTAGTCGTAAAATTTGCGTAAGCTTGCCATAAGAAACGATGTTGCCCATTCTTATAGGCATATCCAGTATTATCCATTGAACTGGAGGACTATTTTTTATCCCCTCTGAGTATCATGCTTGCAAATTTCATCCTGAAATTATAGCTTGAGCAGTGCCACAAACGAAGATGGTGCAAGGGGCACTCTGCGCACGTTCTTAGGATGTGTCACAATTGGTGTTTGTGACACGCCAGACCTATGACATCTGAAAATGGCCAATATTCTATTTATTAGCAGGAGTATCGTAACATTGGTGCTGAACGAGGATGAACCGTCAGTTATTTCTTCTTTCCTTAAATATAAAAAATTAAGTTAGTTTAAGAGCTGAGTATTGCAGTCATGTAGATGTTTTGAATGCATTTCAATAGGAAGACTAGGAGCTAAGACTTTCTTTTAGTGCAGTGACCTTATTTCTTGACCGTCTTGTAGTTTTTACACCGTGTACTCGTGTTGACTTGTGCACGCGATATTTTTTAGGCACCCGCTTTATATACCACAAGAAGGCATCTGCGAGAACGCAAGGATGTCAAAGAGCCAGCCCAGCACCACTCCACATGCTGCAGAGGCGCACACTCGAAAGAATGAAAATACATTGCCATGTGATTTGGACAAGAAAGTAATAATGTAGGTAGGGTCTTTAATTCCAAAATACAGTATGTCACACTAAGATGCTAATTCTCGTGTGCTCTAGGGAGTCATCTTAACATAGTATACTTTTTGTAATGTCTCTGATGGGAAAGCCATGATTAAGTGTGCTCTCTGGAGACAAACACACAGGCGCAAGTGTCATTGAAAAGTTAGAAATGTGCTTTAAAGAAAAGCTGATTAGTTTTGTGAGAAGCGCCTGCTTTTTGGGTTGCCTCTCAACAAACATATCCACGTGACAAAAATATTGGTAAAATATTATTTCCGATTCGCTTAGTGGCATAATACATAGTTCCAAGGAGCGCGGTGCCTGTATTCACTATAGAAAGCAACAGTTCACGCTTGGTTAGTTGCTTACATAATTTAACAGCACGTAAATGCGAAGGTGCGAATACAAACGCCTGTCATGCTGTATTTTAAACGCTGACATGAAGCAGAGAGATGTTCATGTCCTCTCTCTTATCAATTTTTTACACCTAATTTTAGAAGTGTGGCTTCCTCTTAGGTTCCAGAAAGGCGAAGCATTAGGGGCAGAGTGCCCCAGGTTTATTAAGTCATTATTGTTTGCGTGCATGCTCACGAAACCAGTTCACTAGAACTGCTCGAGGCTGCCAAAGTGGGAGCAAGGAGCAAAGCTTTGAACTGTGTACACCGTTGTGCACACCTTACGTCTTAATTGGAAGCCACAGTGTCGCTTGCAAATGAAAAAAAAATATTTGGCACATGTCAAATTATGGTTTCTCCTTTTTTGAAGTAGTTATATGAGTGCTTCTAGCAGGTATTAAGGATTTTGATTAGGGCGATTCAATCTACTTGCCAACCAAGTATGCTACTGGAGGCAGGGATCTGCGTGAAACACTTGTTCATCAATTGGCGGATGTGAACATATAGTGTTAACTAAGCAAAAGACCCTTAGTTTTATGGTTTTTGCAGACATAATTTTTATAGGGGAAAATTAAATTAAACCATTTTGCACGTAGTAAATTTATGGACCTAAGAGAGTGCACAGTAAGGCACTGTGTTAGTCTTCTCAGACACACATTTACTTGTTTTGAGACGAAGATTTTGTAAAGCGCGATAATGTTTCCTAGTTTACCGTACCTTAGGCACTTCATTAGGAAAAGGCTTTGGTTTCAGGTAGTTGGTTTATTGTGCAAGTATATGCATAGCCGCATGCAAAATCCACGTGTATGAAAAGGATATGTAAAATCTATGGGGCCGTTAACCATTTATGATTTGCTTTCTTGCCTTTTTCATGCATTGCCCTGCCTGTACTTATACTTATGTCGCCATCGATGCATCATATACCTCACCTCTGATTTTGGGATCACATCTGAAGCCATGCTATACTTTAGTTAGATTGCATTTTCAACGATTCACAATAATTGATCATGTAATTACGCAAGCTGACATGGCATCACAAGAACATTTTTGTGGTCCTGACAAGCTCACGTCCGGGGCTACCCCGTATGAGACAATGGCTTCACCTATGACGGGACTGGCATGCCGGGATCCATCGCAACATCATGGGCCTTCTGAAGGCCTGGAGCTGTAGATGTTGTGGACACTTGAGGGTGGCTTTTCAGTAGTTTTTGGTTTCAAGTGAAGAGCCAGAGCATGTGTTCAAAATTACAACACTCGTACCCACTATTCCGGCATTGCTGTGAGTTTTCTTGATCGATTAAGTGCATTAAGCGAGAAGTAGTGCAAGGTCTGGTCTGTAGCATTCTAGTCGTATAGGCCTGGGCCCTGTCAAGCTCGGGGTGTGGCAGCGGGCACGTTCTGCCACTAAGCTTATAATGAGTGGTAATCTCATAATATGTATGGAGCGGGTTTTTTCCTCGACCTATGGAATTCCTGAGGCCCCAGGTTCGGCAGCGCGGTCCTGGACTTCAGGCGCAGACCTGCGGGCAACCTCATTCGGGTTAATCCCATTCGGTGCAGAGATATCCCTTAAGTGGGTAGGGAACCACGAAATGTGATGTCCCTGCTCTTCGCTTCTGATAGTGCATTGCTGATCCTGAAGGACCTTGTTGTTTCCGCTATCAATCCGGACGAGGAGTGAATGACCGAGTGTGAGTTCGGTAATATAAAGGTGGGCTTCTTACGGCTAATAATAGCTAAAGCGATAGCAGCCTCCTCCGCCAGATGGGACGTCTTGACCCCTACAGAAGCTGTGTTAATGATTTTTCCCTCTACGTGAATGTGTGGTATGGAGAATTTTTCTCCTATGGGATGCCGTGCTGCGTCGACAAAAAGCTCATCTAGCTTGTGTCGATGTAAATTTTGTAGGACTGACCTTGCTCATGCGCTACTCCGGCCCACGTTATACACAGGATGAATGTTACGGAGTACAGGGTCTGTTACGAAGTGAGACGTGGTAACATTGCTGAGAGATTTAATGGGTTCGGGGCTATACCAGGGTTCAATGCCGGCCTCCGCCAGGATTTTAAGGCCAGGTTTAGTGGCAAAGAGCCGAGTGATTTGGGCTATGCAATGTGCTTCAGTAATCTCATCAATGGTATTGTGAATCCCAGGGCCAGCCGCGTTTTCGTGCTAGCAGACTGTGGCAGTCTAATGGCGGTTTGAGTCCCGTTTGAATGAGAGAATCGAGCTTAGCTTTTTCAGCTCGTGTCCATCCTAAATAAGGTGCAGTGTAAGATAGGTTACGTGGGAAGCACGCCTGAAAAGCTCCGGATAAGATCGTCCTCCTTCAATCCGTTCCTTCGGCCAGCTACCCTAGCAATGAGTTTTAGAACACTGCCCGCCCTCTTAGACGACTCAGATCTTCTATATTGTGTCCCTTGGAATTAATAGTTAGCCTTAAGATTTCAACAGAATCAACCCTTGGTGTGCAGGTGCCCACTCCTGAATAGGAAGTGAGTTCAGTGGCGCTAATCCTTTAATTTTGCTTCCTTGTCTCCCTTTCCTACACAGGAGTAGCTCTCACTTTGTGAGAGAGAGCGTAAACTCCATGCTAGCGAGGAATCCTTCTGTGATGTTAACAGCTTTTTGTAAGCTTTCCTCTAATCTAGCCAGTGACCTTCCGGGGACCCAGATGGCACTTTCGTCTGCATGAATGACATGCCAGACATTTGGGATTCCAGCCACCCTTTCGGAGAGCCTGATCATAGCGATATGAAAGAGCAGGGGTGACAGCACCGATCACTGGGGTGTGCCGAGACAACCTAGAGGTAAAGGCTTTCGGTAACCTTCCCAACTTTGATGAACGCCATGCGTTTACCGGGGAAAGATTTAGCAAAGTTAAAAATCAGCTGCCACGATTGAGCTGGGATATCACCTAGGATATGTTGGTGTCTTACCCTGTCAAAGGCCTTAGCCAAGTCTAAGGCAAGAACGCCCATCACGTCTCTAGTGCGGTTATCAAAGATCGATTTCTTTAATGGGAGCATCGCATCTTGTGTGGAGATGGAAGGTTGAAATCCAATCAAGTTGTGAGGGAAGAGACAATGTCGCTTTGTGTGACTTGATATGCGATTATGAACTACATTCTCCTTGATTTCGCCAAGGCATGAAGTGAGCGAGATGGGTCGGAGGTTTTTCATACTGGTAGGCTTTCCCGGCTTGGGGATGAAAACTACCTTGGCCGGGCTCCATTCATGAAGAACTCTGTCCGACTCTCAGACTCGATTGACTTTATTCGTTAAAATTTATATTGCCTTGTCATCTAAGTACTTAAGAAATTTGTTTGTGATGCCATCTGGTCCTGGAGCACACTTGCTATTGAGGTTAAGGAGGACATGTCTAACCTCTGATACGGAGAAGGCTTCACCAAGAAGTGGGGCACTTATCCCGGTGTATTCCGGGTATGGTACCTTCTCTGCCTCCCTGCATGAGTCACTGTCTTCCAAGGAAGGTAGGTACACAGCATGCTTTGAGCGATGTTGCTGTCCTAGTTAGCCCTTTGATCATCCTGTCTAAAGGTAGTACAGCTGTCCCTTTGGATTGTTTGTTATTAGGAAGATTTCACAGAAGGCCCCTTTTACTCCATCTCATACAACTGTCCGTTACCACCCATGTTTCCTCCCATTGTTGCTGCGAGAAAATTACAGAGTGTGAGTCAATTTCCTTGTTTAGAGCTGTTGTTCTGGCCCTCAGCCTACGATTGCGTTTCTGCGTCTTCCATCTAGAAATTGTGCTATGCTTAGCCTCAAGCATCTGCGCCATTCTGACATCCATTACCGGGGCCTCGAAATGGGTAGTTATTGTGTTCGTGGCTTCGTTTACCGCCTTGCTCAGTTTGTCTAAGAGACAAATCACCAGTACGTCTCCTTCCAGAGTCTGCTGTCTGACTTTCCTAAAGAGATTCCAATCTGTAAATTCGAATGTTTTGAGGGGTTTGGTGATAGGTCAAAGGGTGAATTCTATAATGTAGTGGTCGCTGCCCAGGCTCTCCTGAAGGTTGTTCCAGACTTCACCTACCTGCACGAAAGTTAGATCCGAGATAGTGTCCATTCAAACTGAGTTTCCTAATCTGGTAGGGAATATCGGGTCAGGGACAAGGGTCAATCCGAGCTCAGTGTCACATGTGGTGAGCTCCGTGCCTGTGACGCTACTATAACCGTAGCACCATTCCGGGTTCGGGGCATTAAAATTCCCTGCCACTATCAACAGGGCTTTTCCGGCTGGTTTCACTGTTGAAGTTAGTGCGCGCCTGAAATGTCTCGTTTTGTCTGAGGGTGAACTGTATACATTAAAGAGGAGAATACTCGCATCCTAGGCCCTCCTTAAAATTATCTCCGTGAATTGTATCTCAAACCCTGTCCTACATTCGGGACCTGGCGTTCAATGAAGCACATGTTGTTGTCCGATGTAGCAATACCCCGTGCTTTCTCACTTCTGGATACCACAGTGCGATAACCCGGTAGTGAGACCTGGGAATCCAACAGTATTTCCTGTAGAATTATCACCTCTGATTTGAGCTTCAGCGGCCTCATAAGCTGCTCCAAGGAGTACCTGCGTTTTGGGAAGGTCGCACAATTCAATTACCAAATTTTTAAAGATTCTTTAGTGATCGCAGCCATTTTGGTTACTAATTTATGATTTTGGCACCCATACTGCCATCATTAGGGACCGTCTGTTAAGAAGGGAATTGCGCTAAAAAAGACACGGACGAGTAAGGACATGGACGGGCGCCCGTCCATGTCCTTACTCGACCGTCTCTTTCTGAGCCTGGGCCGCCTTAGCTAGGGAGGCTTTGATTAGCCTTTCCAAGTGAGTAATTCTAGAGTCTATTCCTAAAAAATTACCATAATTTGCTACAGCGCATTTTCAATGGCGGTAAGTCTGCTCCCTAGACTAGTCTCGAAAGGGATGGGACCTGCTTTATTAGCTGGCCCGTCTGTGCATTTCATCTTCTCCCCCTGGTCGGAATCTGTATCTGGCTCGGTGTTAAGATCTCTGACTGGAAGCTTACCATTATTATTGAATGGGAAGGTGTACAATCAGTGTATTTTACAGGGGATGAAATATGGGCACGAAACTTGGAGACTGACAGAGAAGCTTGGGAACAAGTTAAGGACGGCGCAAAGAGCGATGAAATGAAGAATGCTAGGCATAACATTAAGAGACA
Organism: Dermacentor albipictus; assembly: GCF_038994185.2. Classification (NCBI taxonomy): domain Eukaryota; kingdom Metazoa; phylum Arthropoda; class Arachnida; order Ixodida; family Ixodidae; genus Dermacentor; species Dermacentor albipictus. The sequence continues at coordinate 39,948,154 of NC_091822.1, read as the reverse complement.
GAAATAAAGCGCTTTGGATCAGAGCGCAAGCGGGTATAGCCTATATTATAATTGACGTTAACAGGAAAATGGAGCTGGCAGGTCATGCAATGCGCAGGTTAGATAGTTGGACCATTAAGGTTACAGAATGAGTACCAAGAGAACGGAAGTACAGTCTAGCACGGCAAAAGACAAGGTGGAGCGATGAAATTAGGAAAGTAGCGGGCGCTCGTTGGAATATGTTGGTGCTGAACAGGGGTAATTGGATATCGCCTTCGTCCTGCAGTGGACATACAATAGGTTGTTTATGATGATAAGAGGTCTGGGTTCGTTCGAGGCGGGCCAGGAGTCGAACAATTTTGAGTGGAGAGACTGTTGCTGAGGCTGTTTATCATGCTTCTGAGCGAGCTCATCTCTAGCCTCAATTGGCGATTTTCATTTTCTAGCGCCTTCATACGCGTATCAATGCCATGCTCTGACTGTTCCTTACCTCCACTGTTCTCGTTGGCTGACTTCTTGTCGCCGTTGTTAGACAAGTTGTTCGTTTCTTCCTTGGTTATATCAGCTCATGTGGTTCGCGTGGCGGACCCGGATCTGGGTCTAGATTCCCTTGGACCAGCGCTTCTCGAACGAGATCTTCCCCTTGATCGAGAGCGTCCTGTTGAACGTGAACGTCCTCTAGAAAGGCAGCGCTTTCGCGACTTCGAGCGTGCGCGAAGGATGGAGCCTCCTCCTGGCGCAGCTGACCTCTTCTGACGTAATGCCTGCTCTGAGTGATGGGTCTGACGTCATGCGTCTGACGTCATGCGTGTGCTTTGGCACGCTGTTCCTAGCTTTCCTTCGATGTAGATATTTTGTAAGCGCTTTGGGTATACATTATCACCCGCTGGTTGGGGGCCACCACACGCTTCACAAACCGGGTTACAGAGATGTTCTTCGTTTTTGTCCTGTGTTCTTTTCTAGGCCACATATCTTGAACTTCTTAAGATCTTCTTCTTTGGTTGGACAGACATCAGCGCAGTGCCCGATACGACCAGACGTATAGCACACGTTGTTTTGTCACATGTGCAGCGAACAGCTGACTAGAGTTGAGTTATGCAAGCTGATCCTCAGAAATATAGGGTTTATACAGTAATGCGAAATGAAAAGTTACCATACATGACAAAAAATTTGGTGCGCAAGATTTTTATGCGAACGCTCCTTGCAGTTTTATACTGATTTGCTACACATTAGGTAATATTGTAAATTTCTTTTTATATATTTGTGAGAACGTGTAACGGATCCATCCCAACGGCTCCAGCAAAGTACTTTCGTGAGGACGCCAACCGAATAGGAATATTGTACGCCTCTACCGCTACTGCGGTAGAACCAGGACAATACACGCTTAGAAAGAATGAGGTGCAGCCCATACGTGAATAACTTTATGTGAGATATTTATAACCATCGCAAGACCTGCGGCCTTACAAGAGAACATAAAACACATTTCTAGATGCACTGTACACTCAGTCAGGAATATCCATATGTTGCGCAGGACCTTATCAAATCAGCTGCTAGGAATATGGCAAAAACATTTTCTTGCACAATTTATCTACGTTACCAGGCCAATGCTTAGCAGCTCTTCTGGTAACTTCTGCAATATATCTGCATAGGTTTTGTGCTAGAAATGCGCTCGCTGACCAGTAACTTGGCCATATTTTTCTTCGATCGTATTTAACTTATCTCAAATGCCTTAATAATCTCTCGAGTTGGCCTATCGTCATTTTTTTCCAGGGCTTGCGCATCATGCATTTTGGGGGTGTACGCGCGCAGTTCGGTATCCTCTAATGTCTTGTTCATTTTGAAATGTTTACGGTGCAAGACTATATTGCTGCCAGGGGTCTCTGAAAATGAAGATGCGTGCTCTCGTGAACTATTATTTAGGCATGTTCCTGTTTGCTGTATGTATTTGTTTTCCACAGGACAGGGGGAGGGTGTATATTACTCCTTTGACGATGTCACAGTGTCTGGTGTGGAGCGTGATCTGGCATTGTGGTTTCTTTCCCTAGTTCATTCTTGTGCACATAGTTATTGCCTTGTTTGGTGCTGAGAACACTACTCGGACGCCGTGTCTTGACAGTCATGATAGGATTGTGGCCCTGTCCATCCACATATAGAATTTTTGCATAACTCTTTTCTTTTGCATCCGCAATTTCGGGTCCACTGTTGCTTCCTATAATTTTTCTCATCTTCTTTATGACGCATTACGCTATAGTGCAGATTATCGAGACGGGGTACCTTGCATTTTCTGCCTGCTTAGCTGCCTCTGAAAACTTTGTTCCCTTTGAAGCTGGCACGATTTCTTCAGTGTTGAAATAACGCGGCGCTCCCTCTTGCACGCTTCACAGTCTTGGAATGGCTTGATGTGAAGGGAAAAGATTGTTTGTTGCTCTAGGCTCGTACCTCCAGGATAGATGACCCAGTTTGAACCCTATGAAAATGTCGAGAAACTGCAGGGAATTGTGGTTCGGAAGCTCATAAGTGAAGTTCAGCTCTGGGCAAAGAATTCCAGTAAGACACCCTTGAGTTCATTGGGATCAGTTGCATGCTCTGTTTGGCACTGCACTAAGAAGTCATCCGCGTATCGATAGATCCGTGTCATGTGCCTTTCTTTAACCAAGCCTTGAATTTTCTTGTCGCATGCTGCCAAGTATAAATAATCCAGGATTGATGCTATTTTCCTCGAATGCAGACCCCTTTCTTCAGGACAGACAAGGTTACATCATGCACAGTGATTGTGGCAGCGAGATAGGCGATCAACAGCTCCAAGAAGGCGTGCACAGACATTCCTACCGAGTTTTGCAATGAAATGGCTCCTTGTTCCACGATGGTTTCTTTCTGTACACTCGTCAAACCCGCATGCAGTATTGAATAATGCGTGTCTTCGATGTCAATCGAGAACCCGTACAAATATTTCATTTATTACTTTCTGACCTCGGAGGTTAGCTCATGGTTAAAGTAGGACAGGTGCAGCTATCTCAACCTTCCATATATGTATCGGGACACGGTGCCAAATTTGCGCTTTCCCTGAGACTATACGCAGCAGGGAAGCTCACCATTATCAGACGAGTCGCAGCAAAAGCTAATGAAGAAGACACTAGTAGAGTTGTGACTGAAAATGTAGATACAATGGCTCGTTCAAAATAATGCAAGCGCCAAGTGCACACTTTTGTTAAATGTGTAAAGGAATTGAAAAAACAAAACTTAAGATAGTGCCATTCAGTCAAAGAAGAGATGTTTATACTACTCGATTCCAGCAGCTACAATGCAAGAGTGTTAGAAGCCATCAACAGCAACTTCCGCAAGGGTGAGAATGAAGGCCTAAAGGCAGCGAAAGAACAGGTCACGGTGCTTCTAGATGAAGTAAGTAATAGTAGCCAGCTGCAGCAAAGTTACAGCAGCAAACCCCAGCGCGCTTTCAGTGCCCTTCAGCGCAAAAAACACATAAAATTTTAACCCGCTACCTCGCAATTTTGTCGGAATACTATACGCGGCTGTCGGCACTTTCGGCCCGCTTTTTGAAGCAGATTTCCCACGTAAGGGTAGAAGATCTGTTCAGAATTAAGAAGTCTAAAGATATAACCTCTCAGATAAGAGTACGAAATGAATTATTTGTACGGGTTCTCTATTGAGATCGAGGAGATGTATTTTTCTATACCGCACACGTTTATGATCGCTACTGAGAGAGGCCAAGGAGGAGAAAGGAGCCATTCCATTTAAAAACTTGGTAGGAATGTCTGTGGACGCCTTTTTGTAGCTGTGGAGTGCACATCTCGCTGTCGCAATGACTGCGCATGATGGAACCTTGTCCGTCCTGAAAAAAGGGGTCCGCGTTGGATTAAAAATAGCAGCAACCCTGAGTAAATTTTATTTGGCTGCATGCGACAAGAAAATTCAAGGCTTCATCAAGGAAAGGTGCATCACACGGATCTATCGAAATGTGGAGGACTTTTTGGTGCTGTGCCAAACAGAGGATGCAAATGATTACAATCAACTCTACGATTTCGTACTGTAATCCTTTAGATCAACGTACCTAGAGCTGAACATCGCTTATGAGCTTCCGAACCACAATTCTGTGCAGTTCTTTGACATATTCCTAGAGTTCAAACCGGTCATCAATGCTGAAGGTGCGAGCCTAGAGCTAAGAAACAAATTCTTCCTTTACGTCAAGCCATTCCAAAACTGCAAGACGATAAATAGCGAGTGCAGCATTTATTTCACTACGGAAGATATTGTGCTAGCATAAAACGGAACAAAGCTTTCAAAGGTAATTAAATGGGCTGAAAAGTGCAGGGTACCCCGTGTCGATGCTCTGCACTATAGCTGAATGCTTCATAAAGAAGATGACAAGAATTATAGAAAGCAAAAGTGGAGCCGACGTTGGGGGTGCAAAAATGAATTATGCAAAACATCCGTATGTGTATGGACTAATCGACAGTTTCATCAGGATTGGTGAGAGACACTGCGTCCGAGTAGTGTGCTCAGCACGCAACAAGGCAAAAAGTATGTGCGCACGAGTAAACCCGGAAAAGAAAGCACAATGATAGATCGGGCACCAGACCCCATACTGCGACTTGGTCGAAGAAGTGGCGTAACCATCCCCCTGACCTGTGAAAAACAATACATAGACAAAGAAGAACATGTCTAAATGATCGGACAAGGGAGCACACATCATCACTTTCAGGGACCTTTGGCAGCAATCTAGCGTTGCACTGCAAACACTGCGAAATGAACAAGAAATTAAAAGATAGCCAAGTGCGCGCGTACACCACCAAAATGCATGATGTGCAAGCCCTTGAAAAGAATGACGATAGGCTAAGTCGGGAGATTCTGGACGCATTTTTACATAAACAATGAGGACCGCAATGTGCAAACACACCAGAAAAGAAGTCGCCTTTCTAAGAGAAGCCTCAGGTAGATGAAAAGGGATGGGATGTGATGATTAAATAAAATGAACAGGAAATTCGATAAAGACATTAGTCGAACGTGCAGCTGCGTGTACTTAAAGATTATGAAGTTTTACGTGCCAAAACCACTTTCTGATGATAAGGCACGCTGTAGGGGTGAAATGCGAAAATTTGGACCACCTGGGGTTCTTTAACGTGCACCTACATCTAAGTACACGGGTGTTTTCGCATTTCGCCTCATTGAAATGCGACCGCCGTGACCGGGATTAGATCCCGAGAGCTCGTGCTTAGCAACCGAACAGCATAGCCAGTAAGCAACCACGGCGCGTGGCGTCTACTTGTATTCGTTCCTTTCTATGTCGGTGTTCCGCACGTTCTACTGCTACAGTTCTCGTAGAACTAACCAACAAGCTCAGTTAAACACCCTTTTCTTATTGTAAAGTTCACAAGACCACCCATGCGGTCACACGACTCGCCGGCAGCATCATCGCAAGAATTATCTTTTTATCATCTGCTGCGCGGAACCGCCTTCACCAGGCGCTATTGGTGGACATTCACCATGAGACGGCGATGACATGGCAATTACTGTGAGCTCTGAAATTCGCCCAGAAAGCATATTGAAAGTTGCAATCATACATCTTGAAACAGCCCCAATCCGAGCAGAGCCGTGCGTCAGCTAATTACCGGTGCCAGGAGGGGCTTACTTCGACGACGGGCCATTCCAGTGCACTTCCCAGGGTGTTCTGCCTTAAGTCATTGCATTCAATGATCATTTCGAGAGGAGCTCTCCCTCGTACCGCTAAGACAGTGAGCACCGTGTCCCCTTTTCACTTTGTGATCGCGAGGTGCACGCCAGCTGATAGGCTGATTATTTCCCCTCGAATGCGGTGTCCTATGACGGCTTCGAACTCATCCTAAAACTTGGCACCAAACTGAGGGGACGAAGGGGCATACAAGGACGAGCGCTTTCTATGAACTGGTTTTATTATTAAGAGACATCAGACTTTATTACCGTACTAATATGCGCAGTATATCTCAGGATTCGATCTGAAGACCACATGGCGGTCACGTGAATCGTCAGGAATTTATAGATACGATTAAAGTAGCCACATATCTTTATCTAACAGTGCATGTGCGACTCACACAATCTTCTTTTTGCTTTGAAATGTGAAACGCTTCTACCATTTTCGTCAATGTTTCATTACAATGTCTGAATAGAGTGGAAGTGTTGTCAAAGCAGGGTGTGCACACACTCGTTAAAATGCAGGGTCAAATGTGTGCCAGTGAATCCTTATAAAACTTCAACAAGTGTTCACTTAATCCTCGTATCCTCGCTTAATCGTCCTTAATAGACGTACACGTCTCCGCATGGCACAGGGGTCGTATATACCACATTCTTTATGCATTCGAGAAACTGGTACTTGTGCCTTATACTAGTCATTGTTAAGATAATTTCTGCTTCAAACTTTTGTTCTACTTTTGAACAAGCACTTCCTATATTGTTTGTTTGCCCCACCCCCTCCCCCCAAAAAAGCACAAACACATTTTGTCCATTGTTTCCTCCTAGTTCTTTTATTCTCTGGGAGAGGCCATGTACATAAGGAGTAATAGATACCTTTGAATGTTCTTCATTATGCCTTCTTTTCTCCATAGTTCGTTCCTTTTGTTGCTTTAGCTTCTTCATTAGTCTGCCACAAGATGCCTGCGAAACTGTGTGTGGATAGCCATCATCCTGCAATCGGACAACCTGTTGACTGAATGCCTGGTTCACGAAGTGAAATCAAGAATTAAATAGCGCATACCGAATTCAAGCAACCACTATACCACTCTTGACTAGCCTTGAATTCCCAGAGGGGTAGTTCTGAAGTGGCTTTCCGGACCGGGGTCAGAAGGACCAGCAAATGTGATTTTTCTGAAATTCTAACTTTACATATCTAGGTTGTTGTCAACAGATGCTTCCGAAGTGAATGTCAGCGCTTCGCCTAATAAAATTAGGATATCTAGCACCCCTTCCTGAAAGCGTCTCTGTCTACGTTGGAATCCAAAATTAAATACTCGTCTACACGTCTATACAGCTTTGTAACTACACCATCTATTGCTCTGACCATCGCTCTGTCCACGCTACTCAGAAAAATGGTGATGTTGGAAGAACTGTTGCTGCCTTTCTGGTATCTATAAATTCCAGACAATTAGCGTGATCGCTGTGTGCGCCCTTGGCGGAATCCTGCGACGTATTTCGCAGATCTGTACTGTAATAAAGTCTGATGTTCCCAGAAACATAAAATCAGTTGTCGGGAAACGCTCGTTCTTGTTTGTCTTTCTTTGACCCCGTTTGTGTAGGACAAATTTTCACGCTGAACCAATTCCAACTAGGCAGGCTCACAGTGAGGCTCCCAACTCCAACTTGTCCCAAAATGGTATCGCAGATTTCGCTGATATAGACATCTTGCATAGACGAATGCTCTTTAAGAGGATAACCTGGCTGTACCGATGAGCGTTTCAGAATAACCCTGCAAATATATGTGCTCCAGAACGGTCCTATTATTGTATGCGCTTCAAAAGCCTCCTGTAGATAAGTAAAACAAACAATTTGTAGATGCTTCTTTCTCTCCGCTTCGGACTTGTCAATAGCTAGCCGCTCTCTGTATGAAGAGACGGATAACGGCGTAAGCTCAAAGCGTCACACGCCCCGGTAGCGCAGGACAGCCAACTTGTGCGGCGTCCTGGCGGCCTACGCAAGTGAGCCCTTAGAGTGACGCCTAAGTCATATCGGAGTCTTCTAACAATTTGTAAAGAACGTGTTTCAGCTCACCTTTATTTAAGTACGCACATCCAAAGCTGAAGAAGCTCCAAATAAAAACAAAAGAAACGTGGTTTGCTGCTTTAACATGGATAGAGCACCGGCGCTGCCGCCTGCTCGTCTGCCTTTATGTCTCTCGGATCTCCAGCTGCCTGTCTGGCCGTTCTTGTATGAGATTTGTTCGTAAAAAATTGAGAGCCGAGTACTTTTGTTTAGAGTGTACTTAGACACGCTTCCAATAAAATATAACGTAGGATTCATGTGGAAAACAATTGAAAACACAACTGCTTACGATTTGAAAATCGCTTTTATTTCGCTGCTGTGGAAACCGGCTGTGTTATACAAAAGAAGGAGTTACAACTTCCAAGACTAAGGGCATTCATGCTTTGTGTACGTCCTCAACGAAAGAGTGACGCTGAAATTAGAATTGACATTTACTTATCGCGCATATTGGTCTTGCTGTACTGATTGTGCATTCGGACACTCATGCATATGACTTCGCACTACATTTACTACTGTAGCTGCTCCGGAACTATTCTTGAACATTTGCTACTAAAGGTGAGTTAAAGAAAATTTGACAAACACAGCCAGTAATTGGCTAAGACCATGAGCAAAGCAAACGGCATAGAACATATTCCGGTGGGCACATCAGCGGCACTCAAGCTTGCGTTGCGTACAACATAATGACCATTTGTCATTTTAACCGACGTACTCTCGTTTTCGGTCGGAGGATGCGTGTGATTTGCCGCAAGAGAGCTTGTCAGAGGAGCATTTATTACCTCCATGGAGATTGAAGTTTCGCTTGGTTTAGTAACCTTTTCAGAGTATTTTGTAGTTGTGGCTTCAGGAGGCGCTGTGATATCAGGCACAGACGCTTTGGTTCTATTAAACCAGTTTTTTCCAGCACTACGGAGCGCCTGAATAATCGATCCGACATGAGCTGCAGAGAAATCGCTGAGGGCACTTCCGTAGGATGTTTGTTTTCTCTTCGAATCTGTCGAGACTCCTGCATTATTAGTATTTTCTGTTTGCCTTAAATGTTCCGTACTTGTACTAGCAGCTGTTGTTTCAGTGTTTAAAGTAGGCCTTCCTCCCGTCGTGGCCACTTTGGATGATGAAAGTGGGCTGTCACCTGGGATAGTGATATATGTTGGTTCATTAGGTGGAAATAGCGCCTGAGTTTTTGGCACATGGGTTTCTATTGAATGGGTGTCAAGATGTCGTGAGCTGTCACCAGATTGACCATTATTCTTGGTAAGCATGGTTGTATGAATGCCGCTAGTCGCTTTCCCATCCGTGTGTATATTTCCGGGTGCCTTTTCTAGGATGCTTGACTCCGACGTGGAAGCACTTGCTGCTACAAAGCGTGTAGAGTCTGTTTCATTTTGGTCCAGAAAGGCTCCACCAGTAGTTGGCTGACCACTGTACAGTATAAAAGATGGATACGGAGGCCCGCCACTGTTTGTGTACACGCTATGAGTGTAGCTTGTAGGCTGTGTCCCCGTTATTGAGGTGCTCGTCACTGGACTGCTTTCTGGAGACACACTTTGCGCGGTAACCGTTCCGTTGTGTGACGAAGGGTTTGTTGTTTTATTGAATATATTTGGTTCTTCTCCTATGGTCACTGTCTTCAGTTCTTCAACCTCGTGGGTAGGCGTCGATGCATCACTGCTACTTAATGACAGCGTCGAGATATTTTTCGTTACCTTTGAATGGTCAAGTTGGGCGGGAGACGTGTGGGGTAGTCCAGTAAGGGCCGTTGATTTCACGTTCAATTGCGGAGGCAAATCAGTGGAGATCGTGCTGAAATGTCCGGTTGCTTGAGCACCCTTCACGTGGACATCTGGAATAGTGCACCAAAAGGAAAGGATAACGTGAATGAATGGATGTGTGAGAAATTGCATTTTTGTCAGCTTCGTGCCATTATGAGAACCTAATAAGAAAACGCGGCGTCATTTCGCTAAACGTTTGCCTAAATGCGAATTTAAATCCGTGCATAAGAGCGCGTAATAAAAATTAGGTTTTTATGCGAATATGGCGCTGAGTGCTTGAGGCTGAAAAGGCTTTCCACGCAGATTTTACAGGAGCCATAGACAGCTATTACGGCGAACTGATATAATTAATTTTTTCTATGTCAGTAAACAAATCTGTTGTCAAGAAGTGGTTCTGTAGGCGACAAAACGACGGAAGCGTCAGGCATCAATAGCGGCGTTCGATTTGAGAACAGTGTACCAGAACTCGTGACGTATAAACTACCTTTCAGAACTTGCTAATTGTAGCTAATCGTCGATAGGGCAGTTAGCTAGGTTGCGTTCGAGCCTTAAGATGGAGTTTGATTTTAAGCTTTTTTTCAGTACTGTATGGCACTATGTCTTGACGCAGTTCATCATGTTCCATTTTCTTGTGCCGTGGCCTCGACTCTGTGCGGCACTGTGATGTATAGCTCAGATTTGTACGTAAGGAAATACATGGGTTTAATTATTTACAATCAATTACACTTCTTGGTAGTTTTGTTATTTGGCAATAACTTTGTTTATTCGGTAACACCCACTATATTTCAATTACTTCTTTTAATAATCAATTATATTGAATCAGTTTAATCAGTTACTTTATTGGCGAAACAAGGTGCAACAGGCAAAGCAGTTTTAATCAACTCAGGCAGAAAAAGTTTTATTTAATTCACGTCGAGTGGAAGTCGTCAGAATATGGCAGGAATATAGAAATAGGCGTGATCACGAGAAGAAAAGTTATCGAACAAGCATGCCTTGGAGAGCATACATCAGGCATAACGCAAATCATTATTGGAAGCTAACCAATGTCGTCGAAAAAGAAAGGGTACAATCAGTGAATTCTACCGATGCTAACGCATTAGGCAGAAACTTCAAGGTTAATGAAGAAGCTCGAGAACAATTTAAAGACCGCGAAATAGAAATATAAGGAAAATGTAGGGTTTGACTTGAAGAAGCACGAAGAGAGTGGTGTGTATCAGACAGCAAACGGCGATACCTGATCTCTACTTTACACTACGAGAAAATAAATGGACATGGGCATGCCATGTAATGCGTAGGGCAGACAACCAGTGAACAAATACAATTACACATTGGGTTCCAAGGAAAAGAAAGTGCAGTCGAGGACGGCACAAAATCAGGTGCACTGATGAAATTAAGACATTTGCGGGTGGAAACTCGATTCAGCTAGCGCAAGGCAACCGTAATTGTAGATCCCTGGAGAGGCCTCCGTCCTGCAGTGGATATAAAAACAGGCTGCTGCTGCTGATGATGATAGAAAATGACCATTATCTACAATTCCCACACTAAATGGTGATGCAATATGCAGATCAGTGATCTGCTTTAAACAACCAGCGGCTTGCAGGTATTGACACCTGTCTGGGAAACCGTTTTCAGTGGCCTTCATAGGTAGTGGCAGCTCTTGCTCAAATATCACCTTAATGCAGCCTATGTCTTCGCCATTATAGACAACAATGTTTGTCCGTTGAACGTGCAATTCTGAATGTGTAAAGTGTAGGACTCAAATACACCTTATTTTGCAAATGTAACACAGCAAGATCATTTTGAGGGATTAATACAATGCAGCGTTGTTTTAAACCATTTAACAGATTTGGTAACTCTGTAGAAGAACGTGAGGAGGAAACAACATTATTGAAGTGAAATTGCAGGGCTTTGTCGACAGCCGCTTGTTTGCGGCAACCTCCTCCACCCAGGCATTGACCGCTTTTTTTATTTTTTCTTCGGGGGGTCTCCCATGTCGTTTCTGAGTGAGCTGGCAGTAGCTCTCTGGTTGGGGGAAGAACCTCACATTCCCAGAGGATGTGGCTTTGGTTTGCTACGGCGCTGTTGTCGCAGTTTTTGCTTATTGGGTCAACCTCTCCGTTTGTGAAGGTCGCTAAGCGATGAGGAGTGATAAGGCAGTCAGCTTAAATACGGGGGAGGTGAGTGGCCTGCGCTTTCGTGAGGTTTCTTTGAGGTATAAGGTATGCTCTTCTGTCCCCTTCATATATTTTAGTAAGTTCGTTGTAGGAAGTCACTACTTTTCGTCTCGAGGGGGTCCTGTTCAACGGAGAAGCGCAACCCGGTTTGTCAACCATTGGGCCACTTTATACGCTTCCTCTGGTCGGGATTGAGCAGGGACCCAGACAAGCAGGGACCCAGACCCAGAAGTGAGCAGGGACCCAGACAAATGGAAGGTGAACACCTGCTGAGCCCGTTACAACTCATCGTTTAAGTGCTAAGTGGCTAAGGACCCGGAGTGAAGGCGCCGGTGAGGTTTAGCCCCACTAGTCGACAAATTGAAATTGCGGTTCTATGGCTCCATATCAAAGGCCAATTGCGGCATTAATGCCAGTAGATCGCCTGTCCTCTGAATTATTTTTTCAGTTTTTCATTGGACCCATCGGGGAGCGCCTTCCCGCTGCCTGAGCAACAGTGAAGCAACCCACGTAAGAGCACCGCAACCTCTAGTAAACACAATAACTTCCATCCAGTGCGCACACTGAGGGAAGTTTCAGTGTCGTTTTTGCAGGGTACGCAGAGCTGGAGAGGGCGCACTGAAAGTGTCAGACGAACCTCTTTATTTACTATATGTGTGCAATGGCAATAAAAGTAGGGAACGAAGGAAAGTGTAAGTGATTAAACCACTTTTTAGTAATTGCTCAATTACTTTCATGGGGCAATAATTGGTCATTGTAATCAATTGTCATTTAGAATGAAGTACTATTAGACACTTTTCTATCACATGTACAAGTCCGAAGCCGGCTCAAAGCAGAAGCTAAAGCACCGGATAGCATGTACACCCAGCATGCCTAGCGCAGCGTAGAATAGTGTTAAATCACTCTTTAGTCGCCGGTCTCTTGAACAGCAGAACAGTGTGCGACACCTATGAAAGTCTCTATGAAAATCAGTGATCTCTTGAAATGTAGGAAAGATTCCTGATTTACACCACGAAATTTCAGTGAAGAGCAAGAAGGGAAGACACGAGGGCTGCTTTTCAACTGAATGTCTATGTGTAAATGGCACACGTTTGCATTAAAATGTAACAAAGACTCTTCCGCCGCTATGGCTCAGCGGCGATGGTGCTGCGCTGCTAAGCGCGAGGTCGCGGCGGCTGCATTTCCCTGGGGTTGAAATGCAAAACGCTCGTGTACCGTGCATTAGGGGCACGTTAGAGATTCCCTCGTGGTCAAAATTATTTCTGAGTATCCCACTAAAACTTGCCTCATAAACAAATTGGGATTCTGAACGCAAGACTCCAGAATTCAATTCAATTTAAAGAAATAAGAAAAAGAAGACGTTCTTCAAAATATGGTGACAAAACAGAGGTCACAAGGGCAAGATCGGGTCATCAATAAAGACGAACTATTGATTACTTAGGACAATCGACGAACGCATTAAACAAGGCTGCTCAAGCTTTTTTTTTAAATTTCGGTAGCTGCTGACCCGTGTGCCACATGGGAATTGAAATGTGTACAAAGTAAGTGTGCCTTTTAACCAATTCAAATGTTTCTTTGGGTGGACATATTAAAATAGCGCCCATAATGCCCAGCGGCCTATGGACTCTTTACCGGAAGACAGTGGCACCTGCAAAACAAGATCATCATAATCATCAGCCTGGTTACGTCCGCTGCAGAGCAAAGGCCTCTGCCATACTTCTTCAACTACCCCGGTCATGTAATAATTGTGACAATGGTGTCCCTGCCAACTTCTTAATCTCCTCAGCCCACATAACTTTCTGCCGCCCCTGCCACGCTTCCCTTCCCTTGGAATCCAGTCCGTAATCCTTAATGACCATCGGCCATATTCCTTCCTCATTACATGTCCTGCCCATGCCCATTTCTTTTGCCCAACACGAAGCAAAGGCAAGTGTTCCCTTTATTCATTACTTCTCTCCACCTTGCGGGTTTCCGCAGAACTACTACGTCAAACACTTGCCTTTGCTTCGTGTTGTCGACAAATTCGACTTCGCCCTGCCATCTGCTAGCCGCCTGGTTAGCTCAGATGGTAGAGCGGCTGCCCCGGAAAGGCGGTGGTCCCGGGTTCGAGTCCCGGACCAGGACGAATTTTTCTTCAACTATGAGGCTTTTCTTTCGAGGAACCCGTACGGGTTCCCTTTGTAGCAATTGCTACGAACAGGTGGATGTCTCATTTTCCCTTTATTCAAATCTTAAATTTTGTGAACTTTCAGGAAACTAAACTTGAAGTATACAACCGTGTACTTCAGCAACTAAAAGCGATACCGCAATACTCTATGCTGTACTTTATATTTCATCTAAAGCGGAGAAAAATGACATATCATGCCTGAAATATACCACTCACTTCTGAAAATGACATTTGCAAAGCCTTCGCAAACATTGTCACAAATTCACATCAGTCGTAAATTCATACATAAAATTTGTTCGATTGAGATGCTCCAACGCACGCAGGTTATAAAATTGCGATATTTGCTTTTGGTGCTGAGTTACGCATTTGTAAACTTCATACTTCTATTTTCTTTTTAGGATTTACCGACTCCCATCAGTTCTTGCAAAACATGCCATTTCTTAAATGAAAATTCTGTTTGCTGCGTTCACTCTGATTTAACGTTATTTTAAACGCAATACTTCTCACTCAAATCGATTAAGCGATTTTCTCACAAAAGCATTCTTGCGTTTTAAAAGTATTTGAGAAGCCGGCATCGGAATTAGGCTCGAGCTAAAGCTTCCTCTTAATTCATTACGCTGGGTCTATAGGAAACCCACGAAACATTACGTTGCCTATGCGAAAGTCCGCGGCCGCTGTGGTGCACAAACAGGAAAAACAATCAACAAAAAAAATGCAGATGCTACGGACTGTGGGAATCAATGCAAGTAAAGCTTTTTGGTTGTTTACTTTGATTGACGATAATTAGCGGTGGGGTTGATGGCTAATGCTTAAGTTCATCAAGCTTCATTCCAACACGGGAATGGTTAGTTGACGTTTAACGTTACCTTGCGAGTACCACTGCTGTATCTCGGCGTAGTACACAGAACACGCAGAGCGACATGTTTGCTTGAGGCGTTGTTGTGTGCCATATTTTATGGCCTCTGAGAAGGTTGAGCATATTCATTGCCTTACATGGAACATCGCATCGTTAGAGGAGTATTAAACTTTAATTGAAATATAGAACTGTACGTGTCAAAACCATAATCAGGTGGACTCCGGAATAATTTTCACACCGTGGCGTTCTACAAAGTGTGCATAAACCTAGGTGCAGGAGCCTTTTTTTTTATTTGGCCCCCGTCATGATCAAACCCGCAATATCGAGCAATGCCATATCCGCAAAGCTACCGCGGCGAGCACAGAACTGTTGATTTGACATGTGACCGCTTGCGTTGTGTCGCCTAAGCTCTACGGTACGCTTTAAAACGGCTCTGCCTAAGTTCTCCGCTTGACAAATTTCCTCGGTTTTTATTTTTCATAAATAGCAGAAACGTGTCGTACCATCCCTTTAACTTAAGTTTCTCCGATTTGCTCGCAGCCGCTGTCGTGTCTATAGTAGTACCGGTTCCTTGCCTTCTCACGTTACTTTTGTCCTATCCCCGTCCCCCGTCTTGTACGGGAACTGCGAGAGCCTACTGGCAACGCTGTCATTCACTCGTATCCTTAAGCCGTAGGCTTTTGCCTAATCTCTACCATTCTAACTAGCTTCCCTTTGGACTTGCACGTTATTAGAAAGGTAAGCACTGCACTTTCTGCAAAGCTTTGGTGGGGCGGGGGGGGGGGGGTCACGGATAATTACAGCTGTCAAAAGGCTAATGTGGTGACGTCCAAGGAGCTCCAGAGGGCATCGTGCACATTTGACGGCGTGCAAACGTCCAAACATGTTTCTCGGGTAGCTTTTTCTATTTGCCGCGCCCCTGTCATCTATACAGACGCTCTGAACTACAGCCGACGCGGTGTGCCAGATAGCAGCAGCGGTGGGAAAATCGAAGGAAGAGACAAAGAAAGCGTCGCTTTGGAAACCAACGGAAGCTTCGTGGAAGCAGTTACCTCGGCCAGACATCTCATCCGGAATGCCGACGAGCTATCTTGTCTGGCCAAGTGCATAGCGAAATTGTGCATTCACTGCCTGTCGAGCAAATAGATGGTCATCTTCGAAATAAGGCTGATACAGAAGCGCGCTCGTTTTCATGTACCCAGGTGGCGGAACAGTTTCAGAGTGTGATTTGTTTAGTGTTTTCTTTGGTTGTGCGTCATGGCACACGTCACGGCACAAATTTCGAATTATTTTACGTTCATACGCCACGTAGTTGCAAGGAAATGTCCAGAATGCCTGGGTGTGAGCGCGCATGAAATCCTGAAGCGTGTCTGACAATGCCACCTTGACTACCCCGCCGAGCCCCTCCGACTTTGAACAGATAGTTCACGAGGAGCGCGGCACGATATAGAAGGGACCAAAGCTTCATTTAATGTACTAATTTTTCTTAGCTTCTAAAAGCGTTGCTGTTTAGGGGCATGTAATGGCAGTTGAGCGTGGTTGTTGTGAGCACGCGTCTGGCACGTCAAACGAAGGTTCCCCGCAGAGCGGACAGATGGCGCCACCGCCATGGAGAGCGTCCGCGAGGTGGCGCGCTGCTCTGCGCAAGCCACAGCGCACGCCAGGTGGTGCGAGTGGAAAGAGGTACATAAGAGAGAAAGGGCGCCCATCAAACGGCATTTCGTGCCATAGACACGGTCCATCTAAATAAGTAGTGAAGCTTGGAATGAAAAGCGTGCCAAAAGCTATCGCGAAAGATAGTTAACGGTGCATGATTGAAGCGCTGCTAGGTGGGGCGGGGGACAAACACTGGAACTAGAAAACCTATGCGTAAAAAATTCGCTAAAATGTTTAATCAGAGTACTGGCCTACGAGTAAATTTTCCGTTTGAGATATTCCTCTTGCACTAAAAGAACAAATGTTAATTTTTTTCTACTTCACATTTTATCAGTTCTTTCTTGACGACCCCTACCAACCAGTGATTCTGGCGCAAGACTTGGCAAGGCTGCCCAAACCAGCTATTGTGTCATGAAGAATGGCCTTGCTCATTTGAACGCCGCGGTTTCGTCCTTGTTTCCTTTTTATTAATTCCTTGCGTATTTCTTCAAAATGTGGCGTGCGCTTCTCTTCTAATTTTGCGTGACCGAGCGCGCTGCATTCGTTGGCGAAAGATGTGAATGCAGGTTTTTTGTTATTGTGCAAGTTCACGCTGTGGCATCCGACGCGCTTGTCTCGTCGTGACGATAAATGTGGATCGCCCCACGAAAAAACGTCGCGCTATGTTCGTTTACTTTCCGTAACACAGGCTCTGAGTGTTCGACGGGAAGCAAAATGAGAAAGTGGGATGCTATCTAAATCATAATGGGGGGCAATGTTGTCTGATAATTGTTGCATATGAATACATCGAGTCGCCAGGACTTACGAATGATTCTGTGAAAAGCATTCGCATAGATTGCTATGCCTTATGACTGTGCGGATCATAGTAACCTTCATTACTGAAAACAGGTTTTGTTTGGTCAATTAAATTGGTTGCATTATTCAATACGAATAAAAATGAAGTTGATAGTTTTCAAACTCTTTGGCAGTGTCATTTATTTCCTTCCTATTCGTTCAACTTCCTAAGGAAGCTACTGCAGCAATTGCCGTCAATAACAGCCTAATTACGTCCACATTAAGACATAGGCCACTCCAAATAGTTAAAGGACACGCTGGCTTTTCAACTGAGGCGAGTAGCAAGCTTGCCTCAGCCTCAAAACAAAAATAACTGCTGTCGTATCGGCCGTAATGCTGGAGGCTAAAGAAATTGAAACATTCGCGCAAATCAGCGTAAGATCTTGACGTCACTGTCATTTCCGGTTGTGACGTCACTTCTACCGTTACGTTTTTTGCTTGCTGTTGTCCCTACAATACGTAGATGGCGATGGTTACAACGAACCCCATTTGCTTGGCATGTGGGCTTCTATAGAAGCTTCGCTAGCAGTTTACATATACATTGCCATAGACGCCGAACGGTGAGGGGTTCCCAGTGCGCTCACCGGTGAACACCACCCCGTATCCGCTGCCATCATGGCTTCGTTGTCACGTTGCCACTATACCATCATAATTTCAAAATTGTTATCTCATTGTCGTCATGCCGTTGCCGCCATTCTGCCTTCACCTGCACCATGATGTGCTTAGAAAACCGACGAGCTCTCTAGCGTCGTAGAGTAACGTAGTTGTTTAAACGAGAAATATTTGTTGCTGAACCCTGGTGGGATAGCCACTGCCCGTCGATGGTCATGCTTCACAAAGCACAAATTGATGGCCTCCTGCGTTATAGCCTTCCTATCCTGCAGCAACTGTCCCCGACTAACAAGTAAAGCTTCGAAGTGGAACGCAACAATTGCCCGCGTGCCTGTCTCCGTCTGTCCAAGGGGTCATCTTCTACAGCAACAGTTGCTAAGGTTCACTGTTTAGGTCTTGACTTGCTTCGAATTCAGGAAACTACCTGCACACCTATGAGGCACCTCGTTCAATACAGTAATTATTGATTGAGTAAAACCAAAACACAAAACAATTCTGGATTCGGGCAAGCTGCTGGCAAAATTCGACTCACAATCCTCGAACAGGCGCCACAGATCCTGCCACTACAGTTCCCTCCGCGGATCCTACCTCCTTTGCGCATTCGGAAGTACATCCCTAGAATAAGTGCATGCCCCAAGCAGCTATTTTACAGGCAGCACTGGCCTCGATGTGCGTGAAGTGCTTTACTATGGCGCACATGTTTACTGACGGCTCCTCTACGCAACAGAGCTTTTCCTGTGATCTCGTTTGTGACGAGGGAGATATCTTTGTGGCGGTATTGACACTAACGTCATCAACATCGTGTGACCTGTATGCGATCAGGCGATGAAATACGCACTGCGGCAGCTTCAGCAAAAATGATGGATTCTGACAGACTCGAAAGCATCATTGCAAAGCTTTTGTACGAAAAGCACTCGCTCATGAAATTACACTTTGGTCCAGGACATAGCTTACCTACACTACTTGACATCTAACTGAACAAAATGGTAGCACTTCAGTGGCTTCCAGGAGATCGCAATTTAATTAATAGATAGTGAAAAGGTGGACGAAGCAGCCTGCAAAAGCTATATGGTAACATATGTAGCGTTCCTAACTAGAACGGAAACAGAAATGGCATAACTTAAGTGAGACGGGTGTCGTCCGCCATTTTATTCCAACTTCCTCCTTCTCACTTCTCCCCTAGCCCATTTATTCGTCTACTTTCATGCGTCCAGCGCAGACCGCTGGACGCATCGTGAGAACTGTATGCGATCAGGCGATGAAATACGCACTGCGGCAGCTTCAGCAAAAATGATGGATTTTGACAGACTCGAAAGCAGCATTGCAAAGCCTTTGTACGAAAAGCACTCGCTCATGAAATTACATTTTGGTCCAAGACAAAGCTTACCTACACTACTTCCAGGACATCGCAATTTAATTAATATATAGTGAAAAGGTGGATGAGGCAGCGTGCAAAAGCTATATGGTCACATAAAATAACAGATGCATTTTTTTACTAAAAGTCAGGCTTCAGTTTTTGCGATGCGCTATGCAATCAGAGAACGGAAAAGAAGATGGTCGTCATCTTCAGGATATTATATTTTTTGTTAATCGTTGACCCAGAACTCCAATAAAAACCACCACAATGTCTCCTACGGCATCTGTAGACCTTCTATCACCGGCTTTGATTAAAGGCTCCCAACACAAACACTCTTTTTTTTGCAATGACCAGGCTAGATGTCTACGTTGTGAGAAATGCGGTGCCGTGAAATCTCTAGAGCACATATTGCTTGAGTGTCCAGCTAACAGATAAGTGAAACGTCGATATAAAATGAACATGAAAAAGTTCGTCCGAGGCCCTTTGGCGTTGACACGAATGCTGAGTCCATGGCTTTGCCCATCAAAACAACGTAAAGCAAGGACTTGTGTTTGATTATTCAATAAACAGAGTTGCTCGCGAAACTATGAGCCACACACGCCATTTAATCAAGACTGCATCTTCACTTTATTCTGCATTAACCATCTTTTAACAAAATTACCTACATTCTTCACATCGAACACTTATTCTGCGGCCAACAAAATCACAAGGCCTGTACCTTTCTTTGTGTTTTATTTCTTCATTCTTTCCTTTTTTCTTTGTGCTGAACTAGTCGTAATTCTGGGTATTTCTTCTACATTCAATTCCCTGCAGAGCAGCATTTAGGCGAAAAAACGCTGGCGGCCCACTCCGCTTTTCGATGATCACCTTTCGCTCTCTCTCTCTCTAAACGAGAATCTTATAAAGCATTCTTTACACTGAAGTCTCAGTGAGAAAGCTCGAGAGAGAAACATCGAGAGTGAAAACACCTAGCCCACACCACACCCGTAACCCTCCTGTGTCTTTTCCTATTTTTTATTTCCGAAGTACAACAAATGATACTTTAACAAAGAACTATATGGTTACAAGATCGTTTAATAACGTACATGTTTTGAGCTGATGTACGATCGGCGTTAAATAAAACGCGAACAGCGGATCGCATAACTGCGCGTGGTCCAGTCATCAGCATTGAGAGGCGCGCATTTCCAGTTTGACTGTTCTGCGCGATGATGGTCCTCATGTACTGCCATATTTTCGTTTGTAGTCTGCTTCTCTTTTATTAGAAAATGAGAAAAGATAACAGCCCAGTAATCATGACTGGCCAAACTGTGCCTGGCGCACAACTGTTCGCTGATAGCACATACAATTTTGCTGCCCTGGGCGATAATCTTCGCCTTGTGGAGTGATAATTTAGCTTCAGTTTTCTTTGATATTTCGTTTCTAGCACTCAAATAAAAGAGAACCAGAACGAAAAGAAATATTCAGATCCCTTCCACCCTGTAAAGAGGGAAGCGCAGCGAAGCTTGGGCTATGGTTGGTTCTGCTGTGCAGGGATTTTCCTATGTTGCGGATCTGGCATGTGGAATTTTACTATGATAAGTTTAGTATGGGGCGAATAAAGAAACATCTACTCAAAGATACTGGTTGTCATAATTTATTTCGCGGCCATTGTAATCACTGTCTTCTGATCCCTGTGGTACAAGGTTTGCACTTGCACTGTGTTAATGTTCTTCTCGAAGGTTAGGTCGACGCACGATCGATGACAAGTGGTGGGTACGGCGGCATCGGTGAAACGCTTGGGGGCCAAAGCGCTCTAACATGAGGGCAAGTATCCACGCCCCGTCGAGTCTGCTTACATCGACATTGAAACCTCGCACAATGAGGATGGATGTATTGTCGGCGGGCTTAATCTTCCTGCTGGTGTGCCACAGTGGTGCCCGCCGAAGAGCGCGCACCCGGTATTGCGCAATGTCAGGAGGGGGACGGCGCTCGTGGCGAGGAGTGTACATAACTCGAAAAACAGGGGTTAGCGGTGAAGAGGAGCATAAATTGTTGGTTTATGCCCACGTAGACGAGGTCCACCAGAACCAAGTCATGAACAGCTTCGCGGTAAAAGAGAAGTGTCATCGTGCAGTACGGTCAAACTAGACGTGCGCGCCCGGCAATAGAGAGTTATAGCTCAGCGGGGCATCGTAGCCGCCACTGCGCATGTGCGGTACGCTGGGGCGACCAGCGCTTTCATGGAGCGCTTCGCTCGCTCCCTGTATTCTCTCCCCTGCGGAGCAAGCGAAGCGGACCAGCGTTGCTGCGAAGGGAATGGGGACCGTGCGCGCGAACACCAGTGACATCCCGTCGGCGTCGTCTTCAGACGTGGCGCTGGCTCACCTGCAGGCGAAAAAGCCCCGGAGGTATTGCACCACTGAGGAGGACTTTTGTGTCGTGGGAGAAGCTTCACAAACAAGTCGTTTGGCGGCGATTGCAAGCGAATGGCCGCGATCGAGAATCTGAAGGGAGCGCACGGATCTTTTCCCAGTAACTGCAACCTTGTTCGACAGCTGTAGCAGGTAAGCGCTCCGCTCGACCGAGCGAGGGATCGCTGAGCTAAAGCTATCCCTTTCGTGCGGCGCTTCGCTGCTCTCTCCGCTCGCCCACTCGGCGCGCTGGCCCGTAAATCCGCTGAGCAATAACACAAGTGCGAACATCACTGGTTCTACCATGACGTTTGCGCTTGAGAGCCAAGGGCACTAGTTTGTAATATAAGCGTAGGGCTGGTTTCACTGCCTAAAGAAATGCCAGCGAAATGAGGAACGACGAAAATAGTTTAGATGCTCTGCATTGATCGCGCATGTTTCTGCATGATGCTCGCCTTAATCAGGCGAATATGTTGCGCCTAGCGTCCACTCATCATGATATTGAGATGATTGAAATGTGAAGCTGCACAAGCTTGGAACACGGCAGTTGATTGGGCAGACGCAAGTACATATGTAGACACTTCGAGTGGCGCAAACACACCCGAGTTGTTGAATCAGCAGCTGCATACTGCTGCGCACACGCAAACGCATCGCCTTGAGCGTGTACTGGGAAAGCCTGTTCAGCAGTGAATAAAATACCTCGCGAAGCAGCTTGATCTGTGCAAGCCGCAGTAGTATTTTTTGCCTGCCGGTACAAAAGTCCTGGAGACATAACACTGAAATAAAGCTGTGGCAGATAGATGAACATCGTGTACATCACGCATACATGATTAGCGAGACAAAGAGTTCTAAATTTTGGGCTAGTACCCCACACTAAAAGGAATTTGTCCACCGAACCAGCCTCAAAATGCTTTCAACTAGAAGCAGGCCGCCAGCCCGAAGCGGCAAAACACGTGCGCAGTTACTCGCCGAAAGAGCACAAAAATGATCTGGTCCTGCCAGTTTCATAGCGTTCCGTCAGCGTTCCTAGCACAGCACACAATAATCAAGCCTTAAATACGGTAAAAATTAATGTGCAAGCACCCAACAATTTTTTTAATGTCTCACCTCGTGCAACTCAATGGGTGGCCCTGTTGGCGAACGACCAAACTGCAAAGCGTGCGACGACAGAACGAGCGAGCCCCGAGGAAGGCAAAAGAAGGAGAGGCTGGTTGAGGAGGAATGTCGCTACATTTAGTTCTATTCAGGGGTTTACTCCGCCCACTTCGCTCTTATGTCCCTTCGAACGAACGAGGGATCGCAGAACTAAAACTAGTGCGGCGCTACGCTGTCGTCTCTGCTCGCCCGCTGAGCCCGCTAGCCCGTAAATCCGCATAACTCTAATGTCAATGACTGGACGGCGGGCACTATGCTTTCACTTATGCTCTCCGCTGTTCCCGTTTCATTTGAAGCCGGTAGGACATTCGGAGGGTAAATATAACAGGACTTATACTTTTCATATACCTGTTTAATTTTTTTCGTTGAAGTACCTCTTCTTTAATTGAAGTTGAAAGATATTATTGATCACAACTGGAAGCTGATTTTATAGACATTTCTTTTGCGGTTGGATTGACAGTGAAGAGTTACAGTCAGCACGATGTCTTGCACATGTACTGCTTACCTCAAGGGCAACTTCTACGGACGTTCTTCAGATGCCCATATGACCTCGGTATAGCATCATTTCGTTACGCATCAAACTGTAACATAGCGCATTTGTTCCTAGCCAGCTTCAAAATATACTCCTATTCATTTCATTGGATGTGTTAACTGTGGATGACGAGATACGTAACCGAAAAACGCGTTGAATGTGCTATGACAAGAATAGTAATGAATAATAGCATCGAATTATTGCCGATTGATATACCGGCAACGCTGGACCGCAAGGCGTTTCTTTTGTCTTCATTGCGCAGTTTGGAACTTCTCATATTTTGAAAAAAGTCTGCAGAGGATCCCTCTAGTGCAGGGCGCTTCACTGTGTCCACTGACGCCGTAACATTGTCTGGCGCTGCAAAGTGCGGAGTGCTGACAGCAGCACTGGTTGTCTGTGCTTCGTGAGCCGAACTTTGCGTTTCATTATTCTGGTTTCCGGAGTACCCCTTAGCAACGGGTTCATCAGGATATGCTTCTATTTTTGAACCAGTTTCTTCTGCGAAGCTTCCATTGAACAATTTGTCCACAGTCTTATGGAAAGTGTCGCTTACTGATTCATTTTCAGTAGGCGGTGTATTTGCCGAGATTGAAGTTCTTGTTACATGATTTACTTCGGGAGGGGGTGTGAAAGTGATGACTGAAGTTATAATGCTTGTTTTCGTTTCTTCTGGAGTGGTTGCTAGTTTCGGGACCGGATGATCGATGGAATCTGTGCCGAGTGGTGTCTTCGCTTCATTGACGCCTCCTACCGCACTGCCTTGAACGGATGAAGGAACTACATGCTGTGGCTCGGGTTGCGTTGAACTTACAGGTCTGTTCGTGTCGGTGTAATTAAATGTCACCGTTGCATTATCTAGAAGTGCTCTGTCTGGGTGTTTATTGAGCGCAGCTGTTTCTATAAGAGGGCTGGGAGTCGTTACTAGATTGGTGACTGCAAGGGGGACGGCCGACTTTGTCGTACTTCCATGAGGAGAAATTTCCGCAGTGTGACTTAGTCCGACAGGTGGTGTAACGGCTGGGGCTGAATGTAGAGTACTCGTTTTTGTATCATTGGGAGCAGATGGTGGTTTCGGGACTTGATGAACACTGGTATCTGTGCCGAGTGGCGTCTTCGTTTCACTGGCGCCTCCTTCCACACTGCCTCTAATCGATGAAGGTACTTCGACGTTTGGCTCGTGTTGTGTAGAACTTTGAGGGGCGTGCGGGTCGGTGTGTTCAAGAGTCACCGCTGCGTTACCTACAAATGTAACGCCTGGGTGATCCGTGAGCGGAGCTGTTTCGGTAAGAGGGCCAGGAGTCGTTACTAGATTGGTAACTTCCTGGGGGACGGCCGACTCTGTCATACTTCCATGAGTAGAAATTTCCTCAGTGTGACTTAGTCTGACAGGTGGTGTAACAGCTGGTGCTGAATGTAGAGTACTCGTTTTTGTATCATTGAGAGTGGATGGTGGTTTTGGGAGTTGATGAACACCGGTATCTGTGCCGAGTGGCGTCTTCGTTTCACTGACGCCTCCTACCACACTGCCTCGAATCGATGAAGGAACTTCAACGTTCGGCTCGCGTTGTGTCAAACTTAGAGGGGCGTGCGGGTCAGTGTGGTTAAGTGTCACCGTTGCGTTACCTACAAATGTAACGCCTGGGTGATCCGTGAGTGGACCTGTTTCGGTAAGAGGGCCAGGAGTCGTTACTAGATTGGTAACTTCCTGGGGGACGGCCGACTCTGTCATACTTCCATGAGTAGAAATTTCCTCAGTGTGACTTAGTCTGACAGGTGGTGTAACAGCTGGGGCTGAATATAGAG
The DNA here is from genome assembly GCF_038994185.2 of Dermacentor albipictus. Classification (NCBI taxonomy): domain Eukaryota; kingdom Metazoa; phylum Arthropoda; class Arachnida; order Ixodida; family Ixodidae; genus Dermacentor; species Dermacentor albipictus. The sequence goes on along the minus strand of NC_091822.1, from coordinate 39,923,124 downwards.
TACTCGTTTTTGTATCATTGAGAGTGGATGGTGGTTTTGGGAGTTGATGAACACCGGTATCTGTGCCGAGTGGCGTCTTCGTTTCACTGACGCCTCCTACCACACTGCCTCGAATCGATGAAGGAACTTCAACGTTCGGCTCGCGTTGTGTCAAACTTAGAGGGGCGTGCGGGTCAGTGTGGTTAAGTGTCACCGTTGCGTTACCTACAAATGTAACGCCTGGGTGATCCGTGAGTGGACCTGTTTCGGTAAGAGGGCCAGGAGTCGTTACTAGATTGGTAACTTCCTGGGGGACGGCCGACTCTGTCATACTTCCATGAGTAGAAATTTCCTCAGTGTGACTTAGTCTGACAGGTGGTGTAACAGCTGGTGCTGAATGTAGAGTACTCGTTTTTGTATCATTGAGAGTGGATGGTGGTTTTGGGAGTTGATGAACACCGGTATCTGTGCCGAGTGGCGTCTTCGTTTCACTGACGCCTCCTACCACACTGCCTCGAATCGATGAAGGAACTTCAACGTTCGGCTCGTGTTGTGTCAAACTTAGAGGGGCGTGCGGGTCAGTGTGGTTAAGTGTCACCGTTGCGTTACCTACAAATGTAACGCCTGGGTGATCCGTGAGTGGACCTGTTTCGGTAAGAGGGCCAGGAGTCGTTACTAGATTGGTAACTTCCTGGGGGACGGCCGACTCTGTCATACTTCCATGAGTAGAAATTTCCTCAGTGTGACTTAGTCTGACAGGTGGTGTAACAGCTGGTGCTGAATGTAGAGTACTCGTTTTTGTATCATTGAGAGTGGATGGTGGTTTTGGGAGCTGATGAACACCGGTATCTGTGCCGAGTGGCGTCTTCGTTTCACTGACGCCTCCTACCACACTGCCTCGAATCGATGAAGGAACTTCAACGTTCGGCTCGCGTTGTGTCAAACTTAGAGGGGCGTGCGGGTCAGTGTGCTAAAGTGTCACCGTTGCGTTACCTACAAATGTAACGCCTGGGTGATCCGTGAGTGGACCTGTTTCGGTAAGAGGGCCAGGAGTCGTTACTAGATTGGTAACTTCCTGGGGGACGGCCGACTCTGTCATACTTCCATGAGTAGAAATTTCCTCAGTGTGACTTATTCTGACAGGTGGTGTAACAGCTGGTGCTGAATGTAGAGTACTCGTTTTTGTACCATTGAGAGCGGATGGTGGTTTTGGGACTTGATGAACACTGGTATCTGTGCCGAGTGGTGTCTTCGTTTCATTGACGCCTCCTACCACACTGCCTCGAATCGATGAAGGAACTTCAACGTTCGGCTCGTGTTGTGTCAAACTTAGAGGGGCGTGCGGGTCAGTGTGGTTAAGTGTCACCGTTGCGTTACCTACAAATGTAACGCCTGGGTGATCCGTGAGTGGACCTGTTTCGGTAAGAGGGCCAGGAGTCGTTACTAGATTGGTAACTTCCTGGGGGACGGCCGACTCTGTCATACTTCCATGAGTAGAAATTTCCTCAGTGTGACTTAGTCTGACATGTGGTGTAACAGCTGGGGCTGAATATAGAGTACTCGTTTTTGTATCATTGAGAGCGGATGGCGGTTTTGAGACTTGATGAACACTGGTATCTGTGCCGAGTGGCGTCTTGGTTTCATTGACGCCTCCTACCACACTGCCTCGAATCGATGAAGGAACTTCAACGTTCGGCTCGCGTTGTGTCAAACTTAGAGGGGCGTGCGGGTCAGTGTGCTAAAGTGTCACCGTTGCGTTACCTACAAATGTAACGCCTGGGTGATCCGTGAGTGGACCTGTTTCGGTAAGAGGGCCAGGAGTCGTTACTAGATTGGTAACTTCCTGGGGGACGGCCGACTCTGTCATACTTACATGAGGAGATATTTCCGCAGTGTGACTTTGTCCGACAGGTGGTGTCTTCGTTTCAGTGACGCCTCCTACCACACTGCCTCGAATCGATGAAGCAACTTTAACGTTCAGCTCGTGTTGTGTCGAACTTAGAGGGGCGTGCGGGTCGGTGTGGTTAAGAGTCAGCGTTGCGTTACCTACAAATGTAATGCCTGGGTGATTCGCGAGCGGAGCTGCTTCTATAGGGTGGCCGGGGGTCGTTACTAGATTGGTAACTGCATGGGGGATGGACGACTCTTTAATACTTCCAAGAGGAGAAATTTCGTCAGTGTGACTTAGTCCCACAGCTGGTGTAACAGCTAGGGCTGAATGTAGACTACTCGTTTTCGCATCGTTGGGAGTGGATGGTGGTTTCGAGACTCGATTATCAGGGGTATCTGTGCCGAGTGGCGCCTTCGTTTGATAGACGCCTCCTACCATACTGTCTTGAATCGATGAAGGAACTTCAAGGTTCGGCTCGTGTTGTGTCGAACTTAGAGGTTTGTGTGGTTCGGTCCGGTTAAGGGTCACCGTTGTTTTATGTACGAGTGTAACTGGTGAGGCAGATGGGATAATCGCAGGGTCTAGTTTTGGAACTGAGTGGGGCAAAATGTCGGTACTATGACGAGATTTCTGTGGGTTAATGTTGTGTGGTGGTGATTTTGTCATGTATTCTGTTGCTTTTTCTGTAACTGTAAGTGCTGCAGAACTCACAGGCGTTTTGTTACTAAAATCAGGAAATTTATCAGCTTTGGGGTTATGGCTGGAGCTTCCGAACGGAAGGGGTGGCGGTCTCAGACCTGTAGTCGTCGTGCCTTGATCGTGTGCGCTTGAGGAAATTTCTGGTTCTGCGTTGTTTTCTGTGTTTGTATATGTGGAAGTTTGTTTCGCAAGTTTTTTCTGAGTTTGCAATGATTGCACAGTTTTCAATTCCCTGTGGGGTAAGTCACTAGCTGTCTTATTTAGGACTGTTGTCTCTGCGTCTGCGCTCTCTTCTTCCGGCGGGCCATGGATACCACTCCCTGGTAGTTTCGTAACAGTGCTATGCGTGGACCCTACTGTGTTGTCGTCTGAACTATCTTTCCCAAAATTTGCAGCCTTTATGGAGTGGTTGGTGTGTGAATAGGAAGTTGATTCCGGTGTAGCAGTGTTTGTAGGCTTGAACTGTGACAGGTTTGGGTCTTCAGCGGTGATTGTCGTGGTCTTTTCGGTCCATGTATGCCCATTGGTTTGAGTAACATACAACAGGGTGCCTGCAACAGTGTTCCGAAAGGAAATGGTAAGTTTGATTAATACCTTTGAGAGAATTTATTTCTGTTAGCAAGTATCGTGAGGAGTCTATGAGACAAACATATAACGTAATCTCAATAAATTATATTTGCTCAATAAATCTCAATAAATTAGCAATAATGCTGCCTACACGCCCTTGCCTTTTATAGAATGTGGTGCTGTTTCCTGCGCGTTAAAACTTACTCTGCTGAAAACGTCAAATTGAAGCTCATTGAGACCCTTTTTATTGCGAGTGTTAGCCTTCTTGCTTCTATGGAACTTACGGACTTAAGATTACATGTATTAAAAATGGTACTTTTATATGGGAAATATAAGACCATTCCGTAACAAGTTCGTCTGATGGTTGTTTCATGAAAACCATTAGGAATAGCGGAGTCGGCTCTGTGCTGAGGTTTTCTCTTATGCAGTAGTGTTTCGTGCATAGCTTAGTCCTTCAACCCGCCGCGGTTGATTCGTGGATTTCGTGTTGCGTAGCTAAGCACGAGTTCGCGGGATCAAGTTCCGGCCAAGGTGGCCGCATTTCGATGGGGGCTAAAGCCGGGGGCCGATGGGGGCCGATGGGGCCCCAGGTAGTCAAAGTTATTTTTAAATTCCCCACTACAGTGTGCCTCATAGACAGATCGTGGTTTTGGGACTTAAAATTCAGAATTTTTAGTTAGTACGACGAACCTTGCTCAAGAACGCCGAAAAAACTGCCCGGTAGCGCTTCTAAACCTTGAAATGACGAAGTCAGAATAAACAAATAATCGCATTATCTCCTGGAGCAGCGCGACAGGCTCATGCAAACGGAGTGGTGTGATTAGCAAATCCTCTACTAAAAAAAGGAAGAAAGACTACTGAACAGCAACAACAAATATAGGTGTTTCTCTACACCTACATCAGTATTCGCAAGCGAACATTACCTTTTTTTGAGAAAGCAACTGTTATCATGACAGCAAATATTCTTCGCATGTGTTAATATTTTCACTAATTGCTTAATTTGTAGGAGCGCCGTAAAAACCTTTGACAATGTCTGACCCGCCCTGGTACAGACAGTTAACTATAAAGAGGGAAATCCTGTCTGACTTAAAGTACTAAAAGCTAACCAATGAATCAAATTTCTCAAAAAGGGTGCGCTTGAAAATTTCTTAGGTTCTGCGTGCCAGAACCCCAATATGATAGTGAGGCACTCCGTAGTCGGGCACTACAGTGTAATTCGGACCAATTGGAGTACCTTAACGTTCACCTACTGCACTATACACGACCATTTTGCGGGGTTTCGCCCCGATCTAATACGTTCGCTGGGGCCGATGTCGAACCCAGGTCTTCGAGCTCAGCAGCGCATGGACGTAGCGACTGCTCCAATGCGGCTGGTAGGACATCACAAAGTAAGTTTCCGTCTTGTAGATTGTCACAAAATGGGTTCACCTCTAGCCGTGCCCCTAGAGCACAACCCTCCTTACGCGCCCTTCCTGACGCGCCTGGGGTAAATATGTCCCGCAAGACAACCGACCGATTCTTGGCCTAATTGTCGGTCTGCAGTGAGGACAGCGCTGATTTGCGGAGATTAGAATAAAAATGTTGTGCGTCGGTTTTGTTTCCTATCATGAATCCAATATAATCAGCCCAATTTATAGACGCAAATAGGTTGTAAGCCTTGAAGAGTGACTTGCCTCGCGGCCAGTCAAATAGGCAAGTCAAGGCAGACTAGTTTCGCCAAGCCGGGATTCTCGACAAGAACGACGCGTGGCCAGAGGCCACCAGTGGCATCGGCAGCGTACAGCATCACGAAGAACTAAGAGCCCTATGGTATTCAAGCCGGATTTTCGATCGCATTCGGCACAGAAGCGCAAGAGCTCCAACGCTCGCATCGTTTTCATCGGTCTTCTTTTTTATCGCGTTTAATCGCTCGTTTATTAACTAATACGTATTTGTTTTTGTGTAATGTTGCAAGTATGTCTGCCGCGCTAATTGCCCTCTGTACTTATTAAACTGCCCCCAATTCTTACTTTTTTTCAATCGCAAATGTACACACCGTTTGCTTTGTTACTCATTTCACGGGGCAGTTTTACAACTAAGCTGTATGTCGCTAAGTTCTGGAAATATATGCATGCGTCTATCGAGTCGTGTAGATTAAGAGTTTCCCCCACACGTTCACGGTGCAGCCGCCGCTTCTTAGGGCACCTGTGTGTTGGCAGCGCTCCTTTACACCCATTGGTGGGGCGCAAAGGGATACTAAAACGTCACAGCCTACGCACCAATCGCAGTGTTTCGCTCTATCCTGCGTGCGTAAACCCTGGCGCAACGGAGTAGCTGATAGCGAGAAGAAGGAAGGGAGGGGACGAGCTGTCGATTGTTATCTCGATCGCTTGTTCGTCGCCGGAAAGGCTGGGAAAGGGCGCGTTCACTTCGGCACGAGAGCATCACTCTAGCGACGTTAACAGCACTAGCACTTTGGACTTGCTATTGGCAGCATCAGCGTACCTCGCTCTGAGGTAGAAGAACGTGCCCTCTAAGAGCGACAACGAGAGCAAAAGCGCGAATAGCCGCGATAGCGACGAGAAGCCGCTGTGGCCAAACGCGCAACGGTCGACGGGTCGGGACCACCAAGTATGTGCCATGCAGACGGAAGATGGGGCCGTCGTCGCGACAACGGCCCCGACTACGTAGACCGTCTTCGCGACGGTCTGCATTCCTCCGACTGTGTCTAAAGGAGACATCACGATCTTTCCGATAGACGCCTTTTGTTGGATCGCATCCATCGAAGGCAAGTCGATTGTCCTAGTGGGAGATTGTAACGTCGATCTAGCACACCCCACGGCAAGTGGATAGTATCCTTCCTGTTGGAACGGTGTATAATTCAGTGCTACGTGGACGTCAATGTGCCGACCATGCGTCAGCGGTGGGGTATATATTTAACCTTTGGCAAGAACGTGTCTGGCATAGAAATACAGCCGTTCGCGGTGTACTACAGTGACCACAGAACTATGGTCACTGTGGTAACAAATGAGACAAGATATAGACGATAACAACCACAAAGGTACGTGCTTATTCATTGAATCATTATGATAATAAACATGTCGATCAAAATACTTGCCAATATATTCATCCCAATACAGCTTCGCTGGTTATTCTTCACAGAGTGGACGGGCACTAAATTCTCTGTAGAAATCGTCAGCCACTCAAACTATCTTATCCATATTATTGATGGTATTTCCGGCTTTGTCTCTTAACGCATCTGATTGCTACCTATTCCTAGTTTCTTTTTTAGTCTTCCTCCGTTTCTGAGAGCATACTCAATTACATCCATATTTACTTCCTTATGTCCGCTGTCTTAGGCTTGTTAACTTGGAAAGTTCTGCCAGGTATATTCTAGCTGTAGGGTTAGAGGCGTTAATATTGCTACGGAATAGTATTACCGATGACGAAGAGGCGAGCAGTACGAAGACGACGACAACGATTGGAGGCGAGCGCGGGCTGTTGCCTCTTGGCCAAGTGCGGCGTATTACGTTGTAAATATACTTGTATATAGCTTTTCATTTGCGTCTTCTTACGTAACATATCAGTACGAAGACGACGACAACGATTGGAGGCGAGCGCGGGCTGTTGCCTCTTGGCCAAGTGCGGCGTATTACGTTGTAAATATACTTGTATATAGCTTTTCATTTGCGTCTTCTTACGTAACATATCTGGTGGAGGTGGACGTTCCCTGTACCTCGTCACGGAGCTTCGCAGTGGACGGTACGTCGAGCCTAGCTTCATGGCTCCCGGCGATGACAATTCGACTCAGCCGCCTCCGACCCCTCCTGCCACTTCGACGACCTACATCTCTCTCCCTGCTCCTCGTGATCCTGGCGTATTCTCGGGCAAAGATGGGGACGACGTCGACGACTGGATCAGCCTGTACGAACACGTCAGCCGCAATAACCGGTGGGACCCTACTATCATGCTCGCCAACGTAGTCTTTTACCTCGGTGGCACACCTCGAGTTTGGTTTCGGACGCACGAAGAGGAGCTCACCAGTTGGGATTCGTTCAAGCAAAAGCTCCGAGACTTGTTCGGCAACCCCTACGGTCACAAACTTGCCGCGCAGAAGGCGCTTTCCGGCCGTGTGCAGACGTCAACAGAGCCCTATGTCACGTACATTCAGGACGTCCTGGCTCTGTGCCGCAAAGTTGATGCACACATGCCTGAGTCAGACAAGGTATCCCACATCCTCAAAGGCATTGCCGATGACGCCTTCAACTTGCTCGTGTTCAACAACGTCGCGAAGGTGGATGCTGTTATCAAAGAGTGCCGCCGCCTGGAACTCGCTAAAAGCAGACGTATCGATCAGCAGTTTGCCCGTTTGCCCAACACCCCAGCGACTTCTTCCTGTGCCGACGCTCCTCGTCCCAACAACACCGGCGATATTACCAAGATCGTTCGGCGTGAGATTGAGGCCGCCTATCCGGCTGCCTTCGACTCCAGCCCCACCAACGCACCGGCAGTCACGGTTTCCCTGATCCAGGCAGTTGTCCGCCAGGAGTTCGAAAACATGGGCCTTCACACCATCTGCTCGGCCCATCACCCTGAAACCCATCCGCCTTCTTCGATTCCGCCCCGTCCCGCATCGTCTTACCCACCACGTTTCCGCAACCCAGCTGAATGGCGCACTGCTGATGACAAGCCCATTTGTTTTCACTGCCGTCGCATCCGGCACATTTCTCGGCACTGTCGAAGTCGCTGGACTTCCCCGACCCGGTCTGCTTATACTGCCTATTCTCGACCCTCGGGTGGCCCTTCTCGTCCTTATGCCGCACACTCCGATAATGCCGCCACTGACTCTCCTGCGCCGAACCGCCCCTATTCTCGTTCACCTTCGCCCCAAGAACGACAATCTCGCTCTCCCCAGCCCCGTCGCTCCTTTTCGCCGACTCCCTTCGGACGCCGCTCCCAGCCGGAAAACTGAATGATGCCGCGCCTCGAGGTGACGCTGCATTGCTCCCTACGCCGCCAAATCCTCCACTGGCGTTGCCCACTCATCTGAACCTTCTTGACGTGCAAGTCGACGGTGTTCCGGTATCTGCTCTTATAGACACTGGGGCGCATTTGTCGGTAATGAGCGCGGACTTTCGTACCCGCCTGAAAAAAAAATAATCACGCCCGCCACGACGCTTGTTGTCCGTGTCGCCGATGGCGGAACAGCCCCCGTAATTGGTATGTGTGCCGCCCGCGTCTCCTTCGCCGATCGCTCAACAGTCGTGCTATTCACGGTCATCGCCCACTGTCCCCATGACATCATCCTCGGCTTAGACTTCCTCTCCGCACATTCTGCTCTAATTGATTGTTCCGCCAGTACTCTCCGCCTTGACCTGCCTGTTCTGGATCCCGCTGAACCACACCCCAGTCGCCTCAGTTCCGTCGACTTTGTTCGCTTGCCGCCTACGGCACTGACTTACGTTGACCTAGTGTCATCCCCACCTGTCCCCGACGGTCACTACATCGCGGCTCCTATGCAAGACGTCCTCCTTACGCACGGGATCACGGTGCCTCATACCGTTTTATCTATTACGGCTAATTGCGTCTGCCTGCCCGTGGTCAATTTTGGCTTGACGACACAAGTGCTGCCACGCGGGATGTCTCTGGCCCAGCTTTGCTCATTCGAAGATCACTCAATAGCATCTATTGAGGTAGACAGCCATTCAGCCGATCCTCCTCTACCATCTCAATCGACAACTTGCACCATCGCCGACTTACAGAAAATGATTGCGCCCGACATGCCGTCCGAGCACGCTCGTGAGCTCTACCGCGTTCTGTTTTCCTACAACGATATTTTTGACTTTCACGATCGTCCTTTGGCCCAAACTACAACTGTTAAACATCGCATTAATACCGGCGATGCCCCTCCTATTCATCGCCGCCCGTATCGAGTGTCACCGGTTGAGCGTCAAGTTATTCACGCTGAAGTTCGCAAAATGCTTGCCAATAACATCATAGAACCGTCATGTAGTCCATGGGCGTCCCCGGTTGTACTGGTAAAAAAAGAACGATGGCTCATGGCGCTTTTGTGTGGATTATCGGCACCTTAACAGGGTTACCAAAAAGGACGTGTATCCCCTACCTCGGATCGATGACGCCCTTGACTGCCTCCATGGTGCTCGTTACTTCTCTTCTATTGACCTCCGCTCCGGCTACTGGCAGATTGCTGTGGACGATCTCGACCGCGAGAAGACTGCTTTTGTAACTCCGGACGGTCTTTATCAATTCAAAGTGATGCCGTTTGGTCTATGTAACGCTCCTGCCACTTTTGAACGCATGATGGACTCCCTTCTTCACGGTTTCAAATGGTCCATATGCCTGTGCTACTTGGACGACGTCATAGTATTCTCCCCAACGTTCGCTACGCACCTCGAGCGCCTCTCGGCAGTCCTGGACGTTTTTCGTCGCGCCGGTCTGCAACTGAACGCATCGAAGTGCCAATTCGGCCGTCACCAGATTACCGTCCTTGGGCATCTCGTTGACGCGAACGGAGTGCAACCGGACCCAGGCAAGATCCATGCTGTTACGCACTTTCCTTTCCCGAAGTGTGTCAAGGATGTGCGCAGCTTCATCGGCCTTTGTTCCTACTTCCGCCGTTTCGTGAAAAATTTCGCGGCCATCGCACGACCACTAACCGAGCTTTTGAAAAAAGACGCTCCTTTCCAGTGGGGCGATAACGAGGCCTCTGCATTCTCGCATCTAATCGACGTTCTCACAACGCCTCCCGTTCTGGCCCATTTCGATCCTTCTGCGCCTACCGAAGTTCGTACTGATGCCAGCGGTCACGGAATTGGCGCAGTACTGGCACAACGCCAGCGCGGCAACGACCGTGTTATCGCTTACGCCAGCAGGCTCCTCTCACCCGCGGAGCGCAACTATTCCATCACTGAGCGTGAGTGTCTGGCCCTAGTTTGGGCGGTTGCGAAGTTCCGCCCATACTTATATGGCCGACCCTTTTCCGTTATCACCGACCATCACGCGCTTTGTTGGTTATGCTCATTGAAAGACCCTTCAGGAAGACTTGGTCGCTGGGCCTTACGCCTCCAAGAATATTCGTTCTCTGTCACCTACAAATCTGGCCGACTACACAAGGACGCTGACTGCCTGTCTCGCTACCCGGTAGACGAGCCTGACGACGCCGACAGTAGTACCGCCGACGGCATTTTCTCTGTGTCTGCCTTCGCTAACATCGCCGATGAGCAGTACCGAGACCTATCGCTGCGAGTACTCATCGAGCGTCTGCGCTCTACACCTACCGACGCATCCGTTCGCCGATATGTCCTCCAGGGCGGCATTCTGTACCGAAGGAACTTCCTTCCTGACGGATCTGATCTTCTTCTTGTCGTGCCAAAACATCTACGACAGACTGTGCTCTTTGAGGTGCATGACGCACCTACTGCAGGACATCTTGGCGTAACCCGCACGTACGACCGCGTCCGCCGCCGCTTCTATTGGCCTGGCCTCGCTCGCTCCGTCCGACAGTATGTTGCTGCCTGCGATACCTGCCAGCGTCGGAAAACACCTCAGGTGCTACCTGCCGATCATCTCCAGCCGATCACTGTCCCTGTGGAACCGTTCTTTCGTGTTGGATTAGACCTCCTCGGTCCCTTTCCCACGTCATCCTCTGGGAACAAATGGGTAGCCGTCGCAACTGATTACGCCACCCGATACGCTATCACGCGGGCTCTCCCTACCAGTTGCGCCACTGACGTCGCGGACTTTCTCTTGCGTGACATTATCTTACTTCATGGCGCCCCGCGACAGCTGCTCACTGACCGTGGTCGTAACTTCCTCTCGAAAGTTATCGCCGACATTGTACGTTCCTGCTCCACTCAACACAAGCTGACTACCTCATACCATCCTCAAACCAATGGCCTGACAGAGCGGTTAAACCGTACTCTTACCGATATGCTGTCAAAGTACGTTTCCAAGGACCACCGCGACTGGGACATTGCCCTTCCTTATGTCACATTCGCTTATAATTCTTCCCGGCACGACACCGCCGGATTTTCTCCCTTTTATCTGCTCTACGGTCGCGAACGGACCTTGCCCCTTGACACGGCACTTCCTCCTGCTTCGATCTCAACAAGCGAGTATGCGCGCGACGCCATCGCTCTCGCCGACCATGCACGCCAGCTTGCCCGTGCTCGACTGACGGACTCGCAAACCACTCAGCAGCGTCAGTACAACGCCCGCCACCGTGACGTACAGTTTTCGCCTGGTGCGCTCGTGCTCCTCTGGTCGCCCTCCCGTCACGTCGGACTTTCAGAGAAGCTCCTTTCGCGATACACAGGGCCCTACCGCGTGCTGCGCCAGGTGACGCCTGTGACGTACGAAATTGCCCCTGTGAGCTCAACCTCGTCATCTACTGTGGCACCTAGTGATGTTGTGCACGTCAGTAGGCTCAAGGCCTACTACACTGTTTCCAAGTCCGGCCTTTAGTCGCTCCGGGACGGCGCTTTTGCCGCCGGGGGTAGTGCTACGGAATAGTATTACCGATGACGAAGAGGCGAGTAGTACGAAGACGACGACAACGATTGGAGGCGAGCGCGGGCTGTTGCCTCTTGGCCAAGTGCGGCGTATTACGTTGTAAATATACTTGTATATAGCTTTTCATTTGCGTCTTCTTACGTAACAATATATTGGCGATTCTTAATCAGATCTTTCATCTCCTGCGATGGCTTACAACCGATTTCTATTGCACACTCATTAATGATGCCTATAAGGTTGTCGTTCATTGCTTCAACACTAAGGTCCTCTTACTGAGTTAAAGCCGAATACTTGTTCTGTAGCTTGATCCGAAATTCCTATATTTTCCCTTTTACTGCTAACTCGTTGATCGGCTTATTATGTACCAGTTCCTTCCGTTCTCTCCTCAAGTCTAGGCTAATTCGGGATCTTACTATCCTACAGGTCGCTGCAGCGCACATTGCCGAGCACGTCCACATCTTTTATGATGCCAAGGTTAGCGCAGAGTATGAAGTCTATTTCATTTCTAGTCTCGCCGTTCGGGCTCCTCCACGTCCACTTTTGGCTATCACGCTTGCGGAAGAAGGTATTCATTATCCGCATATTATTCTGTTCCGCAAACTCTACTAATAACTCTGCCCTGCTATTCCTAGTGCCTATGCCATATTCTATGGAATATGGCTTAGGCACTAGGAAAGTGGCATAGGCACGAGAATATAGGCACTAGAATATGGCATAGGCACGAGCTATGGAAAGAAGAATGATAGGTGTAACGTTAAAGGGAAGCTGAAAGGTTTTCCAGAAAAAATGAGTGAACATGTGTACATAATGGTTTTCAACCCCCCGAATTCGAATATCGTATCGAAATTGAGCGAAAGAAAGCGCAAATATATTTTATTTCGACGAAAAGTGCAGCAGCGGACACGCCCAGCTCGCGCGTCTCGTTTCCGCCTGTGATTGGTCGGGCGACCCGTGACGTCAACTTTAGCGACCGACCGCTGCCGCTCCACATGAAGCGCGGTGCCAGGTAGTTTGGTGCCGTAATGGAAAATTAAGAGGTAATAGAAAATTTAGAGAGACTGCGTTTTTCTGAAGAGTTCGGCGTTGCTCCTTACATGTACGAGCCGATTGCAAAGAGCCGGCCTCTCGAAGAAGCAAACGATGCTGGTGCGAGCAGTGCTTTCGACGAGAACGAAAGCGAAGTCTTGGAATCTCCTAGTGTTGGAAATGCTCTTTGGTGAGTATGTTTTTTGCAAAGCGATCTAGTGATCTCGCCGATCTTTCGCCGATCTAGTGAGCTCGTTTCCGATCAAACAACTGCAGTGTTGTGTTCCTGCATGCCTCCTCGTGGAACGTAAGCGGGGATGCGATCGTCGGCATTTGTGCGCTGTCCAAAGCTGTCGGCAACCTACAAAGACGGTTCAAACGCGTGAAAAGATTCCCGGTTCATGCAGTACGTGTAGTGACCTTCATCTGTGCGCCATCCGCACACTACTCGTAACCGAAGTCGTAAAGGCGGCGAATTCCGTCGGCTACGTGAGACGGTCGGTTTCTCGCTGTGCGCGAGAGACGGGGGGAGCGTAGCGTCCTGGCGTGCGCCGGCTTTCCAGCACATGCAAACTCTACATTTGCACTGCGTTATGGTAGCTGCGTGCAGGCTGTTTTATAACACACGTGCAAATAGAAAATTCGCGGCGCTTTGCGACGAAACCTGCGTCGAGGGCGGGAAATAAACATGCACCTTACGTTCAGCGTGCTAACATGAAGGAGCTCGCAGTAAATCAAAATCCAGGTTTGGGCGAGTTCGTGTATTCATAAGGCCTTCCAACACCAGTTATCATCAGTCAGTCCGCACTCGTGCCGTCTTTGTTTTCGTTGCTCCGACCTTCTCGCGCTGCGTTTAGAAAGCCTGCTAGTGGAAATTCTGGTGATAATCGTCGTCACGGAAGTGGTTGGAGCACAGGTGTTGTTCTTGAGGCCTTGAAATTCTTTCGCTTTAGAGCAGCCTCCCACTTCCTTAAAAGCTTCTTGTCTTGTGGGAAGCAATGGAAGACAACATCGTCACGGCTGCTGGTGTTCGTGCAACCGTAGGCTGCACAGAAAGACGGCATGATCGGCCCACCACATCAGTTGATGCTGCGCACGTTGACCACCACTCTACATACACACAGACGCACCAACAAAGAAATGCAGGGTCGATCGAAGCAGATTACGACGGCACGCACGCAGAAACAAGCACGGTCAGGCACGGTCGCGCAGGCTGCGAAGGAGCAAAACACTAAAGTTGACGTCACAACACCGCGGTTTCCGGTCTCCGCTCGCATCGTCAGCGTCAGCAGCAGCGCGCGGCATTCGACGGGGGGCGGAGCTACAGCGCAATTTCAACCGACGATTACGTCGCTCCTATTGGAAAAAAAAAAGCCCAAATTTGACCTACATGGTTTATAAGGTTCCCGCATCCGTATATGAGCGTCTTATTGAATTCAACAGACTCTTCAGTTTCCCTTTAAGGGATAAGAGAAGAGCAGATTGGGTTAGGGAACAAACGCGAGTTAATGATATCTTAGGTGAAATCAAGAAAACGAAATGGGCATGGGCAGGACATGTAATGAGGAGGGAAGATAACCGATGGTCATTAAGGGTTACGGACTGGATCCCAAGGAAAGGGAAGCGTAGCAGGGGGTGACAGAAAATTAGGTGGGCGGATGAGATTAAGAAGTTTGCAGGGACGGCATGGCCACAGTTAGTACATGACTGGGGTCGTTGGAGAAGTATGGGAGAGGTCTTTGCCCTGCAGTGGGCGTAACCAGGCTGATGATGATGATGATGATGATGATGATGCCATATTCCCCCACTGCCTTGTCTCCAGCCTGCTTCGTGCCTACCTTGGCATTGAAGTCGCCCATCAGTATAGTGTATTTTGTTTTGACTTTACCCATCACCGATTCCATGTCTTCATAGAAGCTTTCGACTTCCTGGTCATCATGACTGGATGTAAGAACGTAGACCTGTACGACCTTCAATTTGTACCTCTTTTTAACTTTCTCAACTAGACCTGTCACCCTCTCGTTAATGCTACAGAATTCCTGTATGTTACGAACTATATCCCTGTTAATCAGGAATCATATTCCTAGTTCTCGTCTCTCCGCTAAGCGCCGGTAGCACAGGACGTGCCCGCTTTTTAGCACTGTATATTCTTCATTTTTCCTATCCTCATTGAGCCCTATTATATCCCATTTAATGCCCACTAATTCCTCCAATAAGACTGCTAGACTCGCCTCACTAGATAAAGTTCTAGCCTTAAACGTTGCCAGATTCAGATTCCAGTGGCGGCATTGAAGTATCAAAATCATTGTGAATGCGCTGCCAATACTGATATACTTTCATGACCCTGGCTGATGGGTTCTGCTGTTTTGCAGAATAGCTCACACGTAAAAAAAGTTAAAAAAATATCGTGACCGATTGTGGGATCGAACCTCAGTCGCGCAGCAAAGCAGCCTGAGGTTGGTTTCGAACCAGGGCGGGCAAACCTGATACGTATCTACTCATCCAAGTAGGTGCTTACGATACTGCTGGTCCATCTGCCCGCAAAACGGGAATTAAGAATACGCGCAGCTCGATCATGTAAAAAAATAGGAAACAAAAAAGGGAAACGAATACAACAGAGTTTTATAAGACACGTTTGATGAGAAGAAGCAAGAACACAATCTCATCACACACGCACACGCAAACACATGAATTATTTTTTCGAGTTTACCAGCTTACTCGATATGCGTTAATTGTTGTGTTTATATCACATTTCCTCAACCTTATTTCTCACTCTCCTTCCTCTTATTATCCCTCAAGAGAAAAGTGTATAACAGCTGTGTCTTACCAGTACTCACGTACGGGGCAGAAACCTGGAGACTTACGATAGGGTTCTACTCAAATTGAGGACGACGCAAGGAGCTATGGAAACAAGAATGATGGGTGTAACCTTAAATGAAATGAAATTGTTTATTTGCCATTCTGTACATTTACAGATGGAGGGACTGTAGATAAAAAGCTGTACTTCAACAGCTTGACGTGTCTACAATCCATGTTTCTGCAGGGAGGCAGCATAACATATGCGCACATACATACACACACATATATACAGCTGTATACATAACTTCAGTGACATGTTTCTCACTCACACTTTGCTTCATGTCAACAAGGAAATGCAACAACACAGATACATAACAAAAGAGCAGATTGGGTGAAGTAACAAACGCGAGGTAATGACATCTCAGTTGAAATCAAGAAAAAGAAATGGGCATGGGCAGGACATGTAATTAGGAGGGAAGATAACCCATGGTCATTAAGGGTTACGGACTGAACTCCTAGGGAAGGGAAGCGTAGCCGAGGGCGGCATAAATTTAGGTGGGCGGATGAGATGAAGAAGTTCGCAGGCACATATGGCCACAATTAGTACATGACCGGCGTATTTGGAGAAGTATGCGAGAGTCCTTTGCCCTGCAGTGGGCGTAACCAGGTTAATGATGATGATGATGTTTATCACTCTCCCAGATTCTGAGAAGCTGTGTATTCGTACTATCATTACTAGCCGAACACTTCCTAATGAAAGTAATATTTTTCGGTTCATTTCTTTTCTGTGTATTTTGTTTCTTTTCGCATGTTCGAATAGCATGCCTTGTATTTCCTGTTTCGCAGTAGGAAGAGCTTGCCGTATTGTCAGCGCCTGCTTGGATGTGTGAATCCGTTTCTATATTTGCATGCTCGAATTCTAAATTAACAGCAGCAACCCTACCATTTGTCTTTTTGTGACATGTAATCACATCTTTTCATATTCTCCTTTTTCCGCCTTTTTGAACAACTTGACTTCAGCTTACTCGGCGCACCCGCTTATTTTCTTCGTCGTCACGCATTGAGGGTGTGGAAGAGTGAGCTCCATGTACATAAACGCTCCTATGGATACCATTTGCTTGCCTGGCATAATAAAAGACTCTGATAAAATGCTGGCTTCAGCGACATTCCTTTTTCCACTACTGTTACCAAGTGAAACCCTTCAACTTTCACTCAAACGTTTTCTTTTGGATTTAGACAGAAGTAAAATGTGTGGGTAACGTGGAAGTCAAGTGTGCGCTACTAGGCAGTTGCATTTACGACACATGCAGCGTGGTTTACTAGAATGACGAGAAAATTGGTACTTTTGTCCTTGAAAGCACACAGCTATGCCATGCTACAACTCAAACAAGAAATCATCGACAACAAGACGCAAGACAGCAAAGTAATTCTGGGGCTCGATTTACAAAGCGCATTCGACAAAGTCAAACACTCAGCCATATTAGCACAAGTATCAAGACTCAACATGGGGGTAACGAGCTACAATTACACCCGAGACTTGAGCAATCGCACAGTGGAACTGCATGCCGGAGGCCTCGAGCTCCCCGAACGCGAGCTCGGCAGCACGGGTCCCTCGTAGGGTTCAGTCATCTCGCCGTTGCTCTTCAACCTCGTTATGATCAGGGTAGCGAGGGCAGTAGCGGGGACCGTGTCCGGCATACGATATACGTTGACGACATTACACTGTGGGCGGCCGGCGGCACCGACGCCAGCATCGAGCAACAGCTGCAAGCAGCGGTTACCGCCATCGAGCAGCACCTTGATGGCACAGGCCTCATGTGCTCGCCCCCCAAATCCGAGCTGTTCGTCCTCATGCGGCTACGACCGGGACGGAAACGTGCTCCCCCTCGAGAGTGCGATCACATCAAGATTGTGAATGCTTCGGGGCAACGGATTCCCGAAGTTCCCTAGATAAGGGCCCTCGGCCTGCTACTAAACAAGAGCGGCCGAAACGACAAGACTTTCAACAAGCTTACTACCAAGGCAATAGACGCCATCCGGCTCATACACCGAGTCTCGACACGACGGGCGGGCATGCGTGAAGACAGTCTCATGCGCCTTGTCCAGTCGTTTATGATCAGTCAGATCGCCTGTGTTGCGGCCTACCTTAAGTGGCAGATCACTGACAGGACCACGATCAACACGCTGATCAGACAGGCTTACAAGACGGCGCTAAGCTTAATGGAGACCACGAGTACGGCTCGGCTACTGCAGCTCGGCGTCCATAACACCCTAGAAGAAATAGCCGAGGCACAGCTCACCGCGCAAATTGAGCGCCTCTCTACCACCAAGAAGGGCCGCAGTATACTGACGTACCTGGGTTACAACCGCCAAGCTCCAAGCCGGCAACCGTGCGAGAACAATGAGGAGGCGCTGGCGCATGCCCACGTGGCCACCATGCCGAAGAACATGCACCCCGAGTACAACCAAGAACCGCGGCAGGCGCGGCCTACAGCCTTCACCGAACAACACGCCCAAGACCCTCACGCTCGGTACGTGGACGCAGCGGAAAACAAGCGGGAAGGCTTCGCCGTAGCGGCTGTCGCGGCGGCTGCCGGCACCACGACAACATACACTAGGAAGCACCGGCACTCCTCAAGGATCGGTCATATCCCCGCTCCTTTTCAACCTCGTGATGCTGGGTCTCCCGGCCTACCTCGACGAGATCGATGGCCTCCATCACGCCTTGTACGCAGATGACATCACCCTGTGGGTCAACAAGGGCAGTGATGGTCAGATAGAATGCACCTTACAAGCAGCGGTCTCTGCAGTCGAAACCTACCTCCAAGACACAGGTCTCCGACTATCTCCACTGAAATCGGAGCTTCTCGTCTACCGCTCGCGCCGCCGGCCCAAGCCTACAGCCGAATCGCGCCAATGTGACGACATAATCCTCTATACGCAAGACGGCTCCTGCATTCCCCGAGTCCCGAAGATACGCATCCTAGGCATGCATATAACAGCCAACGGGTCAAACATAGAAGCTATTCGCAAAATCGAAGGCAAGGTTACAGCGGCTACCCGCCTGATCAAACGCATTGCAAACAAGCACACGGGCATGAAGGAGGACAGTGTCATGCACCTCATACACTCTTTCGCAATCAGTCACATCACTTATGTGGCTGCCTTCCACAACTGGAATGTCACTGAAAGGGAGAAAATCAACACCCTTATACGCAAGACTTACAAGATCGCCCTTGGCCTACCGGAGTCCACAAGCACTGCTCGTCTGCTACAGCTGGGGGTATAAACACGCTTGAGGAAATTGTGGATGCGCAAAGAACCTCTCAACTCGAACGCATGTCTCTGACAGCCACGGGCCGCTACATCCTGCAGAAACTCGGCTTCAACTACCACGTCCAACACGTTCAGAAACAGGTCATTCAACCTGACCTCAGCGACACGCTGATTGTCGCCCCTATACCTCGAAACATGCACCCCGAATTTAATCGGGGCCGACGCCACGCCCATGCCAAGGCACTGCTGCGCTCCTTGGGTGGAAAGAGGACTACGCGCTTTCTAGACGCCGCAGAATACACACGAGAACACCGGTTCACGGCGGTAGTCGTAGACGTTAGCTCCCGGCTTACGCACGCGTGTAGTGTCGCAACAGAATACCCCGAAACAGCAGAAGAGGTAGCAATTGCGCTTGCGCTTACCGACCCCCTCTGCGAGGTAGTTTTTAGCGACTCACAATCCGCAGTTCGCAACTACGCGCGGGGGCGCATTTCCTCCGAAGCTCTCCAGATTCTAAGGAAAGCTGGTCGACAGCACTTAGATAACACCGCCATCATATGGTTTCCAGCGCACGTCGCCACCCCCACCGATGAGGGCCTCATTAACTTGAACGAGGTAGCACACCGCTCTGCGCGAGAACTGACCCGCCGCGCAGAATCGGAGACCGCCTCTTCGAGTTCAGAACTGCTGGCTCAAAACACGCGAGAACGGTTGGTCAGGTACAATGACATCACCAAGCACTACCAGCTAGACAGGCGGTTGCTGCCCCCACCTCACCCCATGCTGACACGTCGCCAGGCAGTCATCTGGCGACAATTGCAAACAAAAACCTTCCCCAGTCCGGTGCGATTGCAGCACATTTTCCCCGCGCAATACCCGACTGCTCTTTGCAAATTATGTCAGGCAACTAGAGCGACGCAGTCACACATGTTGTGGGAGTGTCGGGTTACATCAGCTACAATGGCAGTAGCTCCGGAGGCTCTTGCGTCGAAGTGGGCCGCCGCTCTGCGCAGCTCCAACCTCAAGACACAAGAGTGGGCTGTCCAGCAAGCCCGAGAGGCGGCGACGAGGCAAGGCCTCGAAGTCCCCTCATGGGAGACCTGAGCCCGGGTCGTCAAATTTGCCGGATTCAGAATAAAGTTGTTTCCACCCATCCACGACAACGGCAGCGAGCGTTGCATCGGAAGTTGCCGAGGAAGTTGCCATCGCTCTGGCGATTTCGTTATCAATGACTAGAGCAACGCCATGCGCAACTTTCCTAAGGGGCGAGTTTGCGCGCCGGCGGCCGCCATCATCGGCTAGCTCTGGCTCCAAGACCGCGGCAGCGCCATCCGTATCAAGTGGTTCCCGGCGCACGCCAGCGAGTAACATCCCCACCGAGCCACATCGAGCAGCTCATTCGGCGGCGCGAGTGGTTACCCTCCGCGCCCCCGAGAGTGACCGTTCCGTGTGGTGGTTCGACACCAAGGACCGAGGGACCAGTTATGGCGAACTCACCAAGTGTTACCGCTTAGCTCGACGGACAATGCCGACTCCCCACCCGGCACTCAGTCGGGAGGAGGCCGTCACCCTACGACAGATACCGACCGGATCCCTCCTCGCCCCCGCAGTACTACGCGTGCTTCACCCAGAACTCTATCCAAGTACTGTGTGCGGTGTGTGTGCAGTGGGTCCGGCGGACCATTGGCACATCATGTGGGAATGTGCAAGGTTGCCGACCGAAGCTAACTCCAGAACATACCCGCCCGAACTTCAAAGGGCAGTGCAGTATAGACAAGGACATTCAACTATGGGCCGTCCAGCAGGCCCGGGGTGCGCTTGAAAAGCACAAGCCTTATGACCCACCACAAGTGGGCCGAACTGGGGTAGTGCAGAGTAAGGCATATCACCGATCGGCGCTTGGCCCGCGTCACGACGCGTTAATCCGTCGGTTGCCGGCCCTTTATTAAAGTTATTCCTATCCCATCCTGTCCTAAAGCAGACTGCAATAAGACTGCAACCTTTTCGAGTTCGTAATGTTTCATGTTGAAATAGCTCGCAAAAAGGAGGGCAAATAGAAGTGACACACACCACAACCCTTCTTGTGTGCTTTGGGGGATGTTTCATTTCAAGATTTGGCATAGCGCTGAAAGCGTCTTGGAAAGCTAAAATGATGAGTTGCGCCACCACTGGCGTATACTGATGATGACAAACGGTGCTAACAAACCAACACCGTTTGTCAGCACCCCCGAAAAAAGCATTAGCTAGATTTATCTTGGCGCTTATTGTCATGCATGGAACAGCTGGGCAGTAGAAACGCTTGAACATATGTTCAGAGCGCTCATGCCAGAAGCAAAATCTAGGGGCGCGATCGGATATCGTTATTCGAAACGTGCGTTGAGTTTGCGTTCAGTTTTGCCTCGCATGAGTGGCCTAGCCCAATCGCGTGATGCAAAACTGAACGCAAACTGGTCAGTCACGTAAGGGAAAAGTGAACGCGAACTGAACGCACATTTAGACCAACGATTTCCGATTACGCAGGGTGTAATCGGAGATGGTGATTTAGTGCAGCATTAGCCTGCATTCACTTGACTTTGCGGCTTTCACAGCCAAAAATGCTACACGCCTCTGGAGACCTGATTCTTGCTGTGCGGCCCACGCATGCGCATAAATACCACGACGGCACGACAAAGGCGGACGCCTACACGCGCCTCCGGCGTCAGAATTATTGCTATCGCAATAAACAGCTTTACCTATGCGGTTAAGGAAAAAAAAAGCGTTAATCAGTACTCCGAGTGACGCTATACGCCTTTCTACAGCGTAGCTGTTAGCCTCTCGGAGGTCAGAATTTTTTGTGTCCGCATCCGTTAGGAAAAATGTGGGCCGATCACGGCGGCAGTGTAGGCCAGGAGCAGTACCTCGTACACGCGCAAGGCAGAGACTACAAGCATTCAGCAAAGTGAAGCCAACAATGCATACATTCTCTGAAATCACGCTTAGAAGATACAGAGCAGCACACGTTTCAATAAAGAACAGGCACAAAACAAGCATCAGAACCACATATATGATAATAAGGCGCTGATGACAATGGGAAGCACGTAGCGCTCCCCCTTTACGTTTCCCGGTAAAGATTACTGTTGCGACAACTGCCGTGCCGACGACAGCTTGCGACGTAGGGAGTGATGCCCTTAGCCTTTCGCATATAGAAGAGCCAGCCTAGCAACCGATTCCGGTCTTCTTGCAGCAGCATTAAGCGCTGCGGTGCGCTGTCAAAGTTACCAGTGCTTCCACTTCTCTAAATTAGCATTACTACCATTACTGTAAAGCAATACACAATTGCATAAACCCCGCAGCTGTTGTAATGGTAGTCTTCAAGAGCTTCGCTCGACGTCGTTATGTGCAAGGCCGGAATGGTGAGGCATTTTTTTTACAATGGCCCAAAAGAGGAAAAGATACCATACGACAGGTGCATTAAAGTGAAGGATAAGCGGATCCAAGAGTCCCGTTCTCTTTATTTACAACTACATCAAGGGAAAAAACAATGAAGTCAAGAACAGCACAGGGGCATATTTCCAGTTGTTTTTATTGAAATGAGAAATAAAAATGGTCAGGCTCCAGGTATATGCGTGACATCCATGGAATAACTTCACTTTTGTGTATCGCAACACTGCTCCTTCAGTGCACACACTGGCCCCCACCTTGTTCTCCTCACTTCTTTCGCCGCAATCGGCTGCTTTGGAAACAAACTTCCCTTTTCTGTAACCGATTTCAATTTTACGTGACCAGGTTGCTATTTTTGCCTATTGTCCTGCTTGTACATTCAAGCACCTACCTAGCTCGACGTATGTTTTCTGAGGAACTGGCCAAGAATGTTCACATACCGGGTGCGGCGTGCCCAACTGCCCATACCCGGTGGTCTAAGTTGTGCATTCAGGCACATATCCAGTGGCACACATACGCAATGACCTAAGTTGTATAATCGGCAGGACAGTAGCAGTCAGCATCGGCAAAGTGAATGGAAGAGGCAAATGAATTTCTTCGCACTGATAAGGACAGGGAAATCACAATGCAGGAACAGGCAACTTGCCGCATGTAGAAACTGCGTCCTCATCTTTAGCATTACGCGTGCGATGCTTTACGAGATGAGTTATCGGGGCGACCTTTGTACGTCCACTATTATATTTCTGTATACCGAATATATCTCGTCGTGGGAGTGTTGGCAACGCCAATCGTGGACATGGTAAGCTATGCGGTAGCGCGCGTGTAATCCAGTAGGTGCATGGGTTTCCCCAGGGATATGAAATTAAGGTGGGTGAACATATTGTGTGTGTGAACATACAGTGTGCAGAGGGTAGACGTAAATCGGTAATGATTGATATATTTTTTAATCGCGTTGTTGATGTGATGGGTAGAAATATCCGTATCGATGACTACGACACTCATAGGAATGGCTGGAAAATACAGGTGAAGGTTGGAGATGTAAATTCAAGACGACGAGAAAAACGAGAACAACCTGAAAAGGGGAGCCAACGTTCCCTTAAGTGGACTTTTTTTTCTTAGCGACATATGCTTTCCTACTGTGTATATACTGTACCGAGGAAAGCTTATATCGCCTTGAAAAAGACATGTCCAGTTGTCGAAGCGCTGGCTCCCGCTTTCGCCTTGTTCTCATTTTGCTCATCGCCGTAACAATGATTGGGAACGATAGCCTTAACATCAATAAAGCCGTTAGCAATAATGTTTTAGTGATCTTTTCTTTTGCAAACCATTGTTTGCTCATGATTCTAAGCCATTAATGTAAAGGGTATTGAGCTGATTAAAATTTGGGCACGGCTCCTTTAGCCGAAAGTTTACTAACACACATAAATGTAGAAAGTACGCAGTAGCCTTTTAGTCAGCTGCAGACCGGCTAGGAGCGTTTCCGTTGTTTGACAAGTAAAACTTCAAAATATTTTTTTAATGTTACGTTGCGTTGAATATAGCACTATTCGGCAAGAAGTTGTTGACATACGGTGAATATACCCCCGGATCACTATGTTCTTAGTATAAGTAGCATAAGCTGGTAAAAATAATTCAGTGTGCGCTAAAATCATATCTCATAACGGTTGCTTGTCTGCTAAATAAGCGTCACTCTCCCTTGATTATCGTAAATTTCTTTAAGTGATATCACACGGAATTTTCTTTGCCATTGAAAATCGTGATCGAACAGAAACCCAAGAATCTTTGCTGAAAAGCTCAAGTAATAATAGGCCGGTTTTAAGGCATTATTCGGGATCTCACACTAGGGAAAAAAAGACTTCGCTTGCTTACATCGGGTTAGGACACGATCGAGCCCTGTATGACCACGGGGTCCTGAACACGAACGTATTAAACTGAAAATCAGTGAGGCCGTCTCCTTGCGTACTTACGGCCCAGATCATTAACGATACGACTGCTGAAAGGCTAAGTCTGGACAGACATAGACAGGCTCAATGCTCCGGGGGTATCTAAGATTCTCAAGGGGACCATAAGGCTGTAGAGCGAACGAACACTGAAGTAAAGCCGGAAGTTCTGCGTCAGCAGAAAATTTGCACGACACAGAAGCTACTCGTAAGCGCTCTCGAAAACGCGCATGCAGCTAGGGCGCCGACAACACTGAAATATAGAATTGAATCTGATTAATACAAAGTACAAGATATAGCTACAGGCAGTTCCAAGTAAAATGCTTAGACAGCGGACGGTACAATACACTCATCAAACATAGCAACGCTGTGGTTGAGAGTCCTCAGAAATTGCACTGAGGGCGCTTAAGTCTTTGTCCGATCGACAATCGTGCACCCGAAAAAAAATCTACATTCGATGGCTGCTAATAAGAGGGCACAATTCCCCGCCCCTCCACACAAACACATCCACAATATTAAAAAAAATAACTGACCATTACGATACTCCCTAAAGCAAACTTTGAGCGCAGCTGTATACGTGTTTTCATTTCGCGATATATTGTCTGGTGAGGACAATCTGCCTCGTGCGACACGCTGCAAATGAGCGTAGTGTAGCGTGACTCTCTCGCTGATCGAGAGAACGCGAGAGGCAGCGCGCGGATAACGCGTCGCCGCGGTTAGGAGCAACCAGCGCAAACAAACCTCCGCTCGTGCTGCGCTTTCTTTTGACGCGCTGTCCGCATGCCTTATCGATGGTGTCTTCGGTAAACAGACGACGCAGGCTACTCTGACGCTATTTCGGAGGGATCGCCACCACAGAAAGCCCCATACACACTACCGGTAAAACACTAGTGCGTAGTGTGCCGCCGGCATTAAAACGGAGCTGCGGCAGAGCGGCCAAACCAACTGGCGGCGAGCCGCTGCGGCATTCACGTGACATCATGAAAATTGCGCCTCCTCTCTGTAGGTGGAAGATGTCCCATGCTTTTCCCTTCGTTTGCTGACAGGTCGGCGCTGTGTTTATGTTATTCTTCATTAACTCTTAACGCGAGTCATGTCTTACGAAGATGACGCCGTCATTGCCACTGATCATAGTGAAGTCGGTGTGCTCTCTTTTGTTGGGGCGTCGCGGCTTTCCAAAGTCAAGGAGAATGAGTTACTGGGTGTCGCCTCCGCGTCCTTGTACTCACGGTCCGTCTTGTCTTACAGAATTAGATATGGCGCACTGTCTCCAGAAACCTTATGTCTATTTGGACTCATTGTAATTCTTAAACCATGACAACAGAAGCATGCGCGAACGAGACCACACCCAACAAATCAAAGAAGTGCGAGCGAGAGCTGACGTGAGCACACAATAGTACGAAACGAGCGGTCCAGCTGAGACCAGACAGCAGTACACATCGAGCAAACGGTCGGGTTCGCATGACACCAGTTTCCCGCTCACACGCCACTAATGAGGACGCTCTTACTGGTTTCCACCAGTTCGCGGCTCGCGTCTTTAATGTCATGCTCCACGCTCATTCTTTCATCGTTCGCTATTGTGTTCGTTAGCTCGGTTACGCCGATCCTCGGCGCAGGTACAGGCACTTAAGAGCTGCGCTCTAAAAAGTCGCAGTTTCGCCCGAAAGGCGAAGCACCGATTGCAATAGCTAATGGACAGCAATACTAAGTAGGTATAGTACTCTTACAGACCGAACAAAATTGTAAACATAGGCATACTAAGTAAATCACCAAGCATGGTGTCACTCGTGCACAAACACAAATATCTCCCTCGATGAGCATGGAAACTGGCTGTCAAAACGCTGGAGTGAGGAAGCGTGGTAGCAGCAGGCGCGCGCGCTGACCATGACACCCCGAGTAGAACCCCCCTCTTCCCCCCATGCCCACGCGGACCTTGTCCCAGTCGCAGATGACATTCGAGATACAGAAGCCCGGGCGAGTTGACGAGGGTGCTAAGGCCTCCTGCAGGAGAACGCGTACTCTCGCCCCCCCCCCCCTCCCTCCCGTCCTCCCGGAACCTTGCTCGCGAAGGGAGACGGTGCGCTTCATGCCGGCTTTCCTCCCTTTCGTGCACCAGATCGAGCCGCGATCGCCGGCTCACCCTCGCAAGCTGTCACTCGCACATAAAGCATACGGCGCGCACCGACAATTTTATCGCCAATGAATTTTTACAGAACCTCACGGCGACACCGACGCCAGAATTGTGCTTGGAGTGTCTATACAATTCCTACCGCTACAAAATCTTCATTCAGGAATACAACATGCCACCGCTTGTTATACCCCTCGCGAGGACGTGCATTCAGAATTTTCTGGCGTTCTAGCAGCACACGTCAGGGATAACCAACCCATTTGTCTGTCAACGACTTTCAACTGCTCCTTCTAAAATGTCAAAGCGGCAGTTCATAGGTTGTTGCTGCACTGGCGATGTGATGGAGCAATATTTTCGCGTAGTCATATCAAATGTCAACTGCGAAGCTGCGTAAGCGTGCAGCGGCACCCACATGGTTAAAAGAATATTTAGCTGCGCGCGTAGCCGTATGTTTATTTTTTCATTTGGAAGCAGTAAGAACACCATGAAAGGCAGCAGAACCATGGGTAGTGCCTTGAAACATCGACACTATTACAAAATTAACCTATTCGTGAAGCGAAAGACGCTAAAGTGCTCAGAGAGGTTATGCTACATAGGAGCTGAAAAAATTACAGCGCAAGAGCGAGCACTCTTGCTAGGTTAGCTCGCTTGGCAGCGAGAAAACTAGATCAGATTTTGTCTGTTGACAGAAGAACAAAAAAACCTTTCAATGGTGGTTTTAAAAGAAAGAACATATGTACTTTACCGTAAATAGTAAAATCTTGTGAGGAAAAAAGCTGGTCAGACGACCACAACGTCGAATGAATTCTTTGGAATTCGTGATTTTCAGAACGCCACATTTGTGGACCACTTATTTAGGAGAGCGCGCGCAGTTGAACACAATTCTGAAAGTAACGATGTTTATGTCTTTGTAGAATCGTATATATATGGTAGTGCTTTTGAATCGAATAACTATAGAACACTTAAACAATATACTACTATCAATGTTGGGGTATTTAGCAAAAGGTACATAGAATACCATCAGCTCAAGTTTTCAATCTCTACGCAGTGGCGTTGCATAAGGAATCTCGAACCAATAGCAACACTTGTATGTTCTACCTCGGCAGTACATCTTTGGACGCTGTGAATTCTTATTTAGATCACCTCTAACATCACGTGGACTGGGCACACAGAACGTATCATTAACAATGATTACCGCATGCTCGGCTACATACGGCGTAACGTTCCCCAGTCCCCATCTTCTCTTAAGTCTAGACTCCATAAACCACTAATTCGTTCTAAACTAGAATTCGAGTCAGCGATCTGGGATTCTTTCTACCAAAACAATATTCCGTCATTAAAATTAGTGCAAAACAATTCAGTTCGTTTTATGTTTTGTAACTGTAACCGAACTACTATTGGGGGCGAGCTCTACCACTGGAAAAGCTGGCGCCACCGTCGGCGTGACGTGGCATGAAGGATCACGTGGACACAGCGGCCATGTCGGCTGCTTCAGAAGCGCTGAAGCGAGCTGAAAACGAAAGTTTTAAGTCCCATCTGCGCGGCGGTTCTGATTAAGTGGTGAGGCTTTACGGCCTTGGGTATCTGCTTGAGAACATTCGAAAGCACTATAATAGGTAGTGGCTGTCTTTGGAGGCGTGCAGCATGGTATACTGCTCGATGCCGTAGTGCCAGGCGCACGCAGCGGAAACCGGTGTCAGCCTTATTCACACGTAGCGGCAGGGCAAGGAGTTACGGGAAACTTGGCTCGCGAAACTTGGAACCGGCAGACAGCCATCGGCTGCAACTCGGGTATGCTGCAAGCGCAGACACGAGGAAGAATTCTGATACGGCGCCGGGACTGCGATGTTCGGTGAGTAGCAAGAAACGCGTACTGAGAAGCTCGCCCGCGGCCGCTGCTCGGCTAGTGTCATGATGGTTCGGTCTATGAACTTGTTGGTGCTAGATACTGGCAAGTTCACTGGAACGGAAAGGGATCGGTAAGACGCACTTAAACAATGCATGACATATGGTCATGTTCTTGTTATGAATAAATGCACTGGATTACGGAAAAGAAACAGAGGGAAATCGCACGCTGAGAACACCGATAAACATACAGTGCGACGCAAATTGAGAAATATTACTGAAACGTCCAAGAATTTAAAACACACACAAAAAAGATTGAATCGTTGCGACGGCACATCGCAGTCGCCGTAGGCGTTGAAGTCTCTATACCAAAATTATTTTTGAACAGTTCTGATAGCGTCCACGCAACAATGGTTGCTAGTGCACTGTCAAATGGTCATATGCTGTGGCCTAAAGCTCACGACACGGTGCGAAAACGCCCTCACAGCGAAAGCAAAACATTGTGCGCGGACATACGTGCAGACGCGCAGTCGGCAGCTGCGAGCCCGTGCGATCGCTGCATTGAGGCTTCAGTCTGTTATGCTCCTTCTGGTTATACAGACAGCCCACTATAAGAACATATTTCACATAGTTTTCTCTCAGCATTTGCCTACCTTTCACGCAAGAAGCCGGTCCGGGAGACTCCACCGCGGCTACCGCGGGCAGTGGCGTGCACTGTACGTATTCGGTAAAGAGATAGCGTCTGTAAAAGATGCTGTAGTTTAAATTTGCATAAGAATATTATATGGACTGTCAAGAACGTTCCTCGTTTTGAGAGTACTTACATAAATGTCTAGGAGGGCTGCCCCGTGGTGTTTTTATTGAGCGCCGTAAGCGAAACCTATGGGGAGCACGCCGTGTGATCCCTCATACTACGCAAGGGAGGCGCTTCCCACAGATGACAACTCCGTAAGTCTGCGCCCCCAACAGCTTCCACGAAAGCTAGCCTCTCCCTTTCTTCTCTAGATATCGCCGTAAACTTTCACGGCTTGCTTATCTTATAAGCTATACCATCACACCACCCTTAATTACTCGTACCGAATACGTACGTCGCACCGCATCGATCATCAGAAGGAAGTTGAAATTCAACCACGCAACCTTAAGTATTCTTTTCGCCTTTTATCGCACGCACTTTCCTGGATTGGAGCCACCTTCCTGCAGGAATTGTGGTAGTCTCTAGCAATGAAATTTTTTGAGAAACCTTACCTAGTATTGCATAACTAGGAAGAATTTTAATGTGTAATAACGAGACCCACTGTATTCGGTTTTATTTCTGTGTGTCTTTTGTACTACCACTCCCCTCTATATGTCGCATGGCCCTGGAGGTACATGAATAAATAAATAGAAATGTCTCGGAAGGGCTAATAAAAGCATGGCCCAGTGAAATAATTATGTTTTAGTGGGTCCAACATTTTCAGGAAGGCCGTGTAGTTCCAAGGGGCGATGCATGGTAAGTACGCCCCTCCACCGGGTACGAAGATGAAAGCACCAATCATTTGCGTCTTCTTCTGCTCAGTGACCGTCGAGTGACAGTTCGAATGGAATCAAACGCATTTGGTTTTGGACAGCCACCCGCTCAAAGAACGTTTACTGAAAATTTGGGATATAGAAAGCTTTACGCCAAGACAGTGCCTAGACAAGTTACCTTTCAACAATATTTGCGACAAAAAATGTTTCACTGATTTGAAAACTTCATACGACAGCGATCAATACTTGCGAAGGGACGTTGCAGACAGCGAAACTTGGATTTACAAGTAGGAATGACATCACACTTGGCCGCAAGGGTTTCCTTGACCGCAAGGATTTAGTAGTCTCGCATTCCCTTTAATGGCGCAACGATTCTATGGTTATCATTTCCATTTTGACTCTGCCGCAGTGCATGTGATAAACAAACTCTATCCCAATGCTAAGGATAATTTATTCTCCTTACTACCCACAATGCAGCTGCAGGTTTGACACTGATCAACGTAGTATATTGTTAAACAAAGAATTTGTGAATTGCAATGCTTCTTACGACGGCGTAGACTGTTGCATGTTACATGTCTCGTTTACAGAAGTGGTTTTTACGTAGCACCTCTCTGGTTTTCAGCAGGGGCCATACAGTGCAAGTTTGCTGCCGCAATGCGCTGTGGATACATTTAGTTACATGAATCCGTATTACGTGTAAAAGCCAAATTATTAAAGCAGCAATAGCGCTTTCCTAGGAGCAGAAGAAACAGTTGAACCTCTAAAAAACGCAGCAAAGCTTAATTGCGTAAGGAGGTATCATATCGCTCGCTTCCATACCTAAAGCAGGACATTCGTGAGATAGCGCCGCAATGGTCGCACGTTATAATTAGGCTATCAGTTAGTCTAAGGCTTTAAGTGTAGCATTTGACTTTCACTTCACGCTTCGATGCCGATGGTGACGAGTGTTGAGCATACATAAGGGCTAAAAAATAGGAGTCTATTTATCTAATCTTGCCAAACGACGCACAGCCGGCCATTTTTTTTTAAATAGGCGGTAAAGAAGTGACTGAAGTGTACTTTACCTTTTCTCTCTGTCTCGCTGTGCAATCCAACTTCAGTTTGGACATTGCCGCAGAGCTTCTGTGCATGAGAGCCTTCGTAACCTCCAGTTAACACTCTGAGGCACAAGCCTTGCTTGCAGTAGCCTCTTACCCCGAAGAATCTTCCGGATCCAGCAAGGTACTGAAAGGAAAGCTGCATAATTCTGAAAGCTGTCCAGAAGTAACTGTGGACTAGCAAACTCAAAATAAGTGTTACTAGTCGTTCACCGCGGTTCTACAAATATTTAAGGTGCGCAAATAAAGAACATCACAAGTGTCCTTTTTTGCGGATATTTTTTTATATCTAGTAATTGCGCATTGTTGTGCTAAGCACTGAGACGACCAGTCAACTTGTACTGTTCGTCTTCTGCATTTCTCACTATTTTTCTCTTCTCCTTTCTTATGATCATCTTTAAATCATTTCATCTTTAAAAATTACTTTCCTGCACAATAAACGCAATGTGGGTAAAGCTTCAATGAGAGTAATTATGGTACAGCAGCACGGGTTATTTTCCGGTTTTGTCACAGGTATGTTCTCTGATGATGCACTTAGCCGAGCTTTCACAATAGCACAGTGGCATTCCATTTATCAGTTTTGTATAGTTTGTGTTAGTTTTGTATCAGTTTCGTGGTGTTGAATAAAAGCACTGTCGCCTAGTCATAGCTAACCACTTCTTTGTCATTTTGTTGTTGTTGTCACGGTGACCTCCTACAGGGCGCGGTATTGAGCCATAATCTCTTTAACCTAACTATGGATGGCCTTGCTGAAATATTGCCCAAGACAATTCACCTATCAATGTCCGCTGATGATAGTTGTCTTTGGTCTTCTGCGGTTACTCGTCTTCAAGTGCGCGCAAGAATTCATCGGGCAGGGATCCGAACTTGTTCTATCTCCACAAACAGGGCCTGAGTGTGTACATGCAAAAATGCACGTTAATCGCGTTTACGCGCAAACCCATTGCACCGTACCCTGTTTCTCTCAATGGCCAGGGTATCAAATATCCGGAGTATCACAACTTCTTAGGTGTGATTATTGACCGGGGCCTTCATGGAGCTTCCACTGCATCTACCTGAAGCAGCGATTAATTTCTATTGTACTATAATGAGGTTCCTGTTCGGAAAAACCTGCGGCAAGTCGGTGCGGTCCTTGATGCAGCTGTATAGAGCACTGCTTCTGGTCTTTTTATGGTACAGCTTGCGGGTTTTGACAAACACATGTACAGCAAACATTTGTACCTTTGAAAGTTTGCAATACCAGGCTCCACAGACATGTCTTGGACTACCACGATGCGCCTCGACTCACGCAACAATCATGATTGATAGAGACTACTTGGTTCCGACATGTATAACGATTGACAGCCTTAGAGCCCACATTCGCCATCTGTGTCTCGTACCCAGTCACTATATTGCTACTTTGCCAGCAAAAAGAACTCAAGCCACATTTTCCACACATCAAGTCTATCTTCCGCCGGCCTTTACACCAGCAGCAAGACCACGGTTATCCCTCTCGTGCCTACAACAGCCACAAGTGCGCCTCACAATTCCGGGAATTACGAAGAAGCCCCGTCATTCAACAGTGGCTCTACGGCAGTTCACACTGTCATTACTGAACAAGGCATATGAACAAAGGAGGCGCATTTACACCGATGGATGTTTCTCATTCACCAGCTCCACAGGCGCTGTTATCATCACCGCCTTGCTAGTTACAATTAGTTTGAAAGTGTACCACAAATTATAAAAACATCTCATGCCAACGTAGTGAGAGAGAGAGAGAAACGTTTATTATACGAAACAGTGTCCCGAGCGAGGCCGGGTATCACGCTAAGGTGGGAAGGCTCCTTAGTCCACGTAGTAAACATTTTTTTTTCATTCATATATAGATATACAGCTTAAGAAAACCAAATTACATCAAATAACCACATACCCATACAAAACGGAAAACTCAAATGGAAGATGACATTTTATTTCACACCTTTTTTGACTGAACCGAAAAAATTTCGTCAGGTAGATCATTAAAGATTTTTGACCTATAGCCACATCGTCGTGCCTCACCATACCTATTTGATGAACAAGAAATATTGAAACGCTTGTTGTGCCTCAAAACTCGAGGTGCCACATATTTCTCTCTGAATTGGTCATTCCAAAAATGACGAAGAACAGCAGCTTGCTTAAATAACGACTGAAATGAAGGAAAACATAACGCTGAAAATAAATTGTCATCTCACATGTGGCCACAGCTATAGGCAACACTTTTCAATATATTTTTTTAATAAACTGTCAATTCGCGTTCGCCATCGCAATGCGCAGATAGTGAATTAGGTGATTCCGTATCGCAATATGCTGTATGTGAGAGCATGCACTATGGTTTCCTTTACCGATAATGGCGTGAAGCCTTTTATATTAAAAAAAACAACCAAGCGACATTCCTAAGTTTGCCACACAGATAAGCCAGATGATGCTGCCACGACATGCTGCTATAAATAAGTAAACCGAGATATCTCACACAGTCTACATATGAACAGGGGTACATGTACATGAAACGCAGTGCTGGTCATGCAAGAATACTGGAATGTTTGTTGCTATGGTGTTTAAGGGACTTGTAAAGCATATTAACTGTGGATTCTTGATATTTACATGAATAAAATTTTTCGCGCACCATTGCAATACGCTATGTATTTTATTTTGCAGGGCGCCCACAGCTTTTTCATAATTTATATACTTTGTTAATATTACCGTATCGTCAGCATACTGATAGATAGTGCCTTTAGAAATTAGCAGAGGAAGATCGTTTACAAATATATTAAAAAAATATGTGACAATATCGATCCCTGAGAACACCCGCTGTAAGCCATTGCTTAATACTGAGGGTTTCCTTGTCGGCCATAACAATCTGTGACCTACCACACACGTAGTTTCGCAGCACGTTGTGAAATCGTCCTCTGAATCCTATACAAATATGGTTTCGCTTGTGGAATGTTATGATTCACTGTGTCAAAAGTTTTTGCTATGTCTAGAAATAGGGCACAGGTTAATAAGTTGTTTTCAAATGCGGAATATACTTCATCTGAGAATTCTTCTAATAAGACTGTGGTACATTGATTCGCAACGAAACCAAGCTGTCTGTGCGATAAAATTGAAAACTTCAATAAGAAAGACGCCGTGCATTCATACAGGGATTTGTCGAGTGTCTGGAAAAGTACCGGCAAAATTGAGATTGGTCTGTAGTTTTCAACCTTATCTTTCCTACCTCCCTTTTATAGTGGCTTAACTATAGCTGTATTCAGAGTCTCGGGAATTACTGCAGTGTCTAGACAGCCATCAATTAAATATAGCAAGATGTTCGAAAGCACATCAAAGTTTCTTCTCCGAGTGCTTACTGATATGCCATTTATTCCTGGTGGTTTACTTTGGCAGAAACTGAAAATAATGCTTTTCAGGTCAGGCGTTGATAAGCTAAGCGTAAATAATAATAATAATAATAATAATAATAATAATAATAATAATAATAATAATAATAATAATAATAATAATAATAATAATAGGATTTGAAGTCTGGAAGGTTCCCAGTGGAATATAATTGGCACTCTTGTGCACTGCCACGGAATAACTTAGTTTTGACCAACTGGCAAATTGTAATATGCTTAGCAGAGTTCTTGGCCTTCCAGCGCCACCAGAATGTGGCGCCAGCGGCCGCCGAGCGAGCCCACTATCGTGCGACCAATATTTGCCAGCTGTGCCATTATTGACACGTAGAGGAACCGTGTATGTCGTACATACCCAACAAATGCTGCCATCGTAGTATTTTCCGTATCTTAGGAAGCCACATCTGTGCACGCAACTTTTCAGAGGCCTTTCCTGCAAAGAAAATGAGAAAGCGCAGGAGAAAAGAAGCGTAATTCAGTTAGCGGAAGTTGATAACTTGTATTGAGAGCCTGTTGCGGAAATTTAACACGTTAAATATACACTATACATTATAAAAGGACGATTCCGAAATCAGCATACCTTTTTAAAGGTACTTGTTAGGGAAACCACCAACTGCCTTTCGCGGCGTTGGAACTGCGTTCTCCCAACAATTTCGTGATACGTTTAATTATTCTCTTTGTAAAAACTAAAGAAACTAGAATTCAGTATTTAGATATTATTATAAATATCGAACGCTAAGTAGGCTGGAGCATATATTCGACAGCCAAAACGCTTTGCTCACGCACACTGTGGGAACCGGTGTAAAGAAAGCTTTGCTGAACCGACAATAAAAACTGTGCCTCACGAAAAGAAACATGCAGCGGATTTCGACGACGAACGCGTCTTTGTAGGGCCATTATCCATGTCGGCGTACCTTGTGGAGCAAACGTAAGTTTTGTTTCGGGACGATGTTCTTAAGCGATCGCTTTGCGTGCTTCTGCCACCTCTGTAAGCACTCTCCGACTAAGGCTTGCCAAGTTGATTAGTTCCGTTTTATTGCGACATCAACTATATGGACACTCCATGCGCATTTCTGCCGTCAGCGTCGCTGTGAGGTTCCGTATGAGTGAAAGCATATCAGGGTGAGCCGGCGAATGCGGTTCAATCTCGCGTGAGTGAGCGATGAACGCGGCCCGGATACGTGCCCTCTCCTGTCGGGCGTGAGGCAGGGAGGTCAGGCGAGGGAGGAGGGGCATTCTTCTCCGGCGGCTGCTGGTGTGCCTCGTCACTGCTTCGCATACAGAGTGGAGACAACCACGGCATCAACAAAGGCGTTGACCACGCATATCGCGGGTGCCGTAGTAGACTCCGTTGGCGGACGCCGTAGGAACGCGTTGTCGGCGCTCGTGTGTCATCAATGCAATCTGCGACGTGGCCGAAGTGCGCGCCCGCGCGGGCTTCATCTTCAAAACTTAGGACGAAAACTTTGTCGCCGGCGTTCAGCTCCCGAGGACGGCTCTTTCCGTCGTAGCGGACCTTCGGGCTGTTTTAGAGCGCAGCTCTTTGGCGTCCGTTCCTGGGTTTCGCGTCGTCGTCGTCGTCGGCGTTGTCGTCGTCGTCGTCGTCGGCGTTGTCGTCGGCCTCGTAACCAGCTCGCCGACGAATCTGCTGCTCCGCCGCCGCGCATGCGCGCTGTCGGCTCTCCGGGCGAGGGAGGATGATGGAAGGGAGGAGGAGAGACTGTGGAGGAGGGCTGGCTACACAAATGGCTCTTTGGCGTCCGTTCCTGGGTTTCGCGTCGTCGTCGGCGTTATCGTCGGCCTCGTAACCAGCTCCGCCCCCCTTTCATCCCCCCAGCGCTAGCAGCGACCGACTGATACCGCTTTCGTGAGTCCGCTACCGCACTCACGAAAGACGTCGTGCACTTCCTGCAACTCGCATTAACCGTCCATCGATCCACACCGATGTTAGTAGTGGGGCACTTTAATGTTGACATAAAGACAAACAGCAATTTCCTAACACTTATGCGGGAGAAGATCCCGTTCCTCTCGCTCGTAACGCGTCCCACGGCTGTGACAACCTCGCGAGGCACTTGTATAGATCTCGTCTTTGAGAATCAAGCATTGGTGTACCAAGTCGAACATATATCAGTCTATTTCTCCGACCACAAAGCTTCCTTCATGACTGTCAAGAACTGTTAGTGGAGTCTTTGTTAAAGGAATACGTGTGAAAAATAAAAAAAAATTCTGTGATAGCGCATACATGTGTTGCTCGATTTCTTTGCCTCAATCTATCGAAAAGGTG
Source organism: Dermacentor albipictus (assembly GCF_038994185.2). NCBI lineage: Eukaryota > Metazoa > Arthropoda > Arachnida > Ixodida > Ixodidae > Dermacentor > Dermacentor albipictus. The sequence continues at coordinate 39,886,749 of NC_091822.1, read as the reverse complement.
AAACAGCTTATTTGCTGCGCTCAAATTTCGCATTAGGAAGTAACGTAATCGTCGGTAATTTTTTTGACGTTTCTCAACTCTTCGTGTGGTGTTTTGCAGGTCTTCTCAAGGCGATTACGTAAGTCTACAACATATTTGTAAGTAGTTTTTGTTTCTATGTCAAGGGGCATATCTTTTGTCCATAGTTCTTTCAACACTGCACTAAGAAAAAAATGATTAAAAGGGCTAGGGAGGTTAGTCTTTTTGGGGACTAACAGACATGCGATGAACTGTTACTCCGCATGCGCTTACTCATTCGAGGACAAACAGTTGCCCTTTTCCGATGCTCCTCTAAGTAGTAGCGATAATTCTTTCCGATGTTCCGCTAAGGTTGTATTAATGAAATTAGGCATTTATACCCTGAATTAAAATTCACTTTGCTGAAAAAAAACAAGCGTGTCCGAAAGTAAGATTCAACTCAAGTCCTATCGCTCACAAGTCAGGCACTCTATCCCTTCAGCACGGTGGTTGGTTGACAGGACCGGATATTGAGACAAGGTTAAGCATCGTAACGCAAGTGCGGCAACATAAAAGCGACTCGGCATTTTGTGCATGCTATGGAGTGAGACTCTGACGTTGAGTGTACTTGCAACCATAGGCGACTGCAAAATCAGCCCGAGTGTTCTTAGGGTGACATAAACTAAGCCACAAAGCGACGTATACGTGTAGCACCCCAAACGGGGCACCCAAGACGACAGAGAAGGCCAATTTCTCAGTCGCTTAGCGTGTCCCGTTTGAGCTACATATCGCTTCAGTTAAGTTCGTAACCTCCTTGGAACGAAAGGAACTTAAGTACTAGTGACCAAGAAAATCTAGCCGTCTCTCAATGACTGGCGCGTTTAATGTGTATCGCTCACTTATGGTTTGCGCACTAATTAAGGGCATGGCTCTTCACATTCCAGCTTTTAAATTTCACGCAGTTTTCTCAAGAAGAGGCAAGGTGCTGCTTTGCATGTAGTTCAATAGACAGTGCATGAACTTCGAACTATTCACGATTTATTGACAATACCGTTCTCGCCGCATCGCTCCATGACACGGATGAAAACAGCGAAGTGCGTGCGGAGTAACTGTTGTCGTTTGTGCTCCCGTTGTTCTCTTTCTCACCAGGGGCTAAACACTTTCTCTCCGAAATTTGCACACGGCACGCACATTCATGCAGTTAGTCCTTTGAGGGACGAAAGCGCCCTTTTTAGGACTAACGGCCCAGTTACTCTCGTTTTCAACGGAATTTTTCTTAGAGTGCGTCATAGTACCTCGGACATGGCGGCCATATAAGAACTCGAAGGGCGAGAATCCTAAGTTCTCTTGTGGAACCTCCCAATGTGCAAAAAGAAGAGGAACCCCACAGAGCATTCATTTCAGTGTCGCATTGAATCTCTCAACGAGTCCATTGCACATAGAATGATTGGGGTTGTAGCAAGCTGATGAATGCAGAGTAAGCGGCCAATCTCTACCAATAATTCTGAGGTAAATGTTCGGCCCTGGTCACTCAATATTTCACGAGGTAAGCCAACGCAATGAGTCCCTTGCTCCACGATTTACCGGTCTCTGAACTTTGCAAGAGGCGCCCGCCCAGCTAAGCCTCGGGTACGGCCTAACCGAAGGCCCTGACCCAGTTCGGCGCACCAATGCCCAGCAATGATGGGACCGAGATGAATCTTGACCACGCACAAATCTCACTTCCTGATGAACCTGCCGTCGGAGACTGGCTCACTGTTAAGTACGGTCGGAAAAAAACATCGACTGCTACCAATGCACCCTTCCAACCCCGACTCTCACCGTTGCCCGAAACGACCTCAATGTAATCATCCGCCTCCGAGAGGGACTCAAGGTTGCCACCTAGACCACGCCTCAGGTTGCTGAAGGCATCAAGCTGGCATGTCAACGCCCCACCACTGAGCACTTACGGACCCGCACTGTAAGAATTGACCCAGTACAAAACGTCGCTATTGCTAGCACACCAAATGAAGAGCTAGCTATGAGCATCCCTCACGTCACTACAATTCACCTGGGCGGTCGAGAATTCGCAGTCACGGCATACGTGGCGGCGCCCGACAGCTCCGTCAAAGGGGTCATTGACGGCATTCCAGCAGGAACTCCCACAGAAGTCCTTCTTAACAGGCTCTATGCACCTGGCCGAGAAATATTACACGTCCGTATGCTCGGACAAACCGCTGCGGCAGTGATCACTTTCACTGGCAAGGCTGTACCCTTCTACATGCGATACTACAGCGGTGAAATGCGATGCAAACCATACCGACCAACCACGCATTTCTGCCGCATCTGCCACAAGTCAACCACCGGACCGATGTATGCCCAACTCCAAAAGCAAACGTATGGCCCCAGTGTGGTACACGGAACTCCACTCAAGACCACCCTTGCAACCCCCGGTTCGCCTTACGCCAGGGGCCTCTTCCTACGGCTTCCAAGGAGTGCCCTGATCTACTGAAGAAGGCATCCTCAGCATCCCAAAGTACCAGCCGCCGGGACTACTCACCATCCAAGTCTCGGTCATGTACAGAGCAGCAACGCAAGCGTTCCCGCTCCAGGTCTCGCTCCTGCTTGCCGAACCAACAAGGAGTGACCCAGAACCTCAGCGGACCTGCTGTGCTGGGATCACAAGTGCTGAGCTGGTCAGCACGGCTTTTCCCCTCTCATATAGTCCACCAAGATAACACCCTCTCATCACGTCTACACACACCACCCACTCCACATAATTCCTTACCCATACACAATACTGATATTCAACTGCAAATTCTAGCTGAATTACAGGCTATCAGAGAAGAAAACAAACGCCCTCATGAAGAAAACAACAAACTTCGCACGCACATTGCAGAACTATACGCCAATCCTACGGCCACTCAGCATTCCACACCAATAACCGCACCCTCAATGCCGTCATCTTCGCAACGTTCTCAACCCATTATTCTCGCGGAATCAGCAAAACCAAGAGAAATCGCACAAGTCGAGGAGAAAGTCAATGTATTGCAATAGCAGCTTCTAGCAATGCAACAAAGCATCCAGCAACTGGCAAGTGTAATTGAAGAAACGCGACTCGCAAAAGATCAGCGACGCAAGCAAGTGAGAGCACTTGCACAACAGGAAGTAGAGCATGGACACCCTGCCAATCCACCCGTAAGCCATGATGAATAGCAAGACCAACCACAGGAATGAAAACCCGCTCCTAATCGTGCAATGGAATTGTCGCAGCTACAAACGCAAGCAAGGATCATTGAGACTGTATATAAGTAATGCCAAAACGACACCAAGCGTAATCGCAATGCAGGAAACAGGCACACATCCAGCTTAAACTGGCTACAACACACATACCACCACGCCTGAAAGCCGCGTGGCCACACTTACAGTTAAAACGCTCACAACCACACAACACACAATAGACGGCAGTGACGTCGATCATAACCTAATATAGATCCTACCGCTCCAACGAGGCCGAAAAAGCCTTCTCATACTGAATATCTACAGCCCACCCAAGCAGAAGCAGGCCAAGTTCGACTACTTGATCACTAAAGCGATTGGCATAGCCGAAAACAATAGTCTGCTGATGGTAGGCGACTTCAACGCGGCTCACCAGGCATGGAGCAACACGACAGCCACATCAAAAGGCACTGCACTTCAGTACACGATACAGCAGCATCGTCTCACTATCCTCACCAACCCTGCTTGCCCCACACGTCTAGGAAACAGCGTCTCCCGAGATACATGCCCGGACCTCACCCTCACTAAAGGGAAACAACAAGCTACCTGGCACAACACGGATAAAACTCTGGGCAGGGACCAGTGCATACTTGCCACCACATTGAACGCTACGCATGCACGCCCCCCGATAAAAAAGACAACACTCACAGTTTGGACACCTTTTCGCAAAGAGCGAGCGGATGACTCCTCAACGGGCATTACGGATCTCGAGTAGTGGGCACGAGAGCTCCAACAAGACGTAAGCAGACATTAAAACCAGATCACACTCACCACAGACATACCGACCGCCGCACCTTCTTCACCTGTGGGAAGCCCGTCGAGGCGTTGTTAGGAGATGGAAGTGCCAAAAACATAATCGTAAACTGAAACTACGTATAGCGAAACTCACGGCAACCGCGGAATATTATACTGGGGAGCTCACCCGTCACAAATGGCGATAATGATGCAACAAGTTGCAGGGAAATCTTAGCACGGCCAAACCATGGTCGCTGCTACGCCATCTTCTTGACCCCACACAAAGCAAGGCAGTCAGCCAGCAAACAATCCAACTTATCCTCCACAACCATCAGGGTTCTGATGACGAAAACCTGGAGGAACTGCGGGCGCGGTACATAGGCGATTTCGAACCCGCACAAGGACAACCTCCAACGTATAGCGGGAGCGAGGATTTCAACCTCGACAAGCCGATCACTATCACTGAGGTGCAACAAGCACTCCGTGCACTCACACAAAACACCACCCCAGGCAAGGACAAAATAAATAACAAACTCCTGCGAAATCTGGAGGATGGCGCCATTCAATCTGTTACTGACCTCTTAATCATCATTGGGAAGCGGGTACGATACAAGCAGACTGGAAGCACGTGGACATCATACTCATTCCTAAGCCAGGCAAGCTCTCCAGCTTAGAAAATGTGAGACCGATATCACTGACTTCATGCCTAGGCAAGCTTCTGGAACATCTCATTCTGAACTGACTTGAACCTTACCTAGAATCCAGCGGTCTCTTTCCCGATACAATGTTCGCATTCTGGCCCCACCTTTCTACCCACGACATCCTTCTTCAGCTAAGGGAACAAGTCCTTCAACACATCTCACCACACAACACCGGAGCGATTCTAGCACTCGATCTCCAAGGTGCTTTCGACAATGTGGCTCACCAAACCATCCTTAAATATCTAAGTCTCACGAACTGTGATCGTAAAACCTACAATTACATACGCGCCTTTCTAATCAACCGCACGGCCACAATAGGCATTGGCTCACTCAGAACTCCGACGTTACCTACAACCCGCAACAAAGGAATCGCACAAGGTGCTGTTCTGTCACCCACCCTTCTCAAAATTCCTATGATGAAATTACCTGACAAACTCAACGCAATACCAGAAATCAGGCATGGAATATACGCCGATGATATTCCTAACTTCACCACCACTGGTGCAGAAGGAGTGAAACAAGACGCCTTTCAGCAAGTGATCGACGTCGTCCAGCAATATGAAAAAACAAACGGTCTTCGGTGTTCCCCCGAGAAGTCGGAACTATTGGTCGTTCGACAGAAATCACGAAGAAAACCCAATGAAATACCCTCCATCACACTTACCCTCGACGAAAAACAGTAAACCGCGTCCGCATTCTCGGCCTCCACTTACAACACGACTGTGGAGGCGAATACACCATCGAACGTGTCAGGCAGACCACCTTCTCAGTCATGCGAATGGTCAGCCGCATCACCACCAAACAATACGGACTGAAAGAAGACGACATAACACAACTCGTTCAGGCCCTGATAATCAGCCGCATTGCCTACGCTGCCCCGTACTTACCCCTCACTCCCAAGGAGATAGATCAATTAGATGTACTTCTTCGGAAAGCATACAAGCAAGCACTCGGCCTACCACCGACAACAGTGACACTCAAGCTTGAAGCCCTTGGAGTCCATAATGCAATACAATAAGAGAAATTATAGACGCCCACCTCAAAAGCCAATGAGAACGCCTAGCCCTGACACCAACAGGAAGAACAGTCCCAGCGCGCCTAGGCTACCCCCTACACGACAAAGGCCTCGAAAAAGCAATCGATCTGGTCCCCAACTTCCGGGAGCAGATAAAGTTAGCCCCTATCCCCAGACGCAGGCACCAGGAACATCATGCCGGTCGTCGCCAAGCACGTCCAAAGACTTTAGAGAAAAAATATGGAAGTCTCCCCACCACACTATACACAGATACCGTGCAGTACCCCCAAAAAGAAGCCATGATGGCCAGCGTTGTCGACCATAGCCTTCGAGGTGGTGTCGATGACGGTCCGCACTGCCAGCGCCCTCGTAGCGGAGGAGACAGCCATCGCCTTGGCCATCCCCTCTAGTCTGACCAACGAGTACATAACAATTAATACCGACTCCCAGGCAGCTTGCCGTAGCTACGCGAGAGGCAGAATATCTTCGATCGCCCACTGACTCCTCAAGCAAGCCTCGACGTTGAATTAGTGTGAACTCCAGGACACGAGTCCTTCCGTGGAAATCAGCGTGCGCACGCTGTAGCCCGAGCTCATGCCTCCCGGGCGCCACAAGAGAGGGGTACGGCCCCTTCTATGGAGCCCATACCTTTACAATACAACGCCATACTACAACACCACAGACTGAACAGATGACAATACCCATCTCCACACAAGACCCTCTCACGTGATGACTCCGTAACATGGCGATAATTACAAACCAATAGATATCCCCATTTAAGCAGACTACACGCAATACACCCTACACTATACTCATACTAATGTCCCCTTTGTAACGACTACGGTTCCCTGTATCACACCGCATGGGCGTGCCGCAACGTCAAGGCAGCCCCGCAAATACCCAACCCCACACCCGAGCAATGGGAGGCCGTGCTGACCAGCTGGGACCCTCGTAACCAGCAACAACCGGTATGGCGGGCACGGCAGACAGCAAGAGCCGCAGAGCCCTGGACTAAGGGCGCCTCCCGCACAAGCAGAAAGACAACTGCTTGTCCTTTCTTTTTTAAATAAGTGTTTCTCCACCTCTTCCTCTTCCAACGCTGGGGAACATTTCGAGCAGCGCTTCAGCTACCACTTTGGTTTCTATTGTTGGCAAATCTACAGCATCAGCATACCATGCAGCAAAATGCACCATCGTGAGAATATATTTGTTCCCGCTCTGAGAACAAGGCTTCAACGACCCCATGACATGGATTCCAACTCTTTGGAACAGGGTCTCAATAATAGGCATGTGGCCCAGAGGGGCCCATGGGACAAGGTGTTCTGGAATAGTTCTCTGACATATATCGCAGAACTTGACAAACCTCCTTATGTCTTCACTGATACCTGGCCAGTAGAACTCGGCGGTCACTTTCTTTGCCTGTAGTCCTTTTAATTCCCTGGTGACCCGCAAGGAGACCATGTCCTAGCTTCAGCACTGTCGATATATAGGGTCTCGGTACCACCAGCTATTTTGCTTCTTTTGCAGATGGAAATTTATGTTTTCTGTAACGCACATTGTTTTCGACTATATATTCGGACTCATGTCCAGCATGGGAGGCAAACCGTTTTCCCAATCCGTCAATGCACTTTCGAAGCGTAACATCTTGCATGCGGTGTTCGATAAACTTTTTTCGTTCCGGTTGGCTCATATTTGCAAAAGGCACAGCAAAGAGATCTTTCATTCCCTCTGGCTGTACTCCACAGGCCACTTGAGAAGGCTGATAAGGCATACAGGTTTCTCTTGACTGACAGGCTTCATCTTCAGACTTGAGAGGTTCTTGTGCCTCCTCCTTTTCCCTGACCGACAGTTCTTTATGTAGAAAATTGGGACTTCCCTCACAGAACGGCTGCCTTCCAATCCAGTTGTCTATCAGAGATACCCCTTCGATGTTTGCAAGGACGGGATCCCACAAGGGGTTATTCCTACATTTGGCAAATACATTTCCTGAGAAGAACGGTGTATCGATCTCAATTGCAGCCTCTGGAACGTATTGCATGGTTCTGTCCAGCAGGAACACAGGATTGCACTTACGAGTAAAATTTTCACTTGGTACAAGACCTTTGCGGACTATCACCGTGTTGCAGACTGTATCTCGAAGAACACTAATGAGTCTATCTCCCATTCGTCCCCTCCTCACCGGTAAGTTACCGATAGATGTGGCATGTTTCCCGAATGCTGCATTCACGAGCGGAATTTTTTCTCCCGTTTCCAGCGCGACAAATGCTTCCCCATCTTGAGGGTTTATGACGCAGGAGGCTTGAGCGGCCCCGCTTCTGGTCTGCGGACAGTTGTCAGTACGGCGGCGAAATCGTCCACTTTTTTTTACACAGGTCGATTAAGTATTTTGTTTGGTATATGGACGGCAATCCGCCGCACTATGTCCTAGTATGTCGCACAAGTACCATTTCTTTGTACACAGAAATCCGAACTTCCATCCGGAAGGTTTACCTTCTCTGTCGGTACAGACCTTCTCATCGGTGCCGGAAGCTTGCCTAGGATCTAGGGATTTTTGTCCGTGTGTGTCTAGGCAATTATCTCTTGTAGCTACTACTTCTTTAAGCGAAAAACATTTCCTTTCTTTGATGACAACAACGAGACCCTTGTGGCAGCGATTCATGTACTGCTCTATTATAATCTTCTCTCTCAGAGCCTCGAATGACATCTCAATTTTGGTTGTTTCAATCCACCTGTCGAAATATCCTGAGAGCCTTGCTGCAAGCTGGCGGGCTGTTTCTCTATCTTGCGGCATAACTCCTCTAAACCTCTCACGGTAGCCATCACTAGTCTAACAACGATACTCCTGTAGAAGGCTCATTTTCAGCTTTTCATAATCTAAGGACTCCTCTGGGGACATTCGGCCTATAATAGTTGAAGCGCTCCCCGAAAGGCAAATACTAAAAGCAGAAGCCCAGTTCTCTTTAGGCCACGCCTGAGCGGTAGCGACACGCTCGAATCTTTGAACCTAGGCGGCTAAGTCATCCCTTTTTTCAATAAAGAGTGGAATAAGCTTGTGAGGGGTGATTAAGTTTTTGGGCGGAGCTGCCACCTGTTCCTCAGCCATGGCAGCTGCACAGGACGGAGGTAGTAGCACGCGAAGCTTTTCAAGGTGCAACTTTTCCTGTAAAACCTCGCGCTCGAAGTCGACCTACGGTTATCGCCTTCAAGTGCCTGCGCTCTCTCGTCACGTGCTTTCTTTGCTTCCTCCTAGGCCCATACTCTAAGCTCTGCGCCTTTCAAACCAAGCGTTTCACCCACTGTAATTAATTTATCCATGCCCTTTTTCTCTGCAGCACTCAGCTGCTATCCCTGACTCTGCTGCTCCGACTTTCTTAATAACTCAGAAAGCCTCCGTCGCGGACGCCATTGTTAAGATGTGGTTCTGGGAGCAGGTTTAACATTCTGGGTGTCAGTGATGCCTCCGAGGGCAGCAAGGAACGAACGGCAACAATCGCCGCACACAAGAGCTTATTAAAACATCCAAACAAAAAGTACAGGTACAGGGCATGGGTCAAGCAAGATCAGCGTCCCTATACAGCGTTCATCGCCTCTACCTCCACGCACTCACACTTCGGGGTTGCATCGCTCGGACGCTGACTGCTTCCCTAACGGTGACGTCCGACACAAGCCAACGCATCTTCCTGGCTCCTCTTTTCATCTCCGTCTCCCTGCCGACGGTGTCTCTTCGCCTTCTCTAGGCTGCCTTAGCCACGCGTTTTTAGCAGATTCGCTGAGCGCTGTGTTCATGTACTTGCCGATTCGTCAGCGTTTTGCTTCTTTATTTCTCCTCACTGCACGTGCGACCCTGGCCATTTCGCGCTTCCACGCTCGAGCGCGTGCAAAACCACGCGGAAGGTTCACTCTCGGGGGTATGCCGTGACACTGGGTCCAGTTTTTGGCGCCGACTCGGCAGGTGCGCTACCTATTTCACCACAGTAGGAAACCAGAAGCTGGCATAGAGCTGCTGCTTGTTAAGAGAATAGGTCTGCAGTAATTATGCAAATAAATTTGCGTATAGACAAATTGTATCCGGCGGGCAAGCTGAATGATCAAATCAGTTGTGTACTGAAAAAGTCGTGACATGGGCATCTGCTATAGCACGCGGCCTGGCAAACGGTATGCCTTAAAGCAGAACTTGCTTTGGTAGGACACAATATCCATTGATGTTCTAATTGCTTTTTTTTGTTTAAATGCGTAAAGGAGCGTTTTCTTTAAAAAAAGTTGTAACTGGAATGCTAGCGAATTTCATCGGGCACTGAAAATTCTATCTTGAAAATGGTTCGCTCCTTAGAATTCATTCCAAGAGAATACCCCTTTTGAACTCACTATCTTTAATCTGTAAACTTAATTATGAGTTGTCAATTGATTTTATGAGAAGTTAATTGGCGGAATTGTGCTAATTAGTCAAATGAGCATTTCGTTTCTTCGTTGAAGTAACGGCCACCTCACCAAGTAATTTCGACGAAGGGCTAGAATTGTGCTATCTGCCACAGGATTCTTTTTAAATTTCTTTTGCAGCCCCCTAAAAATATTCTATATGTCGGCACGACAGTGAAACTCACATAGAAGCTCATAGGTCCTGCAATGGTGCCTTGGAAGGATGAATGAATGTTGTGAGCACCCCGTTTGAAACTAGGCAGTGAGTTGCGCCACCAAGCTCTTGATTATTTTGTTTAATGCCCTACTTATCTTTTTACAAAAATAACACACGAGTAATTCCCAGCATCAAACTTCCTGAACCACTGTTCGGAACTTTGTTGTTGCATACCTCCGCTGTTCGTGGCCTCCCTACTTTTCTGCTACCAAACCTCCAGTCGCTTTTAGCAATCTCTATAGCAGACATTTTGCTTTCCCCCTACTATGCCTAACTAAAGGACTTCAAGGAAGCCAGGTTAGCCTAAAGCGACAGCTGGGCAGATATCTTCATACTCTAATAAAACAAGTTCCATCGTTTCATTGGCTTTACCACAGCAAGCACAAGCTTCTTCTTCGTTGGTATAGCTCCCTTTATAACTTCATGTTCTAAGGCATCCTGATTTCGCGTCGAAAAGTGAAGAGCTTCCCTGTGAGTCCGCATAAAATGTTTCTTCCCTTATTTCGTTTTTGCGTCTTAGATCGTTACTGATGCAAGTTTGTTTTCCATCACCACCACCCATGAGAGTGTCTGAACCTTTCTTTGCATTTTACGACGTCCTTTGTTGCCGCGTTACTTACTATAACGGTCGCGTACTTGCTAGTAATTTTCCTAGTTTTTTTTTCTGCTGTGAGTCAATAGTTCTTCCTAAAAAATATTTATATACTGTCGCAACACATTTACCTTATTTCATTTCCCTCGATAATTTTGAGAAATCAATTTTACTCTGTTCACATCAGAACTTGTCGAGCCCACGTCACCCTGCACAGCATAATTTGTAGTTTTTCTGTGAGCCTCCAATTGGAGGCGTCCCACTGAACTTTGGTTGCTATCAAGTCCTGATTGTACCATTGACATGAAGCAACAACCGAATTTCCAAATATAAGCACTGGAACCGCTACGCGTTTCCATATACCCCGGACCACGTCGTACCTATCGTATCCCCACAGCGCTGCGTGTTTTTATTATAACCGTATTTCCCGTGCCCTTTACTATCATTTTTTTCTGTGTTTCCATACACATATTGCTTTTGTTGATCCATACACCAATGTTCTTGTGTTCTTTTACTTGAGCCATTTCGTGTCCCTCTATAGGCACTGTCTGTTCAGTGTTCTCATTCAAAACACGAGGCAGCGCTCGTCGTGTGTTTTACCCCGTCCGTCGTTTTTTCGCGCTGTTACCATTATCAATACCATAAAACCGGATTTTTGAACGCAACAATTTAACCGTAAACTGTTACCTTTCTGTCCGCTGATATTAGCTTGAATTTGCATATCGCTTAGCTTGTTATCAAGGAACAGAATGTCTTCCGAATAAAACAAACGTGGAACTGCTACTCTGCTCTGGCACCCTTCAGTTTGTATGAGCAATTAAAGCCGGTATTGATTCCATCTAGCGCCCTTTCCATCATTACCACACACGTCAAAAACAACAATGGTGATAAAGGGTACAGCTGTCTCAGACCCTTGTTGATATCAACTTTGTCCTTTCTCCTCATCCCTTCCCAAACAACGCAAACGGTAATTTCTCGGTAAATCTCCATCAAAAGCTGTATGTAGTTGTTTCCTAAGCGTTCCCCTTCTAAAATACCCCACAAGAAGTTGCGGTTCACGATCTCGTACGATCCGTTAATGCCTAAAAATCCGTATAAAACGACATCCTTTATTCTCAAGATATTTCAGCACGCTGAGTGAGAACAAACCAGTTATGATCTAGACGCCAACAGATTCTGAAGCTACTCTGAAGTTCTCCCGATTTGACATTATGTTCTGCACAAGCTTGCAGTTTTAATTTATTCGCCTGCATTGTTAGCCTGCCAATGGTTTATTGACTGGGAGTGAGAGAAAAGAGATGAGAAAGGCAGGGAGGTTAACCGGAAGAGATATATCCAGTTTGTTACCCTGCCCTGGGGAACGGGTAAGGCGAGACAGAAAGACCTTAAGAAAATAGTGCACACATATGTCTGTTGACTGAAAGGTCTATATGGTCCAAGGTCTAAATAAGTGAATTCTATGTTTTCCCCCCTACCTTTAAAGGTAGCCTGCTTTGCCGCCAACTGTGTGGTATTCGCTTCTGCTGTAAGCTTTTTTCTACTGCTTTCAACAGCGCTTTTTTACCTTTTGGTCTTAGTGTATTAAACTAACGGGAACCTAGCTTGACCATGTGGCTGTGCTTCTGTATCTGGTTTTTTGTTCATGATCATCACTTTTGCTAAAACCACCTTGTGTTTGTCCTGAAAAGATTAGGCTGTTACTTTGCCGATTTAATTTGTTGCTGCGTCCACTTCACGTTTGTTTCCATTTTCGCCTTTTATCGGACGGCGTTGGGAAATTAGCGACGGCAGATATTTTATCAGGGTCAGGTCGGACACCTTCACGACTAACAACGTGACCGAAGACTTGCACTTCATCAAAACCAAAATGACACTTGTCAGGTTTCTAAGTTAGACTAGCCGAGCGTATTGCTTCAACCATATAGGCTGTGGCATTATGACGCCCGTATCCACTGAGCACTTGATAGAGGGTAGAAGAAGAAACGGGCATCAAAGTGCTCGAGTTGTAAGAAAGGTTTGTTTATCAGAAAGCAAAACTTGGCCGCATGTGAGCCCCCGTTGCGATCAAGCAAGCAGCAATGTTTCGAATGTTCTGGGTAATAACAGCCTTAATGTTGTCATAAAAATCTACTATGAGAAGTCGAATAAAGAATTAGAAATGAAAACGTTACACGAATAATTAAGGCAAGTTTCAGCAGCAGAGAGTGCATTGAAGCATAAGGAAAGCGACTAGCCAGAGTGAAGAAAGAGAAAGAAGTCATAAGGGAAATGCAGCGAAGCGAACCTGGCTGAGCCCTGTAGATTACCCTCACTGGGAAATGAGGAAAGGGGATTGAAATAAAAGAAGGAAGAGAGAAGTTCGCACTTTGCACAGTTACACGGGTAAGAGTTCATCACTGAGTTGGTCACAGCCGGTCATGCAGGCTGGTGCATTAAAAAAACGCAGCAGCGCCTTTGTAGCCTTGTGACTAGCAGATGCATGAGGCCATGGGCCCAGTATCTTCTTCAGTTAAAAGCAGTCTGTCATCTCAGTGTTCCAAAGCAGTCCGAAGGGCACTTCTCTAATCTTGGTATGTGGGGCAGCCACACAAGAGTTGTTTGGTGGTTTCCTTCACGCCACATGTGCCGATATTGACAGCGTTCACCATTTAAATCAAACTAGCCAAAGTCTGGAAAGTAATAAAGTAACGCTAACGCTGACGTATAGCATGTGTTTCTGTTGGCCACGCGATGTAGTGTATACCTACGAGAGAGCGTATTACATCGCACACTCGTCTAAGAACACAGAGTGTAAAGAAATGTAACGTGCGGATTTGCTCACCGGCTGTGGGTTGCATAATGTAGGGCAAAACAGCCTATTCAAAGGTCCGCCGTATGCTGTTAAAAAAAAGAAATTCAATTAAAACATAAACGCCTCGGTGATTCACAAGCACGTTTTATTGTGTGCAGCAAACTTAGAAACTTGCATTTTGTACACACACTTCGATGCTGTGTTGCGTCCTTATGTTTGCTTGTTTTGCTCTACGTTATTTTCAAATATTGCTCATAATAGAGCTTGCGGCCGAAAATCGTTTTCTACGAAACGTTGGTCAGACATCAGGTTATCAATATATTTATTTGTACGAGCTTTCCTTGCTGTCAGTTGGTATCCACTAATATTGTCGCTGTCGCCAATAGTAATTCGCATCAACCACAAATCTTGCGCTTTCCGCCTACTGAGGTTTCATTGCGTCCCTATGGTTAAAGTTCACATCATTCCTTCTGGGCTCTGTGGGGTGGGTATGCGCTAGTGCTATGAGAAGCCTGCCGCGTCGAAGGAGTGACAATGTTTAACGTACTATGACGCTTAGCGATTTTCCATTTTGCGCGTTCTTCTCTTTCTTTCGTAGGGTACTGTGAAATGTGGAGAGTGTACCCCGGTGGTGTACTAAGCGTGAACTATTTTGACGGGTGCACACCATATTGCGGTTGACCGAATGAGGTCACTCCATCATCGTCACTTATCGCCAGTGTGCTTAAGTGGTGCCTCTCAATGTTGCTTATGCAACCTCTCAGCGTCGTAATGAATGTTAACTCGATGCTCAGAAGCTTCAGCTATGCCGAGTGTGTTGGTGTCACTGTTTACGTCTGTGCAGGACTACTTGCAACTAGTTGGGCATAAATCGTCATTTCAAGGTTAAACGTCTCTGGCATGGTATGTCCACGGAAAAAAAGGAGAGCCTTGCGAAGCTAACAGATTCTAGAAAATGTTTTTGCCCAGTTAGCTGACCACATAAGGTATGAGCAGAAGCGATGAGACTGTGGAGCACTGCCTTTGAAAGTGATTAGCTTTCTTTGGCTACTTTAGGCATAGAGCCTGCCTGCCTGCCTTCCTTCCTGCCTGCCTGCCTGCCTGCCTGCCTGCCTGCCTGCCTATCTATCTATCTATCTATCTATCTATCTATCTATCTATCTATCTATCTATCTATCTATCTATCTATCTATCTATCTATCTATCTATCTATCTATCTATCTATCTATCTATCTATCTATCTATCTATCTATCTATCTATCTATCTATCTATCTATCTATCTATCTATCTATCTATCTATCTATCTATCTATCTATCTATCTATCTATCTATCTATCTATCTATCTATCTATCTATCTATCTATCTATCTATCTATCTATCTATCTATCTATCTATCTATCTATCTATCTATCTATCTATCTATCTATCTATCTATCTATCTATCTATCTATCTATCTATCTATCTATCTATCTATCTATCTATCTATCTATCTATCTATCTATCTATCTATCTATCTATCTATATCTATCTATCTATTCGCTTAGGCTGTAGGCTGAGGTTGTGCCCAAACTGGTCTACCAGCTTAAGCCAATAGGCATGTTCTCCTGGTCGCGATGCCGTCGTGGTCATTCCGTCGTTGCAAACTGTGATTCTCGTCCTGCCGTCATGGTCATGCCAAGGTAAATATACCTGGTAGCGAAGCTTCCATAGAAGCCCATACGTTCAAAACATGGCTGTCCATCGGCGGTCCATGGGGCTTAGCGCCATCGGTATGTGGTGCGAGCACTTCCGGCGGAAGAAAAAATAATGTGACGCCATGTCCGTTAAAAGCAGAAGTGACGTCATTTTGTTTTCGAAGGCGCGAAATTTGTTTTCTTGTTCTTCCTTTGGAGCTATATATACAAATGCCCTGCCATTCGACTTGATGGGCATTTCGAGCTTTCAGCGTGGAAAGCGATGCAGGAAAAGGCCAGCCGTACGGTTTTCGAAATCGCATCCCTGCACAGAACATACTTTCTTTCGAGGCCGACGAAAGCTTTAGGTGTAGAGTGCTGATCCTATTGTTGGATGCCAAGCCCGTCGGCCAGCGCAGTCGCACGAAAACAACTACACAAATATCTGGCGGTCGTAACTCACTACTTTTGACTGAAAAGATTAAGAAGCAATGAAGCTACCCGCATCACCAAATTCAGACACACTTCGACAAGCAAGAAAGCACAAACTGTGAGGGGGGCGTATTTCAACAGGTGATACGAGTGCGCCTTTCTGCCCATTTCAAGACGTGCATTGCATTGCGAGTGATAGTGGTGTCAACGCCCCCTGTAGCGATGGGCGCTGAAAAGAAATGCATTTATTAATAATATTGAAATTAAAATTGTATTTTCTTAACTCGTCACGAATATATAAAGTTGACTAGGAATTTTATTTTCGTTGAATGAATCTAACTGCGTCTCGTTTGAATTAAAAAACGCGTTTTTCTTTCCCAATGTTTGTTCCCTCCAAACATAGTCGCGCTTCAATCGCTGCTCCCATAACCCCCCATGCTGATGTCGGTGTCAATCTGTACTGAACCACTTTTCGCCCGAAGCTTCGCGACCTATTTGAATCGACCTTGGTCATGCTTTCTTACACCGACCCAGAGCCAGATTTTGGCGTGACACACTCGTCCACACGCCGTCAATTGGCCATCGTCATCACTTCAGGCCATTGTCTACATGCCATCATCACTATACCGCCTTTGTCGTTTTTCCAACGTCATCTCTTCTTCCTCATTCTATCGTAGTCATGGTGTCATCACTGAATCGTGCTTGTGCCGCTGTCGCCATACCATTTCCATCATTTCCTCATCGTCATAAAGTCGTTGTCGTACAGCGGTTGTATCGTCGTCGTCACGCCGTCATGGTGGCACCATCGTTGCAATCCCATCGTCCTCATGCCTTCGTCGCCATGCTTTTGCCGTTACAGCATTGTTGTCATTTCAGAATCGTCATACACTTTTTGCCAGGTCCCCGTCATACGACGTCTGTCATTTAATCGACATCATTCCTTCTTCGTCATTCCATCGTCGTCATATAGTCGCCGTTATGCAGTCATACCCATGGATGACCTTGAGCAGCGAGTGTGGTACAAAAGGTATGCTCAGAACAGGGAAGGGATATCCCCTGTAGCCGAAGCAACGGTAGTCGCCGAATCACCGCAAGACACTAGACGTAAGCATGGCTTTAGGGATGCGGAGTGGTGATACATAGTTTAAGTAGTGATCCCATTGCCGTAGACAGTCATCATGAAATCGATTTTGCCGTAATATTAAACATATCTTGCGCCGGCCCGGTGAACCTAGTCGTCTAGCATCTTAGGTCACTAGGTGTGCGCTCTTGATGCGGTCGTGGTCATTTCATCCGTATTATTTCAGCTGCGTCATCACATTAGACTCTCGTCCCACCGTCGTTATCACGACTTCTACACCGACCCAGTGACCCACGTTGTCTAACAGGTCGGGCCACTAGGTATGTGTTTGTGCACAAGATGCCTTCGCAGTTGTGGCGTCGTAGTCATTCCAGCTTTATGATCCGACTCTTTCCATACCATCGTCGTCACGCCATCCTAGCGCATTCGCTGTCATACCGTCATTGTAACCCTGTCGTGGTCGTTCTACATACGGGACTCCAGTTACATCATCCAACTGCCGTCATGTTGTCACCGTCACCCCAGCGTTGTTGACGTCATCCAAACGAGATCTTCCTGGCTCAAACTCCACAGGTCCAGCAGAAGGTAGCTGAATTGGCATTGGAGGATCTCTCCGAGCAGTTGCTTTAAACAGCGCGAGCCTGGAATTGAATGTATGGCCTCGATTGCCGCCACACACCCGGGCCTTGGACTGTAAACGCAAGCAACGGCACTGAACCAAAAAATTACAATCGAGCTCTGTCATCCAAGCCATGCTATAACAAATAATCGATACCCTGCAGCTGCTACTGTCTGGTTTAAGTACGCCAGTGGCGCTAACACCTGCAAAAATTATGGAAGCTATAGACATTCTCCTAGCTACAGTGCAGTAACCTCTACATCTGCCCCGAGGATAAACCTCCTGTTCTGTGAAGTTTGGACGTAAACGTTCCACAAACATTGTACTCTTCATCGCTCATCATCGTATCACCATACTACTACTCTAATTCTTCTTCACATCCTATCTATGTGAATTTCCCAAATCCCTTCCCCAGCGTGGAGTAGCAGGCTAGATGCTCTAGACTCGGGGCGACCTATCTGCCTTTCCGTCATTAAAATTATGTATCTTCTTTGTTATGTTATCGAATTTATGCTGTCGCGATTCAATCATGATTACGGGGCCCTCGTCATGACATCATCGTCTATGCGCGAGACAGTGGCTATCATACATTCGTAGTCATACCGTCGTCATTACGTCGTCGTGGTCGTGACAGTCTTATTCTAGCTTCACACCACCGTCATCAGGTCAACGCTATCATATACTCATCGTCATCCCATAGCCCTAATGTACCCGTCGTTACGTTATCATCGGTACACCATCGTTCTCATTTAAGAATCGTCATCCCATTGTCGCCATGCCTTCGTTGTCATAGCACCTTTCTCGTTCTAACGACATCACTAGTTTGTTCAGTCGACGTCATCATCTTAGGTTGTTGTCACTCAATCGTAATTCTGCCTCCATTGTCAGGTCATTGTCGCCATTACGTCGTCTTGCATCATGCATCTGTTATCATACCATTCTCGGCATGCCATCGTGGTTCTGCCACGGTCATCGCTCCAGTTTCGTCACATGACTCTCGCCATGCTGTCGTCCTCACGTAATCGTCATCACGCTACCCTAGTCATGCACGATTTACCATACAGTCATCGTAACACCATTGTTCTTATATATTGATCGTTATCACACTGTCTTAGGGCAGGTAGTGACGGCGGATCGGGATCATGAGACGGAAATAATCAGAAGAACAAGAATGGACTGGGGTGCGTTTGGCAGGCATTTTCAGATCATGAAAAGCAGGTTGCTATTATCCCTCAAGAGAAAAGTGTATAATAGCTCTTTCTTACCAGTACTCACGTACGGGGCAGAAACCTGGATGGTTACGAAAGGGTTCTACTCAAATTGAGGACGACGCAACGAGCTATGGAAAGAATGATGGGTATAACGTTAAGGGATAAGAAAAGAGCAGATTGAGTGAGGGAACAAACGCGAGTTAATGACATCTTAATAGAAATCAAGAAAAAGAAATGGGCATGGGCAGCACATGTAATGAGGAGGGAAGATAACCGGTGGTCCTTAAAGGGTTATGGACTGGATTTCAAGGGAAGGGAAGCGTAGGAGGGGGCGGCAGAAAGTTAGGTGGGCGGATGAGATTAAGTTCGCAGGGACGACATGGCCACAATTAGTACATGACCGCGGTTGTTGGAGAAGTATGGGAGAGGCCTTTGCCCTGCAGTGGGCGTAACCAGGCTGATAATGGATGAATGACCAATCACATTGACATCACACGATTTCCATGCTATTGTCGTCATTGTCATCGCCGTTAGTAGTTATCATGCATAAGATTCCATACTGACGTCGGGACGCTATGGCAGTCGTTGCATCGTCATTCAAAATTCCACTTGCGACTCTGGTCATGTCATCGTCATCCTACCACTGTTGTCACGCCAACCTTAACGCTGTCTATTTATTATCGTCTTCCCTTCTGTACCGTCCTCCAATGGTCGTCGTGCCGTCGCCATACGACCTTTATTGACCTATCGACGTGATTACGCCTTCGTCATCCTATTGTGACGTCACTGTCGTCAATAAATCATGATTACACCGCCGTTGTGCTGTCGTCGTCGCCACTGCGTCGTCATGAGACAGTCGTTATGTTGCCATGCATCAGTTGTCATGCCATCGCCATAATTCAAACGTGTCCGTACCATCGTCGTCCCGCCATCTTCGTGATACAATCACCGTCATGACAGTGTCCTCGTGTCGTCGTCATGCTGTCGTAATTGTACCATGGTCTAATTTAAAAACCGTCCTCTCATTGTCGTGATGCCACCCTCGTTTTAACACCTTGGTGGTTCCATCGATGTCATTCCTACTTCATCGTTCCATCGTCGTCACTGCGTCGGCGTCATAGAGTCGCCGCCATGCAGCTATGTTCATGGGCAACCTCATTCAGTGAGTACCATAACAAAGTGGGGCGATACCGGAGTATGTGATATATAGCCGAAGAAATGAGTCACCGAATGATCACTGCGTATGTTAAATAAATGTGGCTCCGGAAATAAGGCATGCCGCTACATTAATCTGATAGTAATCGTAATACCGTCATAGGTATCGTGAGATCAGTTCTGCCGTAATTTATTTTCTCTTGTCTTCTTGGCGTGGGATAGCTTGGCCTTATGGCTTTTCTGTAGAAGAGTTGTCCATGCCCAACGCACCATAAGGTCTCTTTTCAACATTCTATGTGAGAGTGGCTAAGACGATCGCATCTAGAACCTGTGATACGAGCAGACAGTGCGAAATGTGTTTGCGCGATAACCTTTTTTGCGGAGGAGATGACTTCTGCGTGTATTTTATTACAGCGTGCATCCGCTTAATGCAAAAAGCATATATATAGCTTATTGTGCCATAAAATAAGTACCTACCACCAACCTTTCCCTCTATCTCCCACTTAATTCCCCTTTCTCCAGTGACGAGTTGCAGTCTAGAGACACGCTTCTTCAGGCTGGCCCCTCCTCCCTTCTCTTAATTAAAATCTACTCCGGCTCCTGTACGTAGTTCGACATGTGTTTTCTGCGAATAGAACGTTGTGCAGTTGGGCGCTGGTAATGGGTGATTTCTTTTGTCTCTGTCGTGCGCGCTTCCCTTAAACGTGAACCAGCTCCAACAAGCCCAAGTTTCCGTTATTTTCACTTCAATTATATCTCCACTTCCCGAGTGTCTTGCTCAAGCTTCAACATTGTACGTGTGCGATTTATAAATGCAACTTGAATGCCATTTCAAAGTACAATCGGAGAGAGGCCAAAAAATATGTGTATGCAGTCGACGTCAGGGCTGATGCCATATTTTTCTTAGTGCGCTATCCATCGCAAGTGCAGGGTATGCATATATCACCAAGTTAAAGGCATCACATTGCAGTGATTTTTTGTGTTCATTTGGTGCGGCGATTGATGATGCTTGACACTGAAAATTTTCGGCCGCCCTGCCTTTTTTTTATTGCGCCATCCTCGTCTTCTAAAACCAGTTGCACTGCCATCATAGGCCTTGCCGTTCCTCGTAGTGCGCAAGAATTAGAGTTATACTTGAAGAATAAATCCGCCAATACATAATATACAAACAAAACAGACTATGTCATCCAAGTACATCCCCCATAGCAGAAATATCAAGAAAAGCTTTAGCTTTGTGGTAATATCGGCAGGTACTTGTAAGACTCAACTTGTTGCTACTGCATTGTATCTCGATAGTGGGATGCCGGCAACCGCTTTCCGGCGCCTTATAAACTCGTGTCGTAACTGTGCTCGTGCTCGGGCACGATATAAGTGTCCCCTGTGTAAGCAACTCCTTTGTCCCGTCCTTTCAGCAGTAGAGCGAGAGCTCGACGTAGCACATGGGAAAGCTTTAGAATAACGATATTTATGTAGTTAGAATCATATTGACGAAATGTGAAGTTGCCGTTTGGAGTCGTCATAAATTAATGCCTTCAAAAGCTTTTACTTCAGTGCACAACAGTGCCGCTGCACAGACGAGGTCGAACGGTATTATTGCACTAGAGGCAAACCTGCACCTCTCGAGAGCAATGCCAATGTGCCTACAACTTTCTCCAGCTGTTTGAAAAAAATTCACTTCGTACGCTAGTCTGAGCAGCTCCGATTTCATATCTGTGAACATCAAATCAAATTTAATCAATATTTTTTACCAGTCTCGCAAACCAGTGAGCAGCCGTCACTTACGTACTTGTGGCAGGCCACGCGTTTTTATTAGGTCCTTAAGTACGGTGAGAGTTATAACTCTGAAACGTGTTGCAGTATCAGCCTTTGTCCGATGGTGGTAATGAGCATGCGCAGCCTGGGAATGCTCTGCAATCACACTAACATCCTCAAAAGAGGGCAAGAAACACATTTTGCGGCTTAGTGGCTCCAGTGTCTTCCTGCTGACCACGAAGTCACAGATTATATCCTCAGAAGTGGTGGCCACATTGTCTTACAGCTTGGAGGCGGAAATGCCTGTGTATTTAGATTTTGGCCACCGTTAAAAGGCCACAGATTAGGACGACGCGGCTTGCTGAGGTCCCTGTTATATAGTCCAAAAACCTTCACGAAGCGGTGGTGGCGATGTTGCAGCCCGGTGGTGTCCTGATTGGCCTTTCTGTCTCGCAATTTGAGCTACGCAATAGGCACAGGGCCTAATATGTTGTTCGGTTAGTCAGAGAAGATGATGAAGTGCTCCTGCGCGTACAGCTCTAATCTAGAGGCCACTAACCGTGACATGACTCATTGCGAAACTGTGTAATTGGAACGGTAAACTTAACCAATATAATCAAAAGCGCGAACAGTAGTACAAAGTTGTCGAGCGCACTTACCATGCGTGTCAAATATCACCAGGGCTGCGAAAACAGAAAGCGTGCGCATGTTATTGGCGCGTTCTGTTGAAATTCCTCATGAAGTGGTCTACCGCAAGGAAAGAAAAGGAAAGAAAAATATCCAAACTGGTCAAACTCGCGGCTTGAAACGTAGCAATTGTCCTCTGGGTAAACGTAAGTAAGGGGGCGGCGCTCCAGTTCTGCACCTGTAGGAGTTAGTCATTGTGCTGCAGCACATGTGGATATCGATCATTGTTTCCTTTTGTTACAGAAGCCCGCGTGAATCTGGCCACGTTTTGATTACCTGTTCATTGCACAATAAGAAGCTATGGTGACCCGCGGCGCCTCAGGTGCGGGAACCATAGAGTTTTATATTGCTATATATATAGGGAAATCTGGCGCTGCGATCGTTCAACTATCATGGGGATGATGGGAAGTACAGGCTACGGATTGGTATTCTGTTGACTGGCCAACTAGTCTACAGGCATTTTTTGGCAGTTATGGTCTCTCTCCAAGCGCACTTGCTATAACACGCAGTGGGACACTCCGCCGCAAAGCTCTCTTCCTTTGTTCTGTTGCTCGAAATAACGATAGCGCGCTGGACCAGCGGCTGGACCGATATTTGTGTCCCGATGTTGTGTGTAAGCCCTGACGAGAAAGCGCGGGGCATCGTAAACTCTAAACAAACGTGTTTTGACCATTTTGACCTTGGTTTGTTAAGTGTGTTAGGTTGGCCCTGTACCGTTACGTGCTTTATGAAACTTCAGAAAAAAAGAAGGCACTACTGATACAAGACATAGACAGTCATGCTTCTAGTGGCTTGACAATCAAGTTAGATTGAGGACTTTATTACGCATTGCTCGTTTACGTGCTCCTTCAAATGTATGTTTGAGGAAATTTGAGAACACAAACTAGGTTGTGGTAGGACAGGTTGCTGCTTCCTGGCTGTAGTCTGCTGTCACAAAATGGATAAGTGCTAAGCGACGCCATAACAACTGCTGGCGCACGCTTCAGAAACGGTACGTCGATATAAAATATAATGAAGCATACTCGTAGGAGGCCACAAGCGTCCTAGCTAGCACTGCAGCAGATGTGCTTAAAAGTACTTCAAGACGTTCAGCAATCGTGACAGCCGACGCAGCCTTTCGAAAAAGCGAGAGTTCGCAAGTGCCTGTCGTTAGCGAGGAAAGTCTCGCGTGAGCAGCGAGCAGGCGTCGTAGCACACGACACTTGTAGCATTCCTCTCAAAGGTGCAACACTTCCTCCCACCAAAAAATTTTTATTTCCATAAAAATTTGCTGAGTATTTTTATGTAAGTACATGCTGGGTTGATATTGCTGTTGTAAAAATGAATAAATAATTATTCGCTGGCGCTAAATTGGGAGCAGAATTGCAGAAGAATACATACCCTGGTGCGCCCTGGTGGTAAACTGTGCTTGAATCTCAAAGTCATACAATGTTTACGTAATGTGTTGTGCATTATATAAGATACTGCAGAAATAAAATTAGATTTTACGCGATAATATTTGAGTATAGCTTCATTTACTGCGCCGTAAGCAAGCAGCACTACTCTAAAGATCGAAGTCGAATCGAAGTCTTTACTTCCCATCATTCCCATGTACGTTGAGACAACGCTCAGGAGATGCCCCGTACGCACAAGCGCCACATTTCCCTCTAGGGTATTTATTTAGAAACTCTATGGCGGCAACAATAAGTACCTGGAGCCCATTTGTTGGCCTCTACCATTTCTTTCATCCAGGCGGGCAGTAAGGCGGGATGGGTTTAGCTGCTGCCTACGAGATAGGGGGTGGGAGGGTACAATGTCGCGCTACCTGTTTTGCAATCTTCAAAACACTTCCGAACATGGCTACGTAACACTCCTTACGAATCACTGTGACGAAACTGCGCTGTCACGAACACTAAAAGCTCCCCTTCACTACAGATACCGTTTTCTTGTTTCGAGTCATGCATAAGTGCGGTTCCGTCGTACAAAGCCATCCTTATATGGAAAGGCAGTGTCATGTGTTATCTTCTGAAACAGTTGTCCATTGTATGATAAACTTCCCGGTGGAATGAATGCAAAGCTTACTTCTGTGAGGTAGTACCAGGGGAGAATGGCAGCTAGTGTTCTTGATACGGTGCTCCCAGTTCTTGTCAAGGTTAACAAAGTCCGAAAGACTCATTGAATTGCTTAACTACGAAAATTGATATATCTCAATTTTGGAACTCGACAGAATAGGAATATTTGTAGCAGATTGCACGAGATACGGAATGATCGTATCTTTATTATATTTTAAGTGAATTACTGGAGAACCCATCAGACGACGAATACCTACAGAAGTTCGGTTTACATTTATGCAATGTAGTGCTACACCATATCGCTAAATACATGCTAATTTGAAGCCTCTAGTAGTCATTCTGAGATTTCGATCACTTCGGCAGCATACATCGTCTCTGGTTCGAATAACTGTGTATGAAACTAGCTGCCTAAGGTAGTCCATGAATATGACGGCGTGCTGGTGATTATGTGACGACGATGGAACGATGATGAAGGAATGACGTCGACTGAACGTCAAAGGCGGTATGACGACAGCATGTCCACACTGAGATGACAATTCTGAAACGATGACAATGGTATTGTCATCATTTCATCGTTGCAACGAGGACAGCGTGACGACGACAGCATTAGGACAATGGGATTGCGATGATGGTGCGACCACGTGGCACGACGACAACGGTGTGACAACGGCTGCACGACAGTCACTTTCTGACGACGACGAAATGATGATTATGGCATGGCAAGAGCTCCACAATCGCGAATGAGTGACGACAGCATGATTACTACACAATGAGGAAGAAGGAGCGACGTCGATGAAACGACGGAAGCAGTATGGCGATGATGGCATGAAGACAGTGGGATGACAATTCTAAAGTGATGATGATGGTTGACCACTTGAGGACGATGGCATCACGAGAACAGGACGACGGAGTTAGAATGGAGACAATGGAATAACCACGAGAAGGCTTAACGATATAGGTACGAGAACGAACAGCGATGCAGTGATGACCATGACGTGATAACGGCGCGAAGACAATGGGACAATCAGTGCATGACGATGACCGTATCAACTACCATAACGGCGATAGCATGATGAAAGGGGGTGACAAAGCTGGAGTGAGTGACACGAAGGAATAAAAAGCTTGATGGCACCTGTATGACAACGACAGCGTCAAGACAGTCATATGACGAAGCTGGAGTGACGACAACACAACTACCACGTGACATCCCGATGACGCTATAACAGCAGCTTATGACTACTGTATCACAACGATGGCGCGACGATGACCGCATGACGAGAGTCGGATGACAAAGCTTTATTGGCGATGCAATAACCCTAACAGCATCACGACCACGAGCAAATACAATGTGGCGCAAATTAGCAGACAGCCCACTGTGTTGGTCTAAAAGGCGTGTCAACAGCGGCCTAATGATAGCCAAATGACGGAGCTGGAGTGACGTAATTGGGCGACCACGACGGCATCACGACCACCATAGCATGCCAATTGGTTCAAGGTGGTAGAAAACTTGGCCCACTGCGTCGGTGTAAGAGGCCAGATAGATAGATAGATAGATAGATAGATAGATAGATAGATAGATAGATAGATAGATAGATAGATAGATAGATAGATAGATAGATAGATAGATAGATAGATAGATAGATAGATAGATAGATAGATAGATAGATAGATAGATAGATAGATAGATAGATAGATAGATAGATAGATAGATAGATAGATAGATAGGCTCGAAACGCCTAACGTAGGCAAAGAATAGTAAGCACTATAAAAGTGTATATTGAAAGAGTGCTATACTAGTTATTAAGTTTAGAAGCGCCACTTTTTTCCGGTAATTTAAATAAAGACCGTCGTTCTGGCGACTCGGCACATTGGTAATTAGAAATAAATGAAAAACGATTACTTCAGCGACCCTAATGAAATTGAAGCAGCATAATAAATGCCAAAAGATGGACAGAATGCACAAAAGCGACTGGTACAAGGCAGAAAGCGACGTGCTTCGTTAATTAACAATCAGCTAGATGAAATGTGGAGAACGCTAGTTAGGCCCACCAAAGTTGTTTCTAACAAGCAAATACAAACTAATTCCACCTAAACGTCAATAACAAAGGGAAGCAACATAAGGATCGGGAGTTTTTCATGTGAAAATTAAACAACTGACTGCAACACAGAGACAGCGACACGTTCCGTGACCGAAGCATGGGAAGCGACAGTAGTGTACCAAGTGATATGTCCCGGGCACCCGGCACTTGTGGAGGAGCGGTATGTTTGGCGCCCGCTTTGCTTGTGCCCTGGTTTGTGCCCTTTGAGTATGCATACTCAAAAACACTGTATTTAAACCGCAAGCAGCTGACAAATAGAAGAGCTTGCACGACTTGCACGTTTTCAGATGCATTGCTGCAGTTAAAGTACGATGCAGAGCTGCTGCATTGAGATGCAGGGCAAATCCCGCGAATTAAAAGAAAGAATTATTCGATCACAAATGAATTTTTTTATTGAAAAACACCGTACAATCAACACCCCAAACAAGTAGTCGCTCATACGTAGTATAGCAAGGACAACACGCTATTGCTCGATAGCCATCAACAACTAAGAAGAGCTGCTTGCAGCTAGCTCACCTGACGCGTTATGAAAGAATCAGCGAAAACTCTTTTATATGAACTATACAAGAACAGCACATTGGGCGAGTTGGTAGTTTTCTACATTACTTAAAAACAGCGCTACCAACGCAAGACCAAGGACGAGAATGAGGACACAGACGGCGCTGAGATGCGGCATGACTGGCCCGTCATATTTGGCACTGCACACAGACGTTGTGGTTGCTATGCTGCTTTTTAAGGCACCGACCGATAGTTCAAATGCATATTAGTAATGAGGGAAATTCCAATTACGCAGTACTCTGGAAACACTAGCAGCGCGTCCCATCTTGTAACAAAAAGCCATTTTTACACTAACAAACGCCATGTTTGTTACAGTGCAGTTGTGGATAGGCTGTAGATTGCCAGACTAGGCGATTGTCGTCGTGTGCCTTTTGGCACTTTAGCATGAAATAATTATCCGAATAGTGAAGCGAATTACAAAGGACGCGCGTCACTCTGCTGCCGCGGATCAATGGTGCACCCCTGGAAATCCGACGGCATTTTGTCAAGAGGCATGCTGCTTGAAACGAAAAGCTACGCCGAGTCGGTTTTCGCGGCCATGTACACCTAATACTTCAAGTTAGTGCCGCGAAAATGGCTCATTACTTCTCGAGTTTTCGCGTCAAGCCGATATAACAACCTTGTGTTGCAATACAATGCCCCAGAATTGTTCTCTCTGCAAGGAAAAGCGTCGCATGTGTGCAGTCAAAGCTGCCGTGCATGTACTGTTCGCCGAAGCTCGTAATAAAATTGTATGCATGCAACGAAGGAAAGCTGTGGTTGCTCTGTCCTTGTTAGCTTGTCGCTTCGAATGCGTGAAGTTAAATTCCGCATGCCAGGTTGGACACGCATGTGTTGTGAAAGCGCAGGAACGATGGGATCACCATGACGGATGCCTGGATTCGATTTTGTGCGTTTCTTTCTTGCGTTCGCCGCAGCACGTATGCAGTTTTGCCACGATGTAGAGAGTGGGATGTGTCCTGTGCACTCGCGGTATGTGCACTGCTTAATCCACTCACTGCGTTTTTTTACTTTAAGTTCAGCGTTGACGGACGCCCCGGCCACAAGCACCACAAATACTATGAGCAGCCTTACATACAGGCGGCTAGGACACTAGCATAGCGTATCAATAGCAGAGTTTAAAATGAAGAAACACACGGTGAAGAAATGGCAAAGAAGAGCACTGTAAACAAATGCACATAACAGTCAACAGCAACCTGCTTGATGGAGGAGTTAAAGCGCTAGGGGCACAGTGAGCGTGCCTTGTCTATCTCTATATGTTGATTCGCTGCTGTGGAGATGCGCAACAGCAACGTGTTCCGACGCTGTAATTGCTCTTCCATTTGTTCCATTTGCTTGGAAAAAACTGGGGCGCTATGATGTAAAGATATTCCTACCTGTTTCTTTTATATTTCTTTCAGCAGACCTCCGCGATTGCTCCAATATCTGGGAAGAAGTGCCAACTTCGCCTATCTATTAGGTGACGTCTCGAAACCGCAAAAACTCCCCATATGAAAACGACGTGTATAAGCAGATTATGCATGATTAGGCCAAACGAGGAATCATTTATTTCTAATTCTACACCTTTGCCTCCATTAGCCTTCCAAGAATGGTCCCAATGTTCTCGCTCCGCGTCTAGGGCGCCTATCGGTCACGCCACGCGACAAAACCGCGAAAAATCCCCACGTCAAATTGGCATATGCGCACTAAAGGCGCATTATTATGCTTAAGAGAATTGAACTTTATTTGGAATAAGCAGAGACTCTCTCGTTTCCAAAGGAACAGAATCGCTGTCCACCAATCTGATCGCTGATACAGGGTACTCGGAGCTGCCGGCGGTAATTATAATCTTGCTTACAATAAAGAATTTGGATGGCAATATAATGTTGTGTAGCCCTTTCGGCATGTGCACGACATAGTTCTGCCAAATATCCTTCACTGAGCAACAGTTGTGACGGTATATTTAACGCCCTGTCGCACGCCGCCGCACTCATCGACGAGCCGTCACAAGCAAAGGAAGGAGAATAGAGTTTTAGTTTAGGCGACGCAAGCCGCTTGCGTCCCCTAAACCAGAACTTTCTAATGAGACCAAAGACGCAGGCACCACTCTCCTCACACGGTTGCCTACTTTCACTGCGCTAGCTTGATGCAACAGAAATCCTCTCCTCGGTAGAGCGTTTCTGACATTTCATCAGTCGATGAGATAGGGAAAGCGTCTCATGGTAGACCAATGGCATTGGCTGTCAAAGCAAAGAAAAGTTACTTTCTCTCTTCAAGGAGAGCGCTTGATCGGAGTTTTGAAAGAGCTTTGCAGGTCACCGCCCATTCTCGCGTCCCCGGTTACGTAAATTTGACGTCAGTAAATTGAAACAAAATAAGAATAGAATACCTTTACGTTATAGCACATCCGCTTCAATGCACTTTGCTTAGCTGTCTTTAACTCTTGAGGTAATAAATGGGACTACATTTGCGTGGTTATACTAACGTGTATACTAACGGCTATGCTAACGTGTACTAACGCAGCAATTGTCCCTCCTTAATAGAGCGATGCATTTGGATAAAAGAAAAGAGGATTGCCCCGATCATAGGCTCCAAAGCCACTTTTTGTACAGAAGCTATCGTTGACCTTGAGGAAAAATGTCAACGAAGGTGACTGTGTAAAAATGTTACTAATTTTTACTCATCTGTATTCTTAGTAGGCGGCTGTGGAGAAGGGAGAAGGAGCTACTATACTTGTTGCACTAAAGACAGGAGAGACAGAAATGTCGGTTGAACACAGCCGTTAAGCGCAACCTGATCCGCAACGTCGTCCATCGGTAACTGATTAGCATGTGCACCTAATTTCATTCGCTCCCTTTGTTGTGCTCTTTTCCGAAGTAAGCAGAACTACACTGTAAAAAAAAGCCTTTAATATGCGGAGGAATTCCAGGTAAAATTACCTACAATGCGTCATTTTCAAAAATGCGGCATAAGCTTCGGGTAATATACAGAAAGTGCTCCCCATTTCAAGTTTTGCTAAAATTTCACTGTGATAATACACGAAATACACTGTTGTGCACAAAACAGACAGAATTCCGTATTTTTGTTGTGCGAACTGGCGTATTCTTGCGACAAAATTTGTACACGCTGTCAAAATGAGCGCTTTGTACTAACAAAGTCTCATCTAACAATATTTTATTGAACACACAGACTGTACGCCTTATAAAGATATGTACAACATGCGAACACTAGTCTTCTACGAAAAACCCCAGTAAGAGACCTTATAAATATATATAGGCACCCTCTATTCCGGTCGCAGTTGGCCGCGCATACAGGCCATGAGACGTTGATCATATGCGCAAATTTATGCGTGCGTTTGTGCAATTTTTCACATTAAACGCTTTGAAGGTAATAAAACAGCACATATATAAGCGAACGAAGAGCGGTGGACATACTTGCCGATCTAAACAAACTTGCGGCGCTCAGGCGCTGGTGCACTGCTAATGACATTAGTGCTCCACGTCAAAAATTTTGCGCACTATAAATCAATACTGAAATTCAGGGAGTGGTATAACGGCCGTAATTTTGTTTAAATTTAGCCACAAGTGGTCTTGATGAGGACTGGCGGCCTATAGATCCAAGTACTACAACCAGAGGAAGTTTTCGGATGGGGGAATTAATCCGAGTGAAAGGGCTTTGCTGAAGTGTAATGTAGTTGGTTTCAATGACTGCATGATATTTCCAAAATATCTCGTTTCTCTCAATAACTGTCCACTCACTGACATACACCTAATACACATAATCTTCACTGTTGATGTGCTGTCAATTCTTGCAGTAAGAAGTGAAAGCTAGCATTTGGCGCTGCATCTAGAAACAAGACCGGTGAGCGCGCACGTCCTTGCACTACGTAATAAAGATCGCTAACATGCACCGATATTTATGTATACTACGGGAAAGTGATCGAACATATGGGACCTAGTGCCGTGCTAGTACTGTGTGTACTGGAAGAACCATAAAGAAAGACACAAATAAATGACGCCCAGTGCCGAGCTGGCGTAACGATTAGGCCTTTATTTCTTTTCTAGTCGAAGATGCAACACCATTGGTTCCATGAGCTTTATCTATGGGTAAATGTTATGACACGATTCATTAGTTACTCGTTCATTGCATGCCCCAGCCGGCCCCTGTTACCGCTATACTAGAGCTTATTGACTCATCGTAGTGCACTGCCTTAGACTGCATTGCAACGCTTGACCGGACGCTCGTCTGGTTGACCTCCCTGCCTTTCCGCTACTTGTTTTTGTGACATGTCGAGTGTGCGAGTGCTGTGATGGAAGGGGGTCAGCCATGCAAAGACGACGACAGTACTCTGCAATGGTTGCACGAGTGCGCCGAAGAAATAACTCGAACAACAACAACAAGAAGCGAGCAATGGGAAAAAAAATAGAAGAAGCCTGGGAGACGTGGAACAACAAGCCTTGCTGGAGGAAGGAGTTCGCCAGTGCTCCAGGCGCAGGAGTGAAGTCTTCGGGCGTCAGGCCCGTTCTTCGTGCCTTCTATTGGACCAGGGCGACTTTGCAGGGCCGTGTCACCGCGTTATCAGGATCGCATGCAAGTAGATGCCGAATGACGTCGGGAAAAGGAAGCCCAAGCACCGTGAGCAGAGGCGATGCCATTGGACTTGGTCTCCGGCATCGACACCTCTTACGTGCCAAGGCCAACCGCCCATTTGGCCAACGTTGCAACCGGACTTGCTCCTGCATTACTGGGCTCCGGGTATTCGCCTGAGGGTGACCAGAATTTTTCTTCAACCGTGCCTGTCTTCAAAACTGCTTCTACGCTCCGAGGGTTGCCTCCATTGCTACCTCGAGTTCATCTCGCAGCTCCACTGGAGGCCATGAGACTGTAGGCTCTTTCTGGCTTTCACACTTTCTTTGGAGACTTAATTCCTTTGTGTGTGTGTGCGTGCGCGTGTGCGTTTGATTAGTTAATAGGGTTTCCGTTTTCCTCGTGCTGGATGTTTTTTAATGATTGGCTTGCAGTGGGGTAGCGAACGACTTCGTCACTTCATGTGCTGAGGATGTGTCTCAGCAACAATTAATTAATTGAAAGAACCTCATCACAGCTTTCTCTATCTCTTTGTACAACATGTACCACCTTGCGGGAGAGCCAGCGCTCTCTTTCAGAGAGCACGAATTGGTCAAGCCAATTATTTTTCTGTTCGAGCAACTGGAGCATAACTGCGAGAACGACACTGATTTTAAAGCGAGGGCCTTTAGTGGCTCACACCTCCTATTGTTTTTGGGAACCGCGGCATGCGGCGCAAGAAGTCATCTGAAGTCGCCTAGCGCAGACGTGCGCTCGCACCACTCATGATCGATGTTATCTGAGCACCACATGGAACGAGGACTGGGGGACGACAGACACAAGGGCTAAATTTCGGCTGGTCTTAACGATGGGAAGTCAAGTGGCGTATACACCTAAATAAATGTGGTGGAACATGCTAGACTTAATAAAATATGCATGTGCACTCAACAAGACAGACTTGCACACGTGCATTTGCAATAGCAAGATAAATTCTAAACAATACCTGTAATACCCAAGGCGCACGTGTCGAAGGCTTATGCATCTATCGCTCCTCTTTCGTACAATTCAGCACCGTCAAAATAACTATTTTCTTTTTTTGATAGTCCCAATGAAGCCACACTGGTGCAGTTTTTCCCATGGCGATGAATTCTTGGCGCTTTAATTATCCTAGGTGTCGTCCGAAGAGCGGCTTACAACCGCAATTCCCACTGTGTAAACTCGGCTGCCCTTTCACTGTCCTGCGTAAATTATTATTCTCCTGAAGCCTATCGTTCAGGAATCTGCCAGTTTGGTCAATTACTTTTTCCCGAAGTCAAGCGGGATCTTGTATACCACTTTCTTTTTGCGCAATCTACGTACTGGTTCCTGTGCTTTCCTGTACATGTCATCTTGCTTGCACTGCTCTACCCCCTTTTTTTTTTACATCGAGACACTAATTTTTGGGGCGCCGTAAAGAAGCACGTTTACCCCAACACGGCCCACAATCGTTTTTGGACGGTGGAAGACGTTATGAAAGCAGGGTATTACAGCAGTCCCTAGAGCCCGACTCTTCTAGGCCTCAGATCGTATCGGTCCGGTACTTCGCCCATACTCCCCGTCCTCGTTCCAAGTGCATCTCAATTAACATTGATCATGAATTGTGACCAACTGGCTCAAACCAGTAGTGTCGCGCCACTGCTCGCGTGTTCGTCGTTGTGTTCTTGCACACTGGCTCCGATGCCGCTCAATATGCAAAAAAAGACAAAGTAAGATGGAAGTAATTCAGGCACTCAAATCCACGACCTTCGGTGGGAGTCGAAACCTCGAGCTTATGTGAAAGTCGAATCTATTACATTTGCTGTTAAGAAGTTAATTAAAGCAGATACAATTATTACATAATTAATTAAGGCACTACAACTCACGATTTTTGGCGGTAGTCGCACCGAAACCCTTTGGTGGGAGTCGAACCAACGACATTGTTGTTAATTAAGGTCAAGTTTCTTAGGGCACAGTTGTTTAAGGTAGTGTCAATTAAGTCACTCGAGCCAGCCACCTTTGGTAGGTGGAAACGGGTAAAGTAACAACGCATTGGAATCAGAATGTCAAGTAATTTGATGAATGTCTCCTCAGCATGCAGGCTTTGGCCGTCACCCTCCTTGGCGTATGCTCAATTTTTTTCGCCGTGCTCACATCGTGCGGCACTAGGGGGCACCGTGCGCTGAGCTGTCGATCTATCGAACGGTTGACAAAGCTGAACATGTGTAGTCAGCCAGCTTTCATCCTTTTATATCCTAAAAAATGTTAGTTTACCGAAAATATGTCTCGATCTGTGCTCAAGAGTGGAGCAGGGCCCCGAGGAACAGAGACTGACGCGTCGTGAGCGAAAACAAAGGCGATAGATGGGTACACTGCTTGACTCTCGGCATGTTCGAATTCGTCGCTGTGTGGTGTACGCTTGCGTGCTCTCCACGTGCCGTCATAGCACGGGGTTACTTGCGCTGAATATTTTTTACTTCGTCTACAAAACTCTGCACGCTGCGGCATCGAATGAGCTGTCCTGGGTTCGCGTGCCCGTAAGTGCTTGGATACGCCATAGCCTTCGCTCAGCGGATGTTCAACATACCCTTGAGGTAAACCCGTTCAAATTTTATTTGTTTGGTTTGCATAGCGCAGGTGTTAAAATAATGTGTGGTAATCCAGCGTGGCGAACAGAAATATTGTTTCAAAAGGCCAGTGAACAGCGGCTTAGGCCGAAGGAGACCCGTGAATGGGAAAAAGGATCACCTATCATTTCAGGTCGATTTGAATGTTAGCGTGACCGCCTCGATCGCGATTGCAATTTTCCGTGCCACACTTACAACCTCTTGCTCACTTGCGTTAAAAGCGCGGAATAAATGTGCATTCAGTTGCGTTCACAGCTTGTATTGACGCTCTTGAGAGAATAATGTATCCAGTATGGGCAAAAACTTCCGTTAAGCTACGGAACTAAACGTTCGAATTAGTAGCAGTGACTCACTACGTGTGATTGTTGCTTTCTTGCTTGCATGCACTTGTTTAATGTAGTGAACAAAAAAAAGTGTTCCCTTTGGCTGCTCTGCTGTGTCTTTTCTTCGTGAAACTCCTTGTGGTGCAGCAAGAGGGTTTGGTTCGAATGATTCCTGCGCAGTTAAAGCATTCGTGCCAGTAAGTAAGCTGTAAATGTTCTATCAGTTGCAACAAAATTCGGGCATACAAGAGAAGCGGGTGCAATCCTCATAGACTGTATTTTACTGATAATTCACTTGTATTACTAAAGTAGAAAGTAGACACGCATGAAAATATGATAATTGTGTTGATACTTAGCAGAAACAAGGTAACTTGTCATTCCTAATTTATTATATTATATTATTTACTGAAAGACTAGATGCTGTGTTCTGCTGGAGCTGAGAACAGGTCTGCTTCTTGCAATGGCTCCATGTCTTTCAAGTTATCTCACTATAGTTGCTTTCAAAGCGAGTTTTTTTTTCTCAGCTTTTTTTACTACCTGAATCATATCCATCTACTTAGCTGTGAAGGTGATCACTGTTATTGAAATTGGAGTGCTGGTGTTTGAGCACCCTTTCAGTGTTACAACACGTGTAACAGAGTGCAGCTGTGGCAATAAGCGAAGGTGTTAATATATAAGCCAATTGGGTTCTGCGAGTTAATGTATTAATTTACTGATGTCATTCTATTGTGATTTAGCAAGCAAGAATGCCAAACAGGGAGATATAATTTTAATTTCCTCTTGGTAAGTTGTGTAAGCACACAAATTAAGTTGCCACACACGAAGTAGAACATTCGAAGATGTGTTCTATAACACTGCAGTCTTGAATAGCTTTGAAATTAAGTGCTAGCGCTACATTTTAGCTGTAAATCATGCAGCAAGGTTCAGCGTTGTAGGAGGCTGGCATCAGCCGCGGTCTATTTACTGTGAAGTTCAAATGAAAAGATGAAGTTTCCTGTTAGGGTGACTGTATAAAGTTATGCCTTCAGTTCTCATCTTTTATGAGGGAGATTTGATGGGAAAATTGATTTCTTTTGGACAATGGCAGAAATGCATGGGTAATAATTGGATACATAGAGATTACATCAGTATTGCTTAACCAAGTAGTGTCCATGCATGCTAAAATTTACAGGGCTCTCGTTGAAGAATGTCGACTTTTGTTGTAACAATAAGGCTACACATTTTATATTTTGGGAGCTAACCACTATTGCGTATTATCATAGCGTGACGCAAGTTGCGCTAAGTGATTTTACTGTCTATAAAACCGCCCACAATAGTGCATCATGAAAATTTATGATTATGTGAAGCATGTTATGTAGCTCACCGACTTGCATGAATAGATCGCAAGTTCTTTATTTTTTTTTCGATGGATCCGCGCCTCAGAATGCACTTTACGTTGTATTCTTGTCCGGGACTAGAGTATAATGCAGCCTTGTTTTTTATATTATCTGGCATATCGAAGTGTGCCGAGCTAAACCACAGGGCAGCAAAATTGGAATCGCTACCGCGTGGGGAGCCGTGTTGACGCACATACGAGTAAACACGGTGTTACGTTTCGCCTACGACGCGCGATATGGCCGGCGCGGATGCAACGGACGTCGGGGCTTCGTTCAAAGCGGCGGACATTTTGGCCCGTTCGGAGCGGCCGCGACGCATCCCCGCCGAGCGCGTCCCGGCATGTTCAGTGCCACGTGTCTTTGTGTGTGCGTGTGTGTGTGTGTGCCCAGGCTTGTCAAGGCGCGGCAGCCGGGGAGGGGAGCTCCCCCAGTGTGAAGCGAGGAGGTCTGACCGGCGCCGGCCCGGCTGATGCGTCACCTCCTTGTCCCAACGTGTCTCTCAGTCCGTCCGTCGCCGCTGTCACGTGGTGTCGTCCCGTGACCTTCCTTCTTGCCCGCGACGCCAAGAGTATAAGAGCAGCTGCCCCCGGACGCCAGGAGAGAGGCTCCGATTTCTTCTGTTGAGTAACGTGCTCTCCCGTCTCTCTACTTCGGTCGACCTGACCGCCCGCTCTTTGCGATGCTAGAATAAACAAGTTGTTCTGTTAGCAGTCGCCTCATGCTTTGCTGGGACCTTCGGATGCTTCCAGTGTGCCCCAGGCCGCCAGGCCAACGCTACCCTTGGGGCTTGCGACCCATTTGCAACAACGGGCGCCAACGGTCCGGTTGCAACAACGGGTGTCAGCATTGAGGATCCAACAGCTGGTGGCAGCGCTGAGATTCCAACAGCCGGTGCCATCGGTGCGGTTCCAACATCTGGTTGCCAGCGGTGAGATCGCGACAACGGAGGCCAGCAGCGAAGATATGCGGCTGACTGTATGCTGAGCAGCACAACGACCATCCGGGAGCAGTGCAACGAGCCCTGTGTGATGACTGGTTGCCTGCAGCGGAACGACTGCGCTGAATTCTTGGCTGCGAGGTTTGGTGAGTGCGGGACTTTCTTCTTCTGAGTTTTGCCAGGCTTTTGTTAGTGTCAGAAACAGAGCTGGTAATTGCGGTTGTCGTTGCTGCCGGGTTAGTTTGCGGCAAGACAATAGTAGGCAGTAGAGAAAGCAGCATTCAGAGCAGCCATGGATTTGAAGTCGTTGCGCAAACCGAAATTGTTGGAGCTTGCAAGAGAGTTGGGTCTGGATGTCTCAGACAAACTCAGAAAACCAGAACTGCTAAGGGCTATTCTTGAGTTAGGAGCTGAGGATGACGAGCTGTCGGAATGCCTTGAGACCATTGAGGAGAGGGAGACGGCAAAAAGACAGGAACGCGAACTTAAAGAACAGCAACAGCGAGAGAAACAAGAGAAAGATGAGCGTGAACGTAAAGAACAGATAGAACGAGAGCAACAAGAGAAACAGATAGAACGAGAGCAACAAGAGAAAGAAAAAGAGCGAGAGCAACAAGAGAAAAAAGAAGAGCGTGACCGTCAACACGCTTTAGAAATGAAGCGTCTCGAGGTAGAGATGGAACGCGCTCGTAATGGAAATCAGGCACACGGTGCAGGAGAACAAGTATTGTTTAAAATGACTGACCTGATGCGGCCGTTTAAGCTTGGAGAGGACATTGGTTTGTTCCTGGTTAACTTTGAGCGAACGTGCGAGAAGCAGGGGTTCTCTCGGGAAACGTGGCCACAGCGCTTGCTCACTTTGTTACCCGGCGAGGCGGCCGACGTAGTCGCTCGCTTGGATAGAGAGGAGGCAGAGGATTTCGACAAAGTGAAATCGAGTCTGCTAAAAAAGTACAGGCTGTCCGCGGAGGCGTTCCGTCGGAAGTTTCGAGAAAATGAGAAAGGCAAAAGTGAGTCATATACAGAGTTTGCCTACAGGCTAATGTCAAACATGCAGGAGTGGCTCAAAGAAGAGAAAGCGTTTGGTGACCACGAGAAAGTTCTGCAGTGTTTCGGGCTAGAACAGTTTTATAGTCGGTTACCTGAGAACGTGCGCTACTGGGTCTTGGATAGGCCAGACGTTAGTACGGTGGCTAGAGCCGCTGAGCTAGCCGAAGAGTTTGTGACGCGTCGGGCTCGCGGAGCTAAGGACGGTCAAAAGGGTGAATTTGGCTCCAAGTTTGAGAGGCCGAAGTTCACGCCCATGAGAGCAAAGGGGGACACACGTAGTGCGGATGCGAGTGAAAGCAGTCCGACCGAACGTAAGGAGATGGCGGCAACCGAAGCCGAACGCAGAAAGCGGTTCGAGATGAGGCAAGCGCGCGTTTGTTATACGTGTCAGAAGCCGGGTCACTTTTCGGCGCAGTGTCCAGAAACAAAAACAAAAGTCGTGTTTTTGTCATTATGCAGCACTGACGAGAACATGAAGCTTCTCGAGCCTTACATGCGAGACCTCCTCGTGAACGGGAAAGAGTGCCGAGTGCTTCGGGATTCCGCAGCTACGATGGATGTAGTTCACCCCTCTTACGTAGAACCCGATATGTTCACGGGCGAGTGCGCATGGATCAAGCAAGCCGTGGAAGCTCACAGCGTGTGTCTGCCCGTAGCAAAAGTGCTTATTGAAGGACCTTTCGGAGCGCTTGAGACGGAGGCCGCAGTGTCATCTATGCTGCCCCCTCAGTACCCGTACCTATTTTCGAACTGGTCCGATCACCTCCTGCGCGAAAAGGGGCTTTTGTTTGGTGAGGCTAGCGTTCAGGCCTTAACCAGATCGAAGGTTCGGGAGCTCGCTGCAAAGGCGGTAGTTGCGGGGCCGACGTTGTCGAACGATGAGAAAGGGTCAGAGGCGCAGCAAGCTGATATTCAGAGCACGCCCGAACTGAATAAAATTGAGCCTGTAGCGTTAAAGGCACCAGATACTGGAGAGGAAATTCTCGATGCGGGAAAGTTAGAAGAGCTATCTGCAGATTTGCTCATCGCGCCTACGTCAGACGGACTTAATAGGTTGCTAAAAGTCAGCCGGGCGGCTTTGATAGCCGAGCAGAAGAAGGATGGCAGCCTAGAAAACATACGCTGCATTGTCAAGGAAGGTATCGCCAAGAAAAATGCTCGCTTTGTGGAAAGAGGTCGGGTCCTGTACCGGAAGTATGTAGACCGCAGGGGAGTGGAGTTCGATCAGCTGATCGTGCCTCAGTGCTATCGTCAGGATCTGTTGCGCTTGTCGCATGGGGGTTCGTGGTCCAGACACCTAGGAGTTAAGAAAACTAAGAACCGTCTCTTGCAAGAGTACTATTGGCCAGGGTGTTTTCGGGACGCAGACCACTTTGTGAAGACATGCGACACCTGTCAGCGGGTGGGCAAACCAGGGGACAAATCGAGGGCGCCGTTGAAGTTGGTACCTATCATTACGGAGCCTTTTAGACGGCTCGTTATTGATACAGTGGGACCTCTGCCGGTAACAGCTACGGGGTACAGACACATTTTGACTGTGATCTGCCCAGCGACAAAGTTCCCTGAAGCAGTGCCGCTTAAAGAACTCAGCTCAGTTGAGATAGTCAATGCACTACTGTCCATATTTGCGCGAGTTGGTTTTCCTGCGGAAATCCAATCAGATCAGGGCACAGTGTTTACTAGCGCTTTGACGACAGCCTTTCTCGAAAGGTGCGGGGTAAAGCTGTTACACAGCTCAGTGTACCACCCACAGTCTAATTCCCTTGAGAAGCTCCACTCCGTCATGAAGCGCGTGTGGAGAGCATTGTGGTTTGAACAACAAACTGACTGGGAGCTGTTTCTGCCTGGGGTGATGTTTGCATTGAGGACCGCGCCGCATGCCGCTACGGGGTTTTCGCCAGCTGAGCTAGTATACGGTCGATCGCTGCGATATCCGCTTCGCATGCTTCGAGACGGATCACTGCCCTCGCCAATGGCTGCAGACCATCTGTTCCACAAATGGCCGCCTCCTGCGCTGGAGCCTCGCTTTGCAACAACATTCCTTTGAGGTGCGTTACAAAAAGGGGAGTCTCAACGGTAACGCCGATGGCTTAAGTCGAAGCCCTAACGTGGGAATCAGCCTCAAAATTGTTTGTTATTGATGTTTTTCTTCCTGAGGCAGGATTTTTAACATATTGCTTTTTTGTAGTGTTTCAAAGTGATGATGTGCTTTCTAGTGCAATTTTCCGATTTGTGGACGCGTTCTGAGTGCGGCTATAGACTACTGTAAGGAACTAGGCAGTAGTATAAAAGGGGAAAGAGCCGGGCATGGCTTAGTGAGGGTTGTGCCGTGCTTGCTCACTGAGCGGCTGAGTTTCGGCGCAGTTCTAACGCTTGCTGGGAAAGAGAACAAAAATGGCAACTCTCCTGAAGTCACTTTGCAGTGTCCTGTGTGAACCTGAACGTGAGAACGAGGCCTTCTCGGTGCGCTGCGCTCAAGAAACGCCGAGGGACGACCGACTTCGGTTATGAGCATCATCGAGCGACATCCCTCCGGACAGCGGATGCAGTCCCCTGACCATCGGGATCTCCCTCCCCCGGCGGGGCGGTCTGTTACGTTTCGCCTACGACGCGCGATATGGCCGGCGCGGATGCAACGGACGTCGGGGCTTCGTTCAAAGCGGCGGACATTTTGGCCCGTTCGGAGCGGCCGCGACGCATCCCCGCCGAGCGCGTCCCGGCATGTTCAGTGCCACGTGTCTTTGTGTGTGCGT
Organism: Dermacentor albipictus; assembly: GCF_038994185.2. Lineage (NCBI taxonomy): Eukaryota > Metazoa > Arthropoda > Arachnida > Ixodida > Ixodidae > Dermacentor > Dermacentor albipictus. The sequence continues at coordinate 39,846,080 of NC_091822.1, read as the reverse complement.
GTGTGTGTGCCCAGGCTTGTCAAAGCGCGGCAGCCGGGGAGGGGAGCTCCCCCAGTGTGAGGCGAGGAGGTCTGACCGGCGCCGGCGCGGCTGATGCGTCACCTCCTTGTCCCAACGTGTCTCTCAGTCCGTCCGTCGCCGCTGTCACGTGGTGTCGTCCCGTGACCTTCCTTCTTGCCCGCGACGCCAAGAGTATAAGAGCAGCTGCCCCCGGACGCCAGGAGAGAGGCTCCGATTTCTTCTGTTGAGTAACGTGCTCTCCCGTCTCTCTACTTCGGTCGACCAGACCGCCCGCTCTTTGCGATGCTAGAATAAACAAGTTGTTCTGCTAGCAGTCGCCTCATGCTTTGCTGGGACCTTCGGATGCTTCCAGTGTGCCCCAGGCCGCCAGGCCAACGCTACCCTTGGGGCTTGCGACCCATTTGCAACAACGGGCGCCAACGGTCCGGTTGCAACAACGGGTGTCAGCACTGAGGATCCAACAGCTGGTGGCAGCGCTGAGGTTCTAACAGCTGGTGCCATCGGTGCGGATCAAATAACGGCTTTGCCTTGTTCGGTTCTGTCTCGGACACTTACGAAGTGCGGCTCTTTCAATATTTATGTAGCTTCAACTATGGCCTATGGGCCATTGCTTCTGCCCTTGGAAATTGAGGATGATTATCACGGCACTTCTTTTCCTAACTCGTTTTTCTTATTGCAGAGGGATTACTGCATCTGCAAGTAGGAAACGGATCCATGGGCAATCAAGAGCCAACAACTGCGTAATTTTGGAACATTCATTGCAGTGTTTTGAGGCTCAGAATGTGTAGAACTACACCATAAACGCTTGACAGCAAACTTTTACTTGACACGGGGCTAGAGCGTACAGTAACTGTGCTTGCCTACTGTGGCCCAGCGACAATCAGCATTGCGGAGTTAACACCTGGAATCGGAATGTCTTAGGAATCATTTCACATATTCCCGACTCCAGAACTGAATGATAATGGAATGGGTATAGAATTAAGCTCATCTTGCCCGGATGGGAAAGGAATTGGGTCGTGTTCCGGGAAAATAGCGCTTTTTTGTTTACGCGCTGTTTTTTGTCGATATGATCAGAAGAACCCACGTTCAAATATAAGTAAGTCAGAGGCTTGAATTTAGAAATAGAGCGGTATATTTAAAATGGCTTGGTCTATCATAAGCACAGTCAATTTGTAAGCAACGCGCCTACTAGGATTATGACCTAATAGACGGAGTTTGTCTCCGAAGTTTGTCTCCATTCATCACGTAACTGCGGTTCTATGCCGTTGGTATCCGTCTTGCAGAACTAAGGCGGTGGCATACCCGCCCCCCTCCCCCCTTACACTAAGATGCTAGACATCAAGGTGCTACCAAGATGCCTTTCCTACGTTGAGGAATTACAGAAATAGAACTGAACTGCCCAGCCATTCCCAGAGGGAGAATGGGCTGTTTTTTCAGCCCGTGGAATCGAAAGGAGTCGAACTGTCGCAAGAAGCCGTGGAAGCATGAAACGCTTCTCAAAATCAGTTTCAATATATGTTGTGTCTGCACGTCATAATTTCCAGGCTACATGAGTGTGCTCACTGTTTAAGACGTAAGAGTTACGTAACAGTAACACGTAACAGGTTCACGATGTTTGCCATGTATTATCCACTTTACCTACATGTCAACCTTGCCTTGAAAAAACTGACGTTGCCTTCATAGAAATTGTAGCTGTGAGCTTGCTTGCCGAGAGTCAGCTTTAGAGAATACAGACTGAGGTCATTACAATAAACACCAGAAAAAGTTGTTGAGGATTTCAGCTCGAGAAGGTCCTGATTCATTTAGAGGCGTTGCGATTCTGCTGAACGTTGTTGATTGTTACCTTGATATGGTGGCCAAGCATTGCGGTAGCAATATATTTCCCCTCGAGTACATAGCAAGGCTTTACTCCACATAGGTTGGTGGCTTTCTTGCTGGATATTCAAGCAGTGTTATCTTGTACTGCTGTGATTTTCAACTTGGCATTATTTAATAGGACTTGTGTCATATTTCCTTTTTCCACAACTTCTTGGTTAAACATCTGACTAGTGAAGGTAACTCACCTTTTTCTTAGGTTTTGTAGATTGCATGTCCTTGCTCTAAAATAATTTACTTTCAAAACTGCTTGCGCATTAGTGAAAGAATCACTTGAAGCAGCCATAGTCACCAATACCACTAGCGTGTCAATATTAGGAAAATTGCAATATTGTTTTTTTTATCTACAGGGTGTCGCAACTATCACGCACCGTGATTTAAAGATATTGTCACGTAATAGTGACGGTGAATGATACCGCTCTAAAACTGTGAATGACGTAACCTTCTTTCGGGCGAATTTATACCCTAAAAAGCAAGTTACACTCAAAGCACAGCAACCAGGGTGAACACGGTCGGCGATGGTCGAAGTCTGATTTGCTGGTCAAGCGCCTCGGCTTTTATACACGAGCCATCGAACATTCCAGAGAAATCGGTGGGGCCCGCGTGTTGCCCAGAAAGTTCTGCACCATTCGCGTCCCGCATACATGCCATGAGATTACACAGTGTTCGGTGACAACAGACAGCAGATAGAATCATCGATAACATTCCAGAAACTTTCGATACATGTGGGCGCGAGCCACGCGTAGCGGTAACATTTGTTAGATGGGGAAAAGCGCTCACCCGAAAAAGATAAACAAGTCCACGTATCAATATCAGTTAAAATAAAACCACTTCTTTCTAACAAATCCTAAACTGCGTCAAAACGCATAAGTTTGACATAAAAATCCAAACCTGACTTCAAAAAGTCGCTGTTATAGTGTATTTTTTTACCGATTAGTCAGTGCAATGCACAGAGAGGTAATGACCCGCCGTGGTTGCTCAGTGGCTATGGTATTGGGCTGCTGAGCACGAGGTCGCGGGATCGAATCCCGGCCACGGCGGCCGCATTTCGATGGGGGCGAAATGCGAAAACACCCGTGTGCTTAGATTTAGGTGCACGTTAAAGAACCCCAGGTGGTCTAAATTTCCGGAGTCCTCCACTACGGCGTGCCTCATAATCAGAAAGTGGTTTTGGCACGTAAAACCCCAAATATTATTAGAGAGGTAATGGCAAGAAACTAGATATGGTCGAAATGCCGGTGTCGCGTCTGTCACGAATACGGCGCGTAGAAGTATAACACTATGACGTGGGCACACATGACTACCTGACATTTCACTGCGTGCGCACATTTATGGCCAGAACAAATAGACCGACTGGGTCACAGATGGTCGGCAAATCTGTCGCGAGGTGCCATGGACAAAGCCCCAGCGCTTCTTCAGAGGTGCTGCGTCGGCGTGTGCTGCCTGAACGGGAAAAAAAAGTAAATCAGTTATGGGTTTTTACGGCCAAAAAACTGCGATTCCATTATAAGGGACGCCTTAGCTATCGACTCCGGAATATTCGCGACCACGTGGGGTTCTTTACCATGCAGCCAATGCGCGGAATGCAGGTGTTTTTTACATTTCAGCTCCACCGAAATGCGGCTGCTGCGGCCGTAATTCTCTCCCGCGCAATTGGGCTTAGTAGCGCAGCACCTATGGCCACTACGCCGCCATGGCGGGTAAAAGAAAATCATTGAAGGAGTAGTTATTTACCCTTAAAGAAACTTATCGCAGCAGTAAGTCACAGCGGCAGTAAATCGCCGTGCGTAGTTTAGATGAAACGGTGTTGTTAATGTTATTTTCATTAGCTTTATAAGCGCCTATGGCTATAATTTGGTGATGGTAACGAATTATATGCATCCCATTGAAAAGGGGGCGGAGACAAACAGTAACTTAGCCTGCAATTAAGTATACAGTACACGCTTTTCATTGTAGTATTTTGTGTACATTCCCTTAATCTTTTTTTGTATTCCTTAAAACTTCTATAGACCCTGTTCGCGGAGCCCTTTCCTCCGGTGGACGGAGATGGCGCTTTCGGCAGCACCAGTTGTTGCCTCAACGAAAGCGCATGAATACGAGACCATTACTTCGGCCCTCCTTCTGTGGAATCAGCTGCCGGAAATGCAACTGGGTGTTCGCTGACACACTGTGTTCGATTCACGCTGCAAAATGGGGAGCGGTTGAGGGAAGACTTTGGCTGCAGCTAGCTGCAAAAAATAGCGACTGGCGTTTTACGAAATGAAGTCATGCTGTGTGACCAAGTACACGGACAGCTGCTACATAAGGACTGCCTGTACTGCCCGCCGTATCTGTATACTTTGCCCGAGAATGCAGCAATTCACTCATTTGCCAGCATTGTGTCGCTAGCTTCCAAGGAAAAGACTTCAACCACGGAATGTCGGGCCGAGTGAGTGCCGTTCCTTAAAAAAAGTGGCAAAAGGAGTAGAACCGCCTCCTGACATCGTAAGTTTCACGCACGTTATCTGTAAGCATTCACCCCAACTGACACGCAAAGGTACGCCCACTCTGTCGCCAACTAATCAATAAATAAGTTAATGGGTGCATATTTGAATCGATGCGCCGAAGCGTTAGCGACGGCAACCACACCGACAGTACACGAATGTTCGAAGTTTAATGCTTCGTGACGATCCACACACTGACTGAGTGCCTTGCGATAACACGTCTTTCCCAAAAGCTATTACAAATTACAGAACTACAGAATTACAGAAAGGGAACAGACAAGTTTCAGAAGGGATACTCTACTATGAATAACATCTATGTCGTCAATCAGGTAATAGAGAAATCTGCAGAATACGAACAGCCTCTCTATATGGCTTTCATAGATTACGAAAAGCCATTTGAGTCTGTCCAGATACCAGCAGTGATAGAGGCATTACGTAAAGCAAGGTGTACAGGACCGTTACGTAGATATCTTAGAAAGTATATACAGAGATTCCACAGCTACCTTAATTCTCTTCAAGAAAAATAGGAAGATACCTACGCAGAGAAGGGGTCAGACAAGAAGACACAATCTCTCCAATGCTATTCACCGCATGCTTGAGAGAAATATTCAAGCTAATAAACTGGGAAGGCTTAGGAGTAACGATCAATGGCGAATATCTCAGCAACCTTAGATTTGCAAATGACATTGTCCTGTTCAGCAACACTGGGCACACGTTACAACAATTGATTGAAGACCTGAAGAGGGAGAGTATAAGACTGAGGTTGAAGACTATTTTGCAGAAGACAAAGATAATGATCAATAGCCGGGCAAGGGAACAAGAGTTCAGGATCGCCAGTCAGCCTCTAGAGTCTGTGAAGAAGTACGTTTACCTAGGTCATTTGTTCACAAGGGACCCTGATCATAAGATGGAAATTTACACGAGAATAAAGATGCGTTGCAGCGCATTCGGTAAGCATTGTCAGATCCTGACTGGAAACTTACCATTATCATTAAAAAGAAAGGTGTACAATCAATGCATTCTACCGGTGCTGACATATGGGGCAGAAGTTTGGAGACTGAAAAAGAAGCTTGAAAACAAGTTAGCGACCGCGCACACAGCACTGGAACGAAGAATGCTAGGCGTAACGTCAAGAGACAGTAAGGGGGCGGTATGGGTCAGAGAGCAAACAGGGATAGCCGATATCTTCATTGACATTAAGAGAAAGAAATGGAGCTGGGCAGGTCATGTAATGCGTAGGTTGGATAACCGGTGAGCCTTTAGGGTTAGAGAATGGGTGCCAAGAGAACGGAAGCGCAGTCGAGGAGTGTAGAAGGCTGGGAGAGGTGATGAAATTAAGAAATTCGCAAGCGCTAGTTGGAATCGGTGGGCGCAGGACAAGGGTAATTGGAGATCGCAGGGAGAGGCCGTCGTCCCGCAGTGGGCATAAAATACACTGTTATTGTTAGTGTTGTTGATGATGATGATGACGGCGATGATGATGATGATGATAATGACGATGATGATAAGTCGCATTATAAAGAACGGAAACAGCGCGACGGTAAAGAGCACAGGACAGAGCACTTGATTTATTACTACAAATGATTGCTTCAACTCGTCCAAAAGCATCAGACGCCACTACACCGTGCTTTATTCATCAAAAGGCCTGTGAAATTTTGGGCATGGCGTCTGCATGTGCTTGCGGGCCCTGGGACTCATTTCAGTAACCCATACCTTGCACGAGCAATTGACAGGGTTGAAAACATATAGGGTTGAAAACATCATCGTAAATTGATTCATTAATGAATTAATGCGGTGATCGAGTGAAATGTGATCATGCTTGCCTGAACGCAGACAACACCATGATTTGAAATTCAGTTAGTGAATATTCGAGGCAATTTATACGGCCGATGAATTTATGAACTTTATTTCATGTAGTTCTCTAATGCAACACTATCCCTATGTGTACTTCGCGTTTCCCGTAAAACTAAGACATCTTGTCTTCTTTGATGCTATGCAGTGACAATAGTTTTGTGGGCCCATCACCGCACAACTATTGTCGCAGTTACTTGAAGGTAAGAATAGCACTCAAGAATGGCGTGGTGACATCGCAAAAAAAAAAGTTTGTGCACTGGGTAGTTTGGCAGCAACAGCTTTTCAAAGCAAGCTGATGAACTTTGGATGCCATAGTAGGCGCACTGACCTTATCGTATTTGGTACTCAGGAGAATGAAAATGCTGACGACCTAATCGAAAGCGTTGCTAATGACCTATCCAAAGACACAACGGGGGTGAAAGTGCGTTCTATCGAAGTTAGCTCAGAATCGAACGAAAGCAACTTGGAAAATTGCGGCAGGTTACAGTAGGATTCCTGGGTCACCTATGAAAGTCAGATGTATTTCAATGTTGTGCAAAGCTAAAATATTCGGCTGTTTCAACCGTAGTGGATTACTCTGCGAGTACAAGGAATATCAGAAAGAATTCTTGGGACAACACATCTGAATTATGGAAGTGAGTCAGAAAAGATCATTTATTCCACGATATACGAACGTGAAGCAGAAAGGCCTTACCCCTAGTTTTTAAGACAGATTACGGCTGCAAGACGATATCAAAATATCCATTCCCAGCCGTGGACCCTTCTTGGACAAGCCCGGCCTTTTTCACCGGCAGCTCTACGGCACACCGCTGCTGCCCGTTGTTGAAAATGGCGGTGGTGCTTCACACGACCACAGCTAGAGTGCACTCGAAAATTGTAGAGTGGGACAAGTGGTGGGGCGGCGCACGCTTTGCAGTGAGGCGCGCGACGACAAAGAATGCAGTGGTGGTGCTGCAATCGAAGTTCATTCGGCCGCATCATGGTGGCACCTTTGAAAATTGCTGGCAATTCTGCTTGGCGGGGCCCTTACTACTGCTTCGTTCACTGCTATTTATGAACAGACCACTCAAATTGTGTTTATGATTGGATATGTCATGTATTTATGCATTAGAAAAAGATGCTTTTCTTTCGCATATTTATTTCATTTTATTAATTTTTAATGCTCTCGGTGGCTGCGCGTGCATTGCGGCCGCAGTGTCGGCTTTCATTCTACTATGTTATTGTAGGATTCCCTTTGGAGAACAAATATTGTTCTTGTTCTTCAAGCAGCACGCATCTCTCCTGTTTATTTTAGGGGAAAGAAACACATGCAAGCTTCCTGCTTGCTGCTTCAAACAAATAAATCATATTAGCCCCATCCGGTGCCCTGTACTCAGACTTACAGGAAGTATTCTTATAGAAAACGAAAAAAAAATTGCAGTGTGACATTCAAGTCATGTTTCCATCTTCCTCGCGTAACAGAACGCGGAGTAATTGGCATGGGTTCTTTTATTACAGTCAGCACTCTTTGGCTCGTAAGCCGTGCGAAATTTTTTGTTCAGCCCATGCTTAACAACAACAACAACAACAACAAAACAAAACACTCATTGCCATTCCAGAGCGTGAAGAAGGATGAACAGTGAAGTTGTGAATGTGAGCCTCTAAAGAGCGAACTGCACCCCCGCCGAGAATCGGCACGGCATGGCACTATCTTCGGGATATTTTCCACACGTGGACACGATAGTGGGAAAGTAGGCCTTAAGACGTTCGCTGAAAAAAAAAATGATAAAGCGGCGCGATAGCTTAATTAGTGGCAACATACTGGATATGGTGTTGTACTGCTGAACTCGAGCTCACGGGCTCAAACCAGCTCGCGGAATTCGATGTGTACGAAATGGAAAAACACTCCCGCATTTTTGATAGATGCACGTTAAAGAGCCCCAGGTGGTGAGAACTGAACAGGGTGCCTCATTAGCATATCGCCAGCTGTAAAACACTAGCATATGTTTAATTCAAAAAAAAGAAAGAAGAAAGAAGGTAGCTGCGTCTTTGTCTTTCTGTTGGGATGTAAGTGAAAGACATTATTCTCGGATTTGATTTCTGAGAAAAACACGTTACGTTTATCTTATATTTCATACCCAAATATAATGCCGGTCCCGATTGCACGTCCACTAAATTAAGCACTTTCTGTATTATAAACGGCTGCTGTCGGTTATGTGGTGCACTATCATGAGGACAATAACAAAGCGCTTAAAGGAACGGCATGCCTGACATACACGTAGAGATATTTGTAGAACTGCTGTGTTCGTTGAAGAAGATATGTGCGGTACCCTAATGGACACCGAGTTTTAATGCGTTGCAGTCTTGCAAACATGGTGAAACTGTCAAAAAATGTTTTCTTTGCCTGAACCAAACTTGCAGGTTTACAGGCTGTCCCAAATCGAGGCTACTATATTGAATGACAGGTAGGAACTTGTTCAGCAGAACCGATTAGCACCCGTGCGTTAATTCTGTCGGGAAGTGGTGCGCCTCTGCGCAACAGCCAAGATTCTCCAGCAGTACAATCATTCGGAATAAGAGCTCACATTCGCATCGACCCTCACCTTCGAGATTTCAAAAGTGCTATTATTCGATACATTCGAATGGAAACGGTTATTCAGTAATGTTTAATAGTGAATTCATAAGTCGAATACAATATGAATGGCAAATAACTTTCGATTAGACTATATCTTTCTACTGTACTTCGCCTGCTGGCACGTTGAAGGAGATCGCCAAACAAGCCATGCCGATTACTTTGGTAAAGACTAACCGGTCTCCCGGATTGAGTCTCAGTGCATAGGCAATATCTTGTCCCTAACACTGTTGTTCATATTAATGTTCAATAATTGCCTTGATTCGTTTTCTCGGAAAGTGGATTGGTTTACTTAGGGCTGGTGTAGCATTTAATGGAAACACGCTTTTACTCGCACTTTATCAATCAGTGTAGCTAGAATATTTGATAATTGTTTTCTTACATGCATGTCGTGGATATATATGTCTATGTACCCTTAGATTTACATAGAATGCATTAGATGCACGGGTAATATCCATGTCTTCGTGCCACGGAGCTAATAAACCTGGTTCGTCACACTATAATATTGTTTTCCTTGATCATAGTCCCTGATCAATATTCCACCAAGAAGAAGCGCGCGTAAACTGACACGATATCAATACAATTTTTTTACGTAGCTTGAGGTTATCAATAGGCGGCTTGTGTGGCAAAAATAACGTGCTACTTTTAGAAAACAGTGTTAAAAATAGTAGCTCACCTGACTAAAACTACAATTGCTAACGGCCGACAAGAGTCGCGGGCGTACCAAAACAAGCCCCTAAAACCGTAAATAATTTTTACTGCACAAGTTTTCTGCTAGAAAAACTGGGCTTCCACGGAACGAACGCTTGCTTGCTAGTAGACGACGCACTTGACAGCGACAGGAAAAATGGAGACGTCATGTTGTATAAACCCTGGCTCAAATATGTACACATAGCAAGAAGGTGTCAATATAATTTTGCTGTGGAAATAAAGCGATATTATAAAAGCGTGAGCGCGCCCTTGGTCTCGGGCCCGCAGCTAAATTACGTTCAATATGTCGCGAAGAACGTCTCTACCCCAATCCAATTAGCGCGCAGCACCCACGCAATATTTTACAGCAAAGCTGTATACCTCTGCCATCCAAGGTAATTTTCGTTTCGTTAGAGTAAGCAAAATACTCCCCATACGTGGGCCGATCCGGAAGATAGCAAAATGTGGGAAGTGAAGCAAGCGTTAAGCATTCCCCATACGTTCGCCGATACCGAAGATAGTGCAGTGCGGGGCCAAACCGCCGCGGAGGTGAAGAAGGCGTTAAGCACTCGCCATACGTGCGCCGATCCTGAAGTTAGTGCAATGCCGGACCAACCTGCAGCGGAGGGGAATCAGGCTTTAAGCACTCGCCATACGTGGGCGGATACCGAAGATAGCAAAATGCGGGACCGACCCACGGTGGAGTTGAAGCAAGCGTTAAGCATAACGCATACGTTGGCCGATCCCGAAGACAGTGCAATGCCGGGTCAAGCCGCGGCGGTGGTGAAGCAGGCGTTGAGCACTCCCTATACGTGGGCCGATCCCGGAGAGTTTGCCAATAAGGGGCCCACGTACAGCTTCACTGTTCATACTTCGCAGAGCACAAGGGCACTGAGTTTTTTTCTCACACGTGGTGCCTCAGCGAGAAGCGCCGTTCGGCCCTCTCGACCATTGCCTAGTACACTCTATCCACGGTGTACAAGCAGGGAAGTTTGATTCTTTTTCTGTGGAGCAAGGGAGGAACGCGCATCGAAATCCACTGGCAAATGCAGCCCACGCGGGTCAAAGGTGCCTCGCTTCGAGTAGTGTGAGTTCGTAAAAGGTCGCGAAGACTTGCATTACAATGAGCGTTTGGCGAGGTGGCGTCTGGCATCAGGGGCATCTACTTACCACAAGGGCATCTCTAATGTATTGCAGCGATGATACAAATGTCTGAACTGGTGTTAGGACTGCATACAAAAATAGTGTAAGGCACGCAGAACTGTACGCATATTTGTTATTACCTTTATCTACCTTATTTTGTCTAATAATAAATAGGCACGAAGGCTTTATGATTCGTCCTGGCAGTTCATATTCACAAAGTATGTGGAGCATTTTCAAAAAAAAAAAAGAATGGCTGTGGCTTAGCTAAGGTTAAGCCCAGGATGCGAAGCATACCAGCCGTTATTTTAACGCGACAGCGTTAAGGAGCTCGTGTCGCAGAAAAGCCGGTGTCGTCGGCGTCGGCTCAGGCGTGCGGCGCTTGCTCAGGCGCACATTTCGTTGTCGCGCCGAACGCTGTGTTGCTCGACGCTCACCGCGTCCGATGCGGGGGGCGACGCCGCGAGCGACGGCGCGAGATGGAGCGCCGTTTCTCCGCTGTCATGACGTCACGGTGTCACGTGGTATTGAAGGCGACACCGCCGCGCCTAAGGAGCTGGGTTGAGCCCTCGTAATATGCTTCGCATAAAATCCGATTGTACAGACATAATAAATGTGTATGAAATAAATATCTCCAAAAGGGGGGGGGGAGCCAAATTTTCAATTTCAATAAACCCTAATGCACGCAGCATTGTAAACTAATCCGAGGAGGTAGAACGCGTAGTACTATCATATAAGCCGTAGACTGCTACAAATGCGGAGAATTGGGTACATTACATAACAACACGATTTATGGCACCGGTTGCAGCCTGCAAAGCACTTTCTCAACACTCGGCCTTTTTTTCGTTATCAATAGTGCACTCTGCCAAATAATATTATAAATATAATATTGCCAAATATAGGTATCTGTCGGACCGAAAATTTTCGCAATTGCCAATCGAGCTCAACCGTGGTAATAAACATGAATGAGGACAGCGTGCTGTGGCCTACCTTTCCTCGTGCAAATGACATCCAAATATTGGACAAGCTTGATGCAGCATTCTCCGATTGTACCATTCTTTCCGAGTCAAGTTCATGCACAGTCAGCAATTTTTTGGTGCATGTTTAAGAATGTTGTGACAGGCTGGGTACGCGACTTATTTGCAATCAAATATGATTACCGCGTAGCCAGAGCCCATGAAAAGATCTTGTACGCTTGGAACAAAAGTGAATAAATTAAATGGAAGAAAAATTAAAAAATGGAAGACAGCAACATCGGCGGAATCAACCTCTTAGCTCAATGCAATAAGTGACAGGTGTATGGACAGAGTTGCAGATCAGCATGAAAAACGCGAAGAGCTATTACCACAGGATTGTGATGAAACTTCTGCTCTTTTCGTCCCAAGCAAAGTTTTGATCGTTAGTTTTCCCCAAGGAAAGACTATTTACTTGCTTTTGCATAGGTACCAAAAAAATGAGACTTACAAGCATGCCATAGGGGAATCAGTGAACTCTTTTTCTGGACTCTTTTCACAAACAATCACTGGAAAACGCCGTAGCCCATTACATTTGATAATAATCTTTCTATTCGCGACATTTCAATATCTAAAGAAGCTATATTTGCCCATTTCGTCAACATTGACCTCGAATCGACAGAATATTCGTCGCTTTCCTTGTTCGGTACGCGTAAAGGTGCTTTTCACTGCTAAAGGGCGGCAACATATCACTGCAGCAGTGAAATCTACGTAATGGCTGCAAATTTAGTAAGTTGTCGTAATAATTGACCACGCAACAGTACTTTCTTATTTCCACTGAGCTTCACTATTATGTTCACGCGCAAAGGCTCTTGAACATATTATACTAAAGGAACTTTCGCTAATTGATTAGCTTATAGCCTCGCTGATCGCGGGCAACACGTATTTCGGAAAAGCATATCAACCGCCACACAATTACTCGGAATTTCCAATTACTCAGAATTTCCAGGTCTAATTACTATTATCTTCCATGTGCGTCAGTTGAACATGTAAAATTATGGGACGCCAATTGGCAGATGAAAATAATCAGAAAATTGTGCCGATGACCGATAACGGGCCAGCTGAAGCTCTTATATGCACATATTCTATCAATGATCATTATGTATACACAGTAGACAAACATAAGTACGCTTAACGTTTAATCACTTTTGACTTAAAATGAAAGGAACACGTTCCCTAAATTAAAATAAAGATCAATGCCCAAGTTTGGCTACTTAAGAAATAGAACTATTTGCGATAGTAGAACATGCGTTGGCCGATTATGAAGTTTGAGTCAGTTGCTGGAGATGCCTAAAACAAACTAAATATAAAAAATTTTGAACATTGGAAGCGAGAGAGTAATATTTCATATAATTCTTAACCCTCTCATTGTACACTTACTTGTAAAAGACGGTCAACTTGAGCGTTTTCAATAACGAGAGAAACATGAAATATTAAAATACATGTGCCTGCTATACCACAATATAGTTTTCATACAGAAAACAATTGCATAGAATGCTTACTCGACGTCCTAGCCGATGCTCCCGCAACAGAAAGCTAAAACAACACTGCGGCATAAAAAAAAGCCATTTACAGCACTTCATGTTTCGTCTTACAGCCCTTTACTCGAATGCGTGAGAAATGGAATGCGCAACCGCTCAATACATTCAGTGAAAGCTGTCAAAGCCGTCTTAGATGTTGTTCCTGGAAGCTTTTTGTCATTTCGGTGTCCTTGTAAGCACATGCCGGCGCTGTCAAGACTGGCGCCGCATGCAAGGCATCTCAGATATGTGCTGAGTTGTCTGTTACACGTGTACATGTTACAACGTTTAATATATTTTTTTTTCAGGTAGGCAACGCTATGTGTCTCAGGCGTATCTGCCATCTGTTCATTTCGCATACGTGTCGTTGCAATACACAGCGATTTTTTTCTATGCGCATGCCTTTAAAATACAATGTGGGCTGCACTTCTCCCTGAAGTTCCTGTTGGGAGTGGCGGTCACTTCGGAATAAGTAAGTGAATGAATTATAGAAACATAATCTCACAATGCATACCATGACAAACAAACTACGGGCCAGACAATGAAATCTTCCTTACCTCAGTAAGGAAGCCTTCATTGCAGTGAGGCTACCTTATGTCACTCTGAAAGGTTCCTTACTGAGGCGCCCTCGGTGAAGGCTTCCTTGGTGCTTCCTTGGTACTTCCTCAGCATAAGAAGCCAAACAATGAAATCTTCCTTACCTCACTAAGGAAGCCTTCATTGGGGTGAGGCTACCTTATGTCACTCTGAAAGCTTCCTTACTGAGGAGCCCTCGGTGAAGGCTTCCTTGGTGCTTCCTCAGCATAAGGTAGCTCCAAAGCTACCTTCATGCGTCCTTACGCCGCTCCTGGCCCTGAACGAGCGCTTCACCTCACTGCTTAACCACGTGGCATTCGCTTGCGCATGCGCACTGTCGCCCGCTTGCGGAGAAGCGCGAGCACGGTACGTCTTGCCAGGCATGTTCGATTCAGTCACGCGTGCGGCATGCAAGCATTGCTAGGCGTTGCTAGGCGTTGCAAGACGCCGGCGTGCCAGCGTTGCTGGAGCACATCAAGTTTTGCACTGTAATGCGCAACTTTTTTTTAACTTTGGTAAACGAAACTAGAAGAAAGCGTCCACGCTTCTCTATATTAGATATTCAATTTAAAGACTGTGCGACGATACAACATTTTTTAATAGAATAATGGTGTTCGCGGAAAGATTTGGAGAGATAATCTCGAACCCAGGCACGCGGCAACCGCTCCTTAGGTGAGGACGGGTGAAGGGAGCTTTCAGAGTACGCTTGCTTCCTCCATCGGTCCTTCGTTGTAAGGAGGCCTCACGTAAGGTTAGGAAGCGCTGGAAGGAAAGGAACTAGGGGTGTGCGAATATTCGGAATTTCGAATACGAATCGAATATTTTCCATATTCGAAGCGTATTCGATTCGAGAAATGCATGTTCGGAAATTCACGAATATCCGAGGACGGCCGAATAACGGTGGAAACGGCGAATATTCGGATAGACTGCGAATAATTGAGCAATTAACCAATTGTATGCTTGCTCCGCATTCTCCTAAGAACATGTTTATTAACTGAGAACTTCGCATGATCCGCTCATTATCTGTATGCTCTGTTTCAGTCTATCTGCTTCAGGCATTTGAGACATGAATAGTTTCGGTTTCTTTTTCACCAAGATTTATAATTCCAATTATTTTGGAATGCCCCATTGCCTTGAAGGTTGCAAAGGCAACTCAGGGTTGCCTTTGCAACCCTGAGTTGCCATTATCTGTATGCTCTGTTTCAGTCTATCTGCTTCAGGCATTTGAGACATGATCAGTTTCGGTTTCTTTTTCACCAAGCTTTATAATTCCAATTATTTTTGGAATGCCCCATTGCCTTGAAGGTTGCAAAGGCAACTCAGGGTTTGCTAACATTGATTCAAAATGTATCAAGGCTCTTTGTGCGGAGTGGAAATTTGATGAAGTGGCCAGCCTAGGGATGTTTCTTGATCCGCGCTTTGTGGCCACAGTTCATCAGGCATCTGGTCAGATGATCTGGCTGAAAAACCTTGTGACAAGGGAGCTCCAGGAAGCCGTCGTGGAACACCGTGGGGACACCGCCGTGCCAGCGTCGACTTCGTGTCCACTGGTGGCATCGAGTGTATGGAATGCTTTTGACGATCTAGTGATGAACAAAGAGAAGACACATTTGGCATCTGCCCCTGAGAGGGAAGTTACAGACTACGCGCAAAAGCCTCTTCTGGAAAGGGGCATGAATCCTTGTGAGTGGTAGCAGTCCATTGGCCGCTTCAGGTACCCGCTTTTAAGTACTCTCGCCCGGAAGTACTTGGCGATCCCTACCACTTCAGTTCTTAGTGAAAGAGTCTTTTCTACCGGTAGAAATGTGACAGTGCATAGAGAGCGTTTACTTTCTGGCCATATTGAGCAGTTAATTTTCCTTCACGACAATCTGTAACAAGCGTTTTACCTGACTGAGGGCATTACCTGAGTCTATTATCTATAATTGAGTGCCTCTTTAATTTGAAGCAACCTTGTAAAATGCAATGTTATTTTTAAAAGGGTAATAAACCTATTGTTACCTCTCTTGCAATTTTTTAATACTACACATGTATTCGATATTCGATTCGATATTCGAAGATAGTTCTTCGCCTTATTCGTATTCGATTCGTAATCGAAAATTTCAATATTCGCACACCCCTAAAAGGAACGTTTTATTGTTTGGGCCACGCTACCTTCATGCGTCCTTACGCCGCTCCTGGCCCTGAACGAGCACTTCGCCTCACTGCTTAACCACGTGACGTTTGCTTGCGCGTGCGTGCTGTCGCCCACCTTCGGAGAAGCGCGAGCACGGTACGTTTTGCCAGGCACGTTCGTTTCAGTCACGCGTGCGGCATGGAAGCGTTGCTAGGCGTTGCACGACGCCGGCGTGCCAGCGTTGCAGGAGCACATCAAGTTTCGCACTATAATGCACTGCTTCTTTAGATTTAGTAAACAAAACTAAAAAATAGCGTCCACGCTTCTCTATATTAGCTCATCAACTTAGAGATTGTGCGACGATACAACCTTTTTTATTGAATAGGGGTGTTCTGGTGTTCGCCTAAAGCTTTTAAGAGATAATCTCGAACCCAGGCATGGCGGCAACCGCTCCTTACGTGAGGACGGGTGAAGGGAGCTTTCAGAGTATGCTTGCTTCCTCCATCGGTCCTTCGCTGTAAGGAGGCCTCACGTAAGGTTAGGAAGCGCTCGAAGGAAAGGAACGTTTCATTGTTTGGGCCTACGTCTCTTCACTGGATGAGTTCTTGAAATTCTTTGGCATTGTGGCGGGTGTTCTGTGACCTTAGACAGCTTTGCACCATCAGGTCCAAACTTTCATGAATATTTCGCGCCTCCTAAGGGCCTGTTTCCGTACACGACTACATTTCGCCTGTGCCTCCATGTTTACCTTTATTTTTGGCTTCTTTTGTGCCATGCTGGTAATCACACCACTTTACAGCATCATTAATCACTTTTTGTAGAGAGAGAGAGAGAGAAAGAAACGTTTATTATTCGACACAGTGACCCGCGCGAGGCCCGGTATCACCCTAAGGTGGGAAGGTTCCTTAGTTCAGGAACCCTCTGGCTTCAATTGCCCTCTTGGCCCTGGCGACGAGTTGCTGGTCTTCCAGGCCCCCGAGGCCGAGCATGGCCTTCCACGTTTTGAACAAGGGGTTTCCTTCTTGTGCTCGTTTTGCGTCCATTTGCGGTTGCATTTTGCTGCCTTCCTCTTCTTGCCAGTTCTTGACTCAAACGTAAAATTTACGAAGCATATCGCCTATTTGAAGCGCAAAATTTCTCCCGGTATTAGAATTTTATTTAAATCCAGATATTATTTTAGCAAACCAGCCTTGCCGACCTTCTATTATTCTTTTGTTCACAACCATCTCAATTATTGCATTACAGCATGGGGTAATACATATCCAACTCATATAGCACCACTACAGCATTTGCAGAATCAAGCCATCCGGATATTGTCGTTCGGCCAATTCTGCTGCAGTGCTTCTGATATACTTTTCAACCACAGAAAATTTTCAGTAAAGAATTTTGTTGCATATAAGTTAGGCGTAATGTTATTTAAGCTAATACGTAATCCTTCTCCAGTAAATATATGCTCAGTGGCTACTTTGGTTAACTTGAACCGCACAAGGTTTGCAGCTAACAACAATTTCTTATTGCCACTAATACGTACTAATTATGGACAACAATCTGGATATTTCGCAGCATTATCCACTTGGAACAGCCTCCCACTAATTGTCAAGCACTCTTCGTCTTTGGGTTTCTTCAAGAAAACATTATTCACTTCTCTACTAGACAGCCAAAATAATCCACATATCTAAGCAATTCACTTCACTCCTGTTCGTTTCCTTTCCGTTTTTTTCTTTTTCTTTAGTTTTTTTTCTCTAATTTATAGCCTTTATAAGTATTTTGGTTTGTTCTGTTGCGAATGCCTTAAACTACTATTTTAATTCTTCGGCTAGCTATTGACTTTATATTACTTTACACTTTGTACATATACTTTGTATAATCTTCCTCATAGTGACTACTGTATTGCTGTTTTATGCTTTGTATTTCCTTTAATGTATAAATTTTCTGACAGGAGGTCCCCTTTCAGCCACATGCTCTGGGACCTCCTCCTGTATATTTGTGTAAACATGTATGTCTCCTCCTTATTAAAGAAATAAACTGAAACTGAAACTGTCACGCACTGCAGGAGCCAATTGGACAGTAAAGGTGCTCCTGCAACTTTTCCATCGGCTCACATCAAGGAGGAATACAAAAACAAAGTCAATTATCAACACAACTACGCAAAATACACGAAAAAGGTGTGTTACTCTTGCAATAGCACAATCAGAAAGGCAAACTCGCCAGGTAAATTTTTTTGTTTTTTGAATGTAAGCGAAACAACTTCTATAGCCGCAAATTATACCGTGGGATTATTGCACGTCTATACAGCGATAGTAGTGCGTGGCTTATGTCGTTTTTCAGCGGTAGAAGTTTTCAATTCCTGCAGAAATAGTTAAGAAAGAAATACAATCCCATTGCATGACTATTTTTTTACGTGCGATATAGGGGACGCAATTCTTCCAGGCAGACTTTCAGAAATGGCGCAATATGATATTACAGTACGGCATCTATATTCAAAACCGAGGGGCTGCCATACCTCAATAACCAAAAAACGTCACATGACGCAGTGCCTATGTGAAAAAAAAAACACAGTCACATAAGAACACACTGGCATTAAGTTTACTCCCATCATGTGTGTCCATGTGTGGGTTTTGTTTTTCCCCGCAGACGATTGTTTCTGACATTGCAAGGGGCCTGTAAAGAATTGCGGAGTACAAGAGCGCTGTGTCTGCGGAAGAGATATGGAGATCGCCGATTCTAGTACGAGTTAACACGAGTGACAGAAGGATATAAATTGAAACCGACTTTTCACGTTGTTTCAGACTTCCCGCTGCAACAATATCGGTGACGCATAGCTAGCCGATGCGTTTACCACGTTTAGTTTTCAGCACTGCCCTTCACAAAGCAACACGCGTGATACCCGCAACTCTCAAATTTTCACGGCCGACCGTAAGCGTCTAGTCTCACCATCATGGGTTCGAACTTTATCATTTTGGTTCCCATGCTGTTTTATAACAGCGACAGTCTGGAACAGCCATCCTACAAACGCTGATGCTATCACCTTCCCGTCTTTATATTTAAAGCATCTGGCTAATCATTTCGAAAAACATTGCCGGTGAATTCGTTGTCCTCCGAAAATGAAGTCCACGAAGAAAATAAACTTAACGGAACTAACAGCGCAGCTCGTTACATTCGAGTGCGCCTAGAAGGCCGGCAGAAACAATTAGCGACGTGATTGCGCTGTCAATCGACAACACTGTTGTTCCCGATGTTGTCAACAATAAAATGACCTTTATCGATAAAGAGAGACCATTAGCGGCTGCGTTGGGGGCTTTCCACAGTCTAAGACGGGGGAGCGCACCTCTCAAGAAACGTTAGGGGCGCCCTCCTCCCACAAAAATGTTTCCGGGACCCAAAACGGTTGGCGCAGGCGCACACTGTAAGTCTCGGAGTCTTATTATCTATTTTGTGGATTTGGTTTTGAGACACAGGTGCTGAGGATCTCGTTTTTACCATCCGAGTCAGTCAAGGCTTCGTTGCTGCCTCCAAAAACAACGTGGGTAAATATTGCGCTTCCTCAAAACAATTTTTAGTAGTTAATGCAATGAATTACGCATTCTCTCGTTCAAGGCTGCCC
Organism: Dermacentor albipictus; assembly: GCF_038994185.2. Taxonomy (NCBI): domain Eukaryota; kingdom Metazoa; phylum Arthropoda; class Arachnida; order Ixodida; family Ixodidae; genus Dermacentor; species Dermacentor albipictus. The sequence goes on along the minus strand of NC_091822.1, from coordinate 39,826,577 downwards.
ACTGCGACGCTATCTTTTGTGTGCGAGAAAAGAAGCTATGAATGTAGTGCGCGGTTCTATTTCACATGCCGCTTAACACAAAAGTGTTTATACTCTGCTCCACAGCAAATTGGTTCGGTGTACGCATGTGGCCTAGTCATCATACGCAAATCCGCGAGATGGCGAGACTTTGCCTAGCTATGGTTAGGATTATACAACTGACTGTGTATGTTATCAAGTGTACGTCAATATAAAGCTCACAATGAAAGGGTCGCTGACACGATTTAACGTAACTTATCGGCAAACTGTGCCATTGCCTCGAAGCAGAGCAGCAATAGGCGGTTTTCATGGATCTGCAGAGGTTACTTGTGTCGAGAGAGGAACAATTTAGGATACCTTGCAGCTAATTTTGTAGTATTGCGTGCTTGGAAGCTTTGGCTAAAACGCGCTCATTGGTAGCTTAGCGTTGCAAACGCTGACTCTTGTAAAGTTTAAACTTCAGAGCATCGTGCTATCGGAGGACAACGAAACGAAAGCAGCCTGCTGCGACAACGGAAGCGAAGTAGCCAGCGAGGTGTCGCAGTCTTGAGTTCGTCAGTGGCTTACCGTGGAAACAGACGCTTGCGCCCTTTCTACTGAAACGACGAAAGATGGCACTGGAATTGTGCTCGTCTTCGGAATGCCAGAAGTGCCTAAGCTTAGCTCGCACGTCGGGCGTATTCGGTCGCTAACAGCTTTACAAGATGCGCGCATAGCACCGGCTTGCGGGTTTGAAGTAGCACAGGTCTGCCCAATGCTTAAATCAGCATTTAATCGCGGAAAATAGCCGACTACGCCCCGCTCACCCCATGTAACTACTAAATTCCTCTAAATGTCTCTCCCAGCAATCCGTTTAGCTTCTGGTGCGAAGGTGTTCTCGGCACTCTCTAAAAGAAGAAAAAAAAGGAAGCGATTTTGCTCCTCTACAGGAAGGAGCAAGCTGTAATGACGATTCAAATGCTAATAGCGAATGTCGGTAATACAACTTGATTGAAGAGTGGTACTCAGTGAGCGGTTCTATGTCCGTGTGAAGGGGCTAGCGCGCCATGAGACGCGTTGCAGAGTACTTTGTGTGCGTTGTAAAGTTCATTTAACCGCTTTGGGGGAATTGTTTCGAGCTTCGTTTATGTATAATTACCAAGTAGCGCACGTACGCTTATCATTTAGACAAGATATACTACAGATGCCTGCCTAAATAATTTTATGCATTTCTTTAACTGTATCAGTACAAAAATCCAGGAACCTCTCGGACATTCGAGCCCAAGTGCGCCGTCAGATGTGGTGCAGCTGCTGTTCCAGCTCGGCAGCGCGCGTGAGTTCATGGAAGTTTCTACAATCCAGCTGCGGCACGTAGAAAAAAAATTTTGCGACCTGTGTTGTTAACGATAAGCGACTCTGGAGGAAACTTTCGCACGCCATACAGATGTGCTTGTAGTCGCCATAGCAGCGCGAGAAAAAGCAGAAGCTGTTTAGAAAACGAACATTACAAGGCTAATGGTGGTCAAAGAATGCCAAACAGATGCCCAATCAGTTACCAGGTTCAAGTCTTCAGGGTGCTAGTCTCACTTTAGCTGACATTTGCGTCTACATCATGCTAGCGTGTACGAGGCCATTCCCAGTGGCTCCATGTCTCTGTACCTTGTGACAGTTACTGCATAGGTTGGAAAGTATCTTCACCTAGGAAGGGAGGAGGGGGAAGGGGGGCTCGATCAGTCTTATTAGGTGAAGCCCGTTCCTGTTGGCTACTTCGCATTGTTATTCCGCATTGCAGGAAAGAGCCCGCTAAAAGTCACCGGAGTTTCTTCTGTAGTACCGGGCGATTTATTGTATCGCGCATAGGTTACACCAAGCAAGGAGTATTATTGGCTGCAAGCAAGGAGTATGGCATTGGCTGTGCAAGGTAAAGCTAGCGTTGAAAGTTTTATAAAATTAACTGCAAAAGAGTACAACGTTGGGCTAGTTGGGTTATACCGTTGGCATGGGAACAGCGAAAGAAAACGAGAAAATCGGGAGGTAGACCGGATAAACATTAAAGAAATTCTGACGTTATGCTTTCCTAAAGTGACACTGCGAGTGAATTTTTTATATACGTCTACGTTTTTTGCGGTCTCTGTACGCTTTCCATATTCGTAAGAGTCAGAGTCTGTACAAACTTTCTGTAAAGTTCGGCCGTTGAACACTCGGTCTATCAAGTTCCCTTTCAGCGTTGCTGCTATTATCTAACGTTTGCAGCCGACGTTCAATGCGGCACTTACCATAGCCAGATTCTATGTTCTTTCTCGTCCTTTACTGGATTGCCTCGCTTATTAGTACTTCCGTTTTGCTGTGCCTTCACGTTTCAGAAGGCCCAAAGTAAGGTGCACCCGCTGAATCAAGACAAGCTAGGGGCCCCCGTAGGCTTCGCGAACAACCCAGTGCCCATGGAGCTCTACCACATGGACGCCAGCCCACCGTGCCGCGCTGTGCGCATGGTGGCCAGGCACCTCAATCTCAGTCTGAACCTCATCCCGGTCAACTTCATGGCTGGCGAGCACATGACGCCCCAGTTTAGAAAGGTGGGTCAGTGCTCATACACCAGGGCTGTGCAAATCACAGTGTTCAATTCTTTGAACACGCCTGCAAGTGAAGGCTTGGGGCAAGCCAAAACAATGTTGTTAGAATCGTCGATACTTTATTATAATGCAGAGCAGTGCGTAGTATTCGAAGCATTACTACTTTAACTATAATCGTGAGCGTATGGAAAACTGATACGCTAAACTGATACAAGCACAATACTGGCACGCAGAAATGTGGTTGCACTTGAAGTGCACCCCGATAATGCGAGTTGGACGAGTGCTGTACCCTTTGGCTCCCGGAAAAGATCTCTTTTCAAAGTTTGCCTCGGCGTTTTATACGATGAGGAGTTGCTTGGGAACACTTCTCCAGTCCACCGTATTTGAGCAGACGCTCAGCCAGCGTAGTTCAATAGAACCGTCCCAGAGATAGCATAGTATTAGCAAAACACACTGACTCGTTTATTCTAGGAGCCGTTTCATCTACATCCTGGAGTCGGGGTGACATTTTGCGAGGAGGAACATCCGAGAAAAAGGTTGCCACTGTCGTTTGTGGGAGCATTGCTGCCAACTTGTCAACTTCGAAATTTGCAGAATTCCACGGACACGGCACTGAAAGGACGGGGAAATCGCACGAAATCTTAACAGCTTGCCCTGAGCCCATGACTCTCCAATGATACATACTAACTTTTAGTTAAAATAAGGTGCGAATCTGTCCGAGTTGGCTAAAACTTATTATGACGGCAGCGCAAAATGTACGGTGACACAGAGGAAAGGAAACAAACAGGACAAGCGCTGGGGTGCTGTGTGCCCCTTTTTCTTAGTGTCGCTGTCCCCTGTTTGCTGCTGTCATTATAATCACATTCTTAAATATGATCGACCTGCAGACGCATAACAAAGAAACTACAAACATTTACATTGTAAATATTCACAAGGATTGCATGGTTTTAGATCACATTGACTTTTTTCGATGAGATATATTGTGTTGCCAGGTACGCCTGCTTCAGGAACATGTGTAGAACTTTCCTCAAACAACTACAGCTCTTACAACCTTTCGCTGCGACAAGTATAGTGAATGAATATTCTGGGTCCAACGGCAGAGCCTTCTCTGCGAAGAGAATTTATGCTATGTAGACCTTCAGGCCCTCGTGATATGGTGAATTCACATGAAGTCCTCAAAGTTCGCAAAAAATTCGATAGAGTTAGCAGGTACGAGTAAGAAGACTGCATTGTTTAGCCGGCACAGAACTGTAGTGCGCCTGATTTTGTCACAATGTTGTGCATTTGTTGTGTAGTTACGCCTGAACAGTTTTTCAAAACTCTAATCAAGCCAGGGTAGAGCATAGCTAGACGTATGTGACCCACGTATGTGATATTCCCAGTCGTCTTCAAACATTAGGATTTTGTATCATCAATTGTACAAAATTCGAATATACATCAACTCCAATATACAATGTTCATTTTCTACCACTAGTCATATCCTAAAATCAATAGTGTTCAAAAGCACACGTCACAGCGGCTCAGTCGTTATGGCGTTATGGTGCTCTGTACAAGGTGGCGTGTTTAATGCCCTATCGCGTTGACCGCACTCTCTTGGCGGAATGAAAAAAAAAGGAGTTCCTCTTTTTTTGAGGAAGTGGAGATTAGAGAAACCCGGGAGGTCAAAATTGGGGGGCAGTCCTCCACTTCTATTATAGGTATTTGCTGTTGAGCCAGTTGTTGCACGTCGAACAATAATGAATTGTCTATAATCATGATCACAGAGAGGGTAAGGCACAAAGACAGGACGAGTGCCTTTAGACCCTTAACGTTACTTTGCCACATTCATCATCATCAGCAGCAGCAGCCTGGCTACGCCTACTGCAGCGCTATCTATCGCTACCTATTCTCGCTACCTATCCTAAACTTCTGTTCTCTTCTTTGCCACATTAAACTATCTCAAGTAACAATGCTAGGAAACTTGTGATTTCATTGTTTTCCTGAAGTAGTTTGCGTGCTTAATTTTTCTTTATTTCTGGGCAGGAGGCCGGGGGGGGGGATGTTGAGAAATCCCGTCGCATGAAGAAAAAGAAACGACGTCATTAAACTTTTTTGCGCCTAGACTGCAGCGCTCTCGTGCGTGCTTGCAATCAACCTGTGTACCTTGGCATCAACAAGTACCTTGGCATCAATCTTCAATCAAACTTATCATGGAATAATCATATTAACCTTACCCTTGCCTCTTCAAATCGTACTCTCGGACTTATTAAACATAACTTAAAAGAAGCCCCAAGGCATGTTAAAAAACTAGCATACACAACATTAATCCGTCCTAAACTAGAATACGCGTCTGCCATCTGGGATCCCGAACAAACGTATATCATAAGTAACATCGAAGCCTTGCAGAACCGTGCTGCGCGATTTATATTTTCAGATTATTCACGTTACACCAGCGTCACCGCGTTAAAGAATAAAGCTGACTTGGACAACTTAGCTCTTCGCCGTAAAATTTCTCGCCTAACACTTTTCCATAAGCTTTATCACCATCCATCACTTCACGATGATTTCTTTCAGTCACCAACAGTTATTTTTCCACGCCGTGACCATCCATACAAAGTCAAACGCATTAACTGCCAGTCATCCCATTATGCATCTTCGTTCTTACCACGCACAATAACTGAATGGAACGCCTTACCATCAGTCATTGCCACGGAACCAGACTTGACTAAGTTTCAACATTTAATTCGCTCACGACTTGTCGACTAATCGTATTATTATTCTTTTTTGGGACTTTTACAGTGTTTTTCGATATTTGTTGGTGTTTTTAGTGCAGTTGCCTTATGTTCTCCTAATATGTACTAATGTTTTCTCTGTAATAATTGTGACCTAATCATCTTGTATGTTAACTATGTTTCACTGTATTATTACTTCTGTTAACCTCTCTTGTTTTTAGTATGTACAAACTACAACCAGTGCTTGTGATTGACCCCCCCCCCCCATGTAATACCCTCGTATTTTGGGGGTATATTGAATAAATAAATAAATAAACCTTGTTGGTGTGCAAGACAGAAGACAAACGGATTCGATGGCGTCAACACGGCGAAAGCGTGGGCTAGTTGATTATTTGATAATCCAATTAGGGCGCGCATAACGAGGGACGCAGACAGTAGAAACTTACACAGAGCTCAATATGCGCAATTTGAGTACGAGAAAATCTGCTTTCTGAAATATTTTATTATTCGTATGTAAGCTCTATGTATGTCTATCCTATGTTGGCTCCTCGGTTCACGCTCTATGATTGGATGAGCAAGATAGTTGCCATACGCTTTCTCGGTCACTACGTACCCTATGAAGTGTGACTTACGTGGATTTCCACAGTCACCCACCGCGATAGCTCATAACAGCTATGGCATTTGGCCGCTGAGCACGAGGTCGAGGGTCTGAATGCGGCTTCGCCACTGCATTCTCTTAGATTGAAATGCGAAAATGCTCGTGAAATTGAGTGCACTTTAAAGAACCCTGAAGTCCAAATCGATTTCGGAACCCTCCACTATGGCATCCCTCATTACCCCAGTGTGCAGATCTGAAGCGTTAAACCCAAGTAGTTTTGAAACTTTCATATTCGTAACGAAGCTGCTGACATAACTGTTCTCTCTATGCGCTGGATTTTGCAGCAGATTCCTTCTTGCTGTCCGCATGCTCGCTTTCATTCATCTAGATACAAGCGCGAGGCAGCTCCGTTCGCGGCCTCAAACACACAGAGAAATCGGTATTTCGTAGTTCCCGTGGTTTCGTCAAAGCAACGCGCTAAATAACTCTTAAAAACGTTACATTAACCTGTGCCAGCAGAAGGTGTGTCAGACGGTTCTGATCATGCTATTGTCAAAGGCACACTGTACCATAAATCCACTATAGCGCAATTTTCAGATGCGCTCATGATTCAACACTGCTGCGATGTGTTGAGCACCTGTAGGCAACTGCAGACATTGAGCCGTTTATGAGATCCCACTCTAATGTACTCGTATGACACTCTTAGGCTGGCAAACTCACTCATGAGACGACTCACTACAACTCACACCGTCCCGTGAGCCTAAGCCGAAGTGAGCCTGAATGAGTACGTTCTTGTTGAGTCTTTGTCCAAGTCAGCCCGACTAAGCGCAGTTCCGGGGGAGTTTTAAGTCCGTGTGAGCTCGGCTGAGTACTTTGGTGAGTCTGAGACCGAGCGAGCCTGGTTTATAGAATTTTTACCGAAACTGGACTGACTCTGAGTGAGCTAAAACGAAAAACATATATTTCTTAGTGAGTCTGAACGAGGTTCGCTTATTTTGCCTTCCTAAAAAAAAGGAATATTGCTTAAGTCGCCGCGACGGCAGCGACCTTATCCAGGCAACTTTCCTTAGCAAGGCTCGCTGCGTACCCTGCCACGAGTTTATAAAGAAGGAAAAAGAAAGATCGAGCAATGGTACACTCTCCCGTCCAGCTACGCGCTACACCTACAAAAACCCCGACCCCTCTCGCGCATACGCTCTGGCATGCCCACCGCGCCGACAGTTTTGCAGCTGTGTTATCGCAGCATCGGCGACTCTAGTTAGCGCCACCAAGTGCGACTCATTGCGCCACGCTTCCATCCCGTTCATGTATCTCCATGCTTCGCGTTTGCCTGCTATTCGCGTTTCCTTGGCATGCTGAAGGCAGGTGTGGAAGGGAAGGAGGGGGGGGGGGGAGGTAAAGCACGCTGCGATATGTCATACATTTGGACACAAGTGAGGACTGTATGCTGGGTGAGAAAGGTAAGAAAAATCGGGACGCTAGTGTGCCGAAGCCTCGGGTGTGGCGAAAATGTTGACGCTATCCAAGTTTCTCGAGCTTGGTAGGATTTGTCCGCTCAGGTACCGTTACCGTTAAGCTTTTGCTCGACTCATCCCTTGTCTTGTCTCTATGCCGCTCTTTGGTACGGAAATGGTGATGGATGGCGTTCACTGTGGGTGATGACTGACATCATCATGGCACTGGTCGTTCGGCTGATCTACGCTTGTGGCAATTCCTAAAATGAGTGGTGCTGCTGTTGTCTTTTGCGGAGTTACCAGACTTATCAGTGTCTAGTGTAATTCGATAACAATGAGGTGAGCTGAATTTTCAAGAGTGCTCTCGTAAAACGTAGTTCTGTTAAACTTCAGCAATGTAGCTTTCACGTGCACTATTTTGTGCCTTGTACGAGGGCAAATCCAATGGCGCCAGTTTTGTGCATTTGCATTACAACATTCCCGCCATGGCCCATGGCTGGGCCGCACTATTTACAAGTAAAAATAAAGTACAGATAAAACGCTATCAAGCAAGCACGACGTGAAACAGCTAGCCTAGGCAAGCCAGCGTCCTCTGACGCCACCCCACTATTTTATATCTGGTGCCTATATGCGCGATGACTTTTGGGAAGCGCTTTACGGTTGCCGGGCCTTTTAGAGACATTGTTCGGTACGCAGTAGCCCTTTGTGGTCCCTTCGTCACAATCTGCCCTCATCACGTGCTGTCAGGTGTATTCGCTCCAGCACACTCCGTATGCTCAGCGCCTAGAAATTACCTCGTGCACCTAATGTGGTGAGGACCCATTTCCCATGAGCCTTCACAGCAGCCGCCGCCGACAGACCTGCGCTCAAGCAATGCTTTGTTTCCATATATGGTATGGGTGGACGCGCCTGCCGTATCCCATTGGGGAACAGACGACGGCGCGATACCCTGGCGCCATCTGGTAGCGTTCGTCCCCGCAAAGCCCATCTTGCACTGCCCGACGCTTTTCTTTTTCGCGTCGTCGCCATGCACTCCTCCTACGCTTTCCTCCTGCCGCTCTCTTCGCAATCGCCGTCTTTCATCCCCCGCTGCGCTCAGCGTTCGCTCTTTCATCCTTCGATGTGCTTGTTCGCTCGGTTACGCCGAGGAAAGTGGTCGAGAGACGCCAACACTAAACGCAGGAACGAACGCCTGATAACAGCACTCTAAGCTATTTGGGACGTTCTGCTTTTATAGCATGAATTGTAGCAAAACATTTGCATTGCTTAAAGGGAAGCTGAAGAGTCTGTCGAATTCAATAAGACGCTCACATACGGATGCGAGAACCTTATAAACCATGTAGGTAAAATTTGTTTTTTTTTTCAATTAGGAGCGACGTAATCGTCGGTTGAAATTGCGCTGTAGCTCCGCCCCCCGTAGAGTGAGCGAGCGGAGCGGAGACCAGAAACCGCGTTGTTGTGACGTCAATTCTAGTGTTTCGTTCCTTCGCAGCGTCCGCGACCGTGCCTGACCGCGCTTGTTTCTGCGTGCGTGCCATCGTAATCTACTTCGATCAACCTTGCATTCGTTTGTTGGTGCGTCTGCGTGTATGTAGAGTGGTAGTCAACGTGCGTGGTAGTCAACGTGAGTGGTAATCAACGTGAGTGGTTGTCAACGTGAGTGGTAGTCAACAGATGAAGGTCACTACACGTACTGCATGAACAGGGAAGCTTTTCACGCGTTTAAACTATCTTTGTAGATTACCGACAGCTTTGGACAGCGCACAAATGCCGGCGATCGCATCCCCGCTTACGTTCCACGAGGAGGCATGCAGGAACACAACACTACAGTTGTTTGACCGGAAACGAGCTCAATAGATCGGCGAAAGATCGGCGAGATCATAGATCGCTTTGCAAAAAACATACTCACCAAAGAGCATTTCCAACACGAGGAGATCCCAAGACTTTGCTTTCGTTCGTGTCGAAAGCACTGCTCGCACGAGCATCGTTTCCTTCTTCGAGAGGCCGGCTCTTCGCAATCGGCTCGTACGTGTAGGGAGTGACGCCGAACTCCTCAGAAAAACGCAGTCTCTCTAAATTTTCCATTACCGTCTAAGAAAAACAGCACCAAACTACCTGGTACCGCGCTTCATGTATAGCGGCAGCGGTCGGTTACTAGAGTTGACGTCACGAGGCGCACCGACTAATCACAGGCGGAAACGAGACGCGCGAGCTGGGCGTGTCCGCTGCTGCACGTTTGGTCGAAATAAAATATATTTGCGCTTTCTTTCGCTCAATTACGATATGATATTCGAATTCGGATGGTTGAAAACCATTATGTACAGATGTTCACTCATTTTTTCTGGAAAACCTTTCAGCTTCCCTTTAAAGTCGAGCTTTGTTTGCGGACACTTCTGGTGGCGTCCACTTTAGTTGACGAGGCAGGCCTTCATGCCACACAGCACGAAAAATAAAATACGGCTGACGTTTATCCTGAGCTACCGAAACCACACCGCGCTCATGCATATATGCACAAAAACTCGAAAAAGAGCGGAATTTTGTGCGAGTCGCTAAAGCTGTACGATGATTGTAAAACGGCGTTCAAAAAGGGCGAAGCCAAAGAAAACGTAGACGTCACATGCGCTGACTTCAAAGCAACGTTTATTGAGAAACGCAGATGTAACATATACTATTCTTATGACAGCGATCTAAAACACCGCGCGTAAGACAGACAAAAAGCAAGCAAAAACTTCTGGATTAACCAATAACTCTAAATTGTAAATTGAATACGGCAGGCACATATATAAATAAACAATAGCTAAAAAGTATGACTACCGTGACATCAAACTAGGCATCAAGTATTAAATTACGCCATTTCATCATCAAGAAGGTGCACCGAATGTTGGCTCAGGCCCGTGGCACCCTGCATCTGGATACAAAATGTTTCAGCCAGCTCCCTAGTTAATTGACCCCTATGGCGAAAAGACTGTCGTGCTTCTTAGATAGGTCTGCATCCGTATTGCTTGCAATGTAGCGCCAAATAAAATATGAGCACCTTTTAAAGTGCTAAGATCCTCTCTAAGCCGGATGTTGAAACATCCGGATTAGATCATATCTAGTCTGACCTACATACAATTTTCCACAGATGTTCGGAATCTGGTAGATAAACCCTTCAACAGAGGACATAAATTGAAGGTCCTGCTGCACGCCTGTGCCACCCCTTTCCGTTTCATACGCCTCTGAGTCCTCATTTTTTTTTAAACTAAGGTTTTTTTTTCTTCTTCCTTCGACTTTCCCACTGCTGCTGTTGCTCCTGCTGCTGAGGCTGCTGCGACAGTCGGTACACGCTGTCGGCGCACTGTTTAGAGGGGAGGGGGGGTGTTAGGGTGTGTGCATACAGGACAGGAGCGAGTCAGAGCGGAAAAGCTACGTGGCAGACTCGTTTGGACGCCACCGCGTCGACAGTGCACAATGTCCTCAGCTCTCTCAGCGTTTCCACATTAGCTTCTTGACAGCTGTAATTATTCGTGACTCCCCTCAAAAGCGTTACAGAAGCTGCAGCACTTCTCTTTCCACTAACTTGGTAGTCCAGAGAGGACGTAGATGGAACTCTAGAAAGGAGGGAGAAAAAGAGGCAGTTCCCATAGAAGTGGGGGTGGGGGAAGGTGACTTGAGAAGGCAAGGAAACCCTACTACTATACGACAGCGCTTGCGGGAAAACTGTATAAGCTTAAGTTCAAGGTAGGGTACAGCACGTTCGTGCTATTTCTGAAAAATAAACGCCATGCAAATATGTCGAGCGGACAAATTACGCAGGGCGTGCAGAAGCAGAGCCGCTTTAATTAAAGCGCACCGAATGGTCTCGGCGTCAGTGCGGAAGCGGTGGACCGTCAAACGAACACTTCTCTGCCCGCCGCGGTAGATTTGCAGTTATGGCATTGCTAGAGATTGTGGGTTTGATCCCTACCGCGGCAGCCGCATTTCAATGGGGACGAAATAGAAAATGCACGTGCACTTAGATTTTGGGACACAGTTAAAGGACATCACAATGTCAAAATTAATGCGGAGTCGGCCACTACGGCGTGCCTAATAATCCGCTTGTTGTTTTGGCACGTACAACTCCATAAGCCAATTCAAGTTTAATACTTCTGCCACGATGCGATGTGCAATGTGAGGCAATGACAATTCTCAATCATCTGAGAGGTCATGAAATATGGCGCACAACGACGCCTCAAGCAAATACCTCTCCCTGTGTGTTTTATCGCACGACATACATAATCGTTCCTACAAGACGTATTGCTCTGCTCAGCACGAGGGCGCGGGATTACATTAAATCCCTGCCGCGGCTGCCGCATTGCGATAGATGTGAAACGACAAAACGGCCGTGTACCGCACATTTGGTGCACGTTAAAGAAGCACAGGCGGTGAAAATTATTCCGGAGTCCCCCACTACAGCGGGCCTCATTGTCATCTCATGCCGTGAAATCAAGGGGCCCTATAACGCAAAACTATTCGTCTGTGTTTTTATGCCATTCTCCTGACTTCAAATATGCGTAACCCCCGGCGCAAGCATCAACCTGTACAGACAACCTGCATGGTTGTCTGTACAGACCAATCAAACCCTCTCCTCGTTCATAGGAAGTCACCTTTGCTTTAAAAACGAATCACATTGCCTACACTGAGCGGCTTCTCTTATCTAATTGACTGACAAAAGGCGACAAGCCCGCTCATGCGGAGAGAGATTCGATGGGGCTGAGCCAGTGCATTGAAAATTGATAACCGCATGAAAAGGTTCGTGCCGGCGTCGGCGATTGGTCCGCTTTTCCTTACTTAGCTTGCGGCGGCTCGTCGAAAATCGCGGCGGCATGCAACAGAAGGTTAAGAATGTCGCTAAAGCGCATCCTCAGCAAAGAAGAGTTCGTAGACCGAGGTCGTAAACGTGCCGAAAGTGCTCGAAAACGTTACACCCAGATAAACCCATGCTCTCCGGCAGATGCCAGTTGCCCAAGCGATAGGCGGCAGCCATCTTTTATTCCTTTCGGAACGGGGCTGCCTGCGGCTATTCAGAAAAAAAAGTTCTCTTTTGTTCGGAATATTAATGCAACTTTAACACATACGCGTCACTTTCACGTGATCAGTTTTCGCGATTTAAGGGAGTCGCGTGACAAGCAGGTGAAGTTGGTGCGGGCCGAAAACTTTTCACGGATAGCCAAGGTGTAATGGCGAAAAGGCGTTGAATCAGAAATAACTATTTTTGTTTTGTTCGGTAGAATCATGTATAAGCAATGTGTACAAGTCATATAAGACGGAAAGCTACCGCGATTTTCGTGACGTCGTGTGACAGACAAGCGAAGTGGGGGTCGTCGAAAAACGTTTGGACCCATCGCGGACGGCTGATTGCAGAAGTGGAATAGAAAAGTTTCGAATAGCGTTACGTTATAGCACCCAAGATATGCCAGCGCGGCTTGCCGTGCCGTGCAGCTGTTGCTCTTGATATCAATAAAAGTTAGAGTACCTGGAAATGAGCAGTCACTTTAGTTGCGTAACACAGGCAGAAACCATGCCCGCTCGTCTAGTCACCATCCCGCACGCGCACTGCCCTCTGGCTTCTCCGCTCGTGCCATTATCTCGGCATGGCAGCTGCCGCTATCCTTACAGGCTGCCCATCATTACTTAGTGATGCACGCAACAGCCGCATCACATCAGGGAGAAGCTTTGCGCTATCCTAACTCTCTTCCGTGCGTAATTATGCGAATGACTAAAAACATTTGGAGTCGCATATCTTGGTGCACAGATACGCTAGAAGAATTCTTCGAACTGATCCTGTGTAGAAAGACCACTGCCCCTCACTTTGCAATACAAGTATACCCACTTACTGCATTCAACAAAACATAAGTTATTCAATTTTAGTGAATTGGGCTGCTGACAGCGATAATTATAACCTCACTTTGTGTCCCCCTGACCACGTAAGTTATTTGCTCGGGTTGTTTTTGCGTGCCTCGATGTGCCTAATTTTAAGAAAACCATAAAGCTTAATTGCGAACACTCTCGGATCTCGCTCTCTCTAATGACATAGCATGGATGTTGTGAGCGTTTATTTAAACTTACAGAACAACTTTTTGCATGTATTTTTTAACAATTAGCCGAGATAAATTGATTATCTACATAAGCAAAGCTTGAAACGTTCAGACGTCAATAGGAAAGTTGTGCAGCTTCACAACTATTGCCCAACCCAGGTGCTTCCAACGAGATAGACAGCGTAGCCGTTCTTATTCGGGAAAAACGAAAGCCTGCGGAGTAAAAGAAAATACGACGTGACAGCGCGCTCTGTGCGCCCCAATGCACCGCGATTACAGCGTTCTCACGAGTGATTTGTAAAAATATTGCCAGCGCCGCGCCATCCCTTCATTCGCGAGAAAGGTCTTCAACCTTTGCTCGGCTCTAACATTACCGACAGCGGCTGGCGACGGCGCTCCAAAAAGGCGCTTCGTCAGCAGCCACTCGCACCTGTCAACAAAGAACGCGCCGTCATCAGCCGTTTATTTCGATATGACGAGTAGAGCAATTTCGTTCCATCGTTCATGTCGATGCGGAATAGAAAAAAATACAGCAAAACATGCATCATACATCTGGAACCTGGGCGAGAGAGAGCATCAGTTGTTACAACGCCGCTTTTCTTCGAAGCTGTGCCAGCGGCTGGGTGCATGTGAGCTCCACTGCCTATTACCGTCGTGCCGCGCAGCCATTTCGAAGAATTTGTTTGCAGTGCTTAAAGCATGCCGTACTGAAGCGAGCAGAAGGCAAACATGGTCTTAGCAAATCATATATGTCCGTGTTTGTGCGCTGCTTCACCAGCAAGGTACTATGATCACTCACCAACTAGCCCAAATGGTCTTAGCCTTGGGCGCGGCATGGGACAACAAGAGGAAAGCTGCCAAGGTATACCGAAATCGGCAACGTGGGGTAAGACCTAGTGCGAATACAATAATGAGGAGTTACTTGACGCTGAAAGAAACAGGCAGCTTCAAGAAGACGCGGTACAGAAAGGGGATCATAAGTGAAGAGGGCAAAGGAGACATTTTGGCTTTCATGACTGCAAACCCTCATTCCAGCGTGCGTGATGTGAATGGTGAGGTCGGCATTTCAAAGTCTTCCATGTCAGAAGTTATTATGAAGGCTGAAATGCACACGTATCACCTCTAACTGCATGAACAGCTGCAAGAAAGACTTTCGATACCACCCTGATTTCTGAAATTGGATCCTTGTGAATAGTGACGAACTACCGGATTTTGTTGAGAAAGTGCTCTAGACAGATGAGGCAACCTGGTCGAGAAATTCTCAAGTGAACATCCATATTGCGCATTACTGGAGCGATACAAACTCGCATTAGGTCGCGCAGTCCAGACACCGGTACCAATGGTCATTCAGTGTGTGGTGCAGTATCTTTGACGGAGTATAATTGGCCCCATATTTTTTGGCATTATGCTCGCTACTAAGCTGTGCGTGAATTACATCTTGGAAGGCTCAACCGAAGATTTTCGCTGTGATCTTCCTTTTGTGTTTTTAAAGCGAATGTGGAATCAGCACGACCGTACACCACCTCACAGCAGCATCCTTGCCCCAGCCTGGCTTGACGAAGCCTTCAAACGCCAGTGGGTCGGGTGGCATCGACTAGTGGCATGGCCTGCAAAGTCTCAGGACTTGACACCTCTTGACTTCTTCTTGTGGGGACATGTGAAAGACGGAGTGTACCGCAAACCTACAACTACACCAGAAGCGCTAAGGGCAGAGATTCCCGATGCCTGCAGCGCGATACCGTATTGTGTCATCAAAAAAGCTACATAGGACATGCTCAAAAGTTGCGAATACTGCATTATGGCAGAGGACGACTTGTTTGAACACATTCTTTAGACAGACAGCACGGCGTATAAATCCCTGCAACCCTTATCCTTGAAGAGAGCCATTTGTGTGAAACTTTTGTGCGTCATGGAAAAGGCACGTGGGTAATATGAAATTACAAATTCTCTGCCGACAAGGAATGTACAGGAAGCTAAAAAGCAACCTCCCGTGTCAGTTTACAATTCTTCCTTTCGTGGCAACCAGCGTAATTCATATGACGTTATCAAGCTTGTTATACTGCGTGTTTGCTTGTTGGGGTCTTCCTGCCGAATTCGAACTCATGAGCTTGTCATTTTTCCTCCGCATGCATTCTGCGGGCGTGAGAGTGCAATTAACGCCGCAGAAACTGCAGCCGTGCTCTACTTCAACTGCCACCGGAACCCACTGGCGTTTATCTCGGAAGCAAGCACAACGCAAAGCTCTGTCGTGGTTAACGAAAGGCGTGAAGCGAGCGATGTTTTTTATAAAGCACGTTTGAGAGCACTGTAATCGTGGCGCATGCGGGCGCACGAGCTTGCTGTCACGTGATATTTTTTAAACTCTGCGCGCTTTGATTTCTCCCTAATAAAAACGGCTACGCTTAGTCTATCTCGTTGGAAGTACCGGAGTTGGGCAATATTTGTGGAGCTCCACAACTTTCCTATTGACGCCTGAACGTTTCAAGCTATATTTAGAAAGTTAATTTGCTAAATTACTCAAAAATGACAACGTAATATGGTACTGTAAGATTACATAAACGCTAACAACATCCAGGTGAGTTCTTTTCTGAAGAACGCGTAGACTTCCTTCAAAATCTTGGTCCAAGTTAGCTGGGACACCCTGTATATATATATATATATATATATATATATATATATATATATAAGTTTTGGTAGTTATTTGTCCAACACATTCATGCCGTAATACCCGCCATTGTTCCACGCGGTATATTATTACACTTTATAATCCTTCGCCCTTAGGTTGAACACAGAAACTTAGTTTTTAGTTTTCAAATATGATTAGGTGGTCTCAATATAGTGGAAATGATGCCACAAGAGAAACGTGAAATTGTTTATGGCCGGAACTGCATAGCGCCGGCCTTCTCCGCAATGCCAGCGTGTATGCCGTACCCCGTCTGTCGTCTTCTACAGCTCTTAGCAGCGAGGCATGAAAGGTGATCATCATTACCAACAGGGGGGATATGTAATAAATAAATGCTTTATGTACGTGGATGCATTCACAAAGACAATTTTGCCTCAGCCGTTCAAGTTTTCAGCGTGCAGCCAAAAGTGCCTGCTTTCAAAAGAGGGGGGGGGTGCAAATGGTCAGGAATACTTTGCTCCTCCACTTCTGATAGCGGGGGGGGGGGCATGTGACCTCCATGCCCCCTCCCCCCCCCCGGGTAATTACGCCTATGCGCATTCCACAATGCCCCCACCTCTCCTTGTTCGTGCCCTCAAGAAATCAAGAGGAAAATGCTCACTGTGCGATGCAAATTTAAATAATGCGCAATAAAAAGTGTTCACAGCACAAGACGCTGTGAAGCTGCGACTTTCATGTGCTAGTCTCTTCCTGTAGTGATGCTGCGTGAGATTGCGTTGCAGATATTTTTTGCTCTAAAATCAGCCGGACACTATTTTGGCATTAGCACTAGCTAAATGAAGATGTCACCTGCAGATGTTATTGCATTTTGACTGAGAAAACGCACCAGTTAGCTTGTGGCAAAGCTTGTAATTTCTTTGGAACAATTACATCAAAATGTTAATGTAAATGAAGGAGGCCAAGGAGGTAACACTGATCTTCACTACGTGCTCTTAACGGATTTATGACTCCTTTTTTATTGAAATGAAAAAAAAGAAAAAGACGTAATCACCTTATAATGGTGATGGCTACTCCTTTTCGCAGAGCGGAAACAACTATAAGATTATGTAGGAAAATGAAGAGAAATCACTTCATACGGTCAGAGATCCACAGCACAGTCCTAAACGCGCATGATCATAACAGTATAAAAGTCAAATGCAAGTTGCACCACAATGACTTCGTCATTTAGTTTGTTTACTGATTAGCCTTGTGGCATAAAAGCAACAATTGGGAAAATAGGGTGTCATAGTGGATCCATAAGGCGCCACATTTATATTGAATACGTGCGGTTGCTTTGAAATGCACCCAAATCAAAGGGCACGGCCGCTTTCTGGATAAAGCACCTTTCGGTTCAAGCTACATGCGCACATGCCCGGTGCTATAATCGCTGAGTCATGACGGTACGTTCATAGTGCTTTCAGCACATACGTTTAATCTATTTAAATGTAGTGATAAGCCACTACTTTTTCTCTCATTGTCCAGATCAATCCTCAGTCCGTCTTGCCGACGCTGGTCGACGATGGCTTTGTCCTTTGGGAAAGGCAAGTGACTTCTGATTTTGTGTACAATTACATCGCGTAACTGGGCATCGTTGTAAATTATTTCTTTGTTAAAAGCTGCTATGCTTCGGGCAACTGTTGGGTCATTTCGCTGCTAAACAGGCAATTTTAGCTGATCCTAAAGCGACATTGGTAATCGTGTCTAGAAACTGTGCTACATTGGCATTTCCATGAAATGTCAGTATTAGTGCGTCCCGAAACAAAATTGTTGGCGATGAAAGGTGTCGGTACAAGCGACCTTGACAACATAGCACAAGCGTGCGTCGTCCATTTAAGCAATGCATGCTTGTTTTAGCGATTCTGCACGCATACGTCGCTGTTCCATTTTTGCTTTTCTGAGAAATTCACTCCACGTAGCGCAAAGAAAAGTATGTAAAGAAATCGCAGTCCTTGCAAATTCACAGCGTATTGACACTTTAAGCTTGCCATATTTTTTTATCTCTTAAGTTTACATAGCGTCATTATGAAAACTACACTTGACACCTGGAGAAACCGCGACACTAAAAAAGAACATCATAATACCAGTCACCGTTATTTGCCAAGTACCGTAATTCTTGTGTTGAGGCCTTCTGCCAATTGATGTTTGCTTTAGCATAGAAAAATTTAAAGTCCCTAATAGTGAATCTGGTGTTCCCTGTCGAGGTTCTGTTGCCTTAAGCGACTGGCTACTGAATAATTGTTTCATGTGGTCAGTGTGTTGCCAGGTCATCGACGAGAGTTTGCCGAGAAGTCATTACGGTCAGAAAAAAAACTAATATATAAGGCATCATGAGTTGTATGACATGAACTCATATCACCTATGAACGGGCTTTACGTTTCTTTCTTTTTAATCACCCACTGTGGTTGCTTAGTGGTTATGGTGTTGGGCTTCTAAGCATGAGTTCACGGAATCAAATCCCGGCCGCGGCGGCCACATTTCGAAGGGGGTGGAATGCGGAAACACCCGTATACTTAGATTTAGGTGAACGTTAAGGAACCCCAGGTGGTTAAAATTTCCGACGTGCCTCCCAATCAGATCGTAGACTTGGCACGCTAAACGCCATAATTTTTTAATGTTCTTTTGTCAAATCGATCTGTTCAGTGACCACAAGAACTTTATCTTTTCTTGGACTTTTATCATACTCGTTTGCAAAATGATTTCTTGTGGCGGTCATCTTTATATTAGGACACGCCAAACGGCAAGCCTTTAGTGACACAACCACTGTGTCGCAAATATGTCCAATCACATTTGGTGATGTGACCAGCATAATTCCCTAAAATTCCATCAGCATGTTCGAAAATCCGTATTCCGTATTCGTCCGTAATCGAAAATCCGTATTCGTCTATCTTTTAAAGGTTTTTCCACTGCGTTCACCGGAGTTTCCTTACTTTTTGGTCCTAGCTTAATAATCAGCCTAACGGGAACGTCGTCTAGCGCTGTGGCTGTGCGCTTAGGAATTTTTTCTTCGGCTTTCTTCCAGTTGAAATTTGTCAGCTCCTGCTTCTTTTTCTTCTGGTTCTCCTTCATACTCTTTTTTTTTTCAAATACAACCTCGTCATTGCATTGGAAAGGTTCGGCGGTTATTTTTTGGATGTAATTTATTCCCGCTTCTCCTTCCAGTCTGATTCATCTTCTTGTAGGATATGCTGTTGGATTGTTGTTGACTTCCTGGCTAAGAATGTTATTCGGTTCCAAAATATTCTAGGTGCGGCCTTCTTTTTCTCATGTATTTCTGATAACCAATGTCCACTTCACCTTTTAATTTTGCTTGAGCCAGTATTTGAGCCATAGACTATTTCTCGCAGTATATTTGCCATTTACTGGTTACTCATCATTTACTCATCCAGCGGCAGCTGCGTAAGCGCTTGAGACAGCGCCCACTGGTGGCAACAGTGTGCATAGGACGCCGGTGGCCGTTAAAGCGAGCCTCGACGCGAGTGACAATATGCGTTGACCGGGGCGCAGTCAAAAGAGGGTAGGAAACAAAAAATATTTCGTTGTAATTTGCGATTGAGCATACTTCCTAGTGAATTAGCTGAATGAGACTTGGAAGGACTAGAGGTAAACACGGTGGTAAACACGGTGTTTTCCGTTTCCCTCCCGTGGAAACCCATATATTGAGAGTGGACGGGAATTGCGTAACATTTACAACATCATTGTGAACTGCGTAATTATGAAAAGTAGATGAAACTCGGCGTAATGTTAGTGACGTCTTATCGGCTGGTTGTCTCGTAATTTGTTTGGGGGTAGTTTCAACGAAACAAGAGTTACAGCCGTTTTCTGAACCATACTTCCGCCGTAGACTGCCATAAGTTGACAGAAGGTGGGAATTCGGTAAGGTTTGCAACTTCACTGTGAACCAAATAATCAAAAACAAGTAACTGAAACTCGGCATAATGATATACTCGTCTTAGCGGTCAAGTTCAGTATAATTGTTTCATAATACTTGCATTAGGTGGAGAGCTACAGAGCATTCGAGCAAAACTGGAGACGAAACTTTTTTCGTGTTGACGCGATGCGTAGATGGACGGCCATTGACCACCGCCACGGGGTAACTATATACAGCCTCGCTGTAATATGCGCGAAATTGCAATATGCACGGAGTAAAATAAATTACTGCTTGAGCATCTTCAGGCACATGTTCTCTTCGACAGAACGAAGGAATGCCAATTGGCTGTTATGTTCGGGTGAAACAGGCACCTCTTTTGAATGGCTGCACAACCTGCATGCGTGAATAGACGCTCGGAAGCTAGGGATTTGCTGGAATCGACATGCATGTCATCGTTATGTCAACATACATGCTCCGAACAGGCGCGAATGCTGTGCCTCGTCTTTAGTGGACTGGGAGTGGCCCAATAATCAACGACTGGGTTGCCATAGTATGCCTCGAATTTCGAGGACATTTCAAGCCACCGGCTTCGGGTGCTGCGGTGGCGTGTGCGGTGTGGGAGAAGAGAGGGGAGCGCTCCACTCATCATCATTCGGGATTCGGACGAACAGTCGAGAGCCGGCCTATCACAGCTGCACGTTCACTGTTCGTATGCTGCCATTCTAGTGCGGTTTCGAAATCTTCGCGCAATTCCTGTCAAACTCTCCAAGGCCAATCGCTTATATCGATTAAATGATAGGTGGTGTGCGGATGCGCGTCTCTCACGCGTCCCCTGATATCTTGTTTTCCGGCATAGCTCCTGTCTGCTGCAGTGCGGCTTCGCCGCTTGACCTGGGGCCCGCAGCGGTCGGTGTGGTTGAAGCGCAGTCCGAGAGATGGCGCAAGTGCTGCGCCGCTAACGCCGCCTACCGGCGGGGTTACTTGGCCGCGAAAAGGAGAAAGGTCTTCCTCTTTGGGTGCGCGTGCGCCGATCCATGCTTCTGCGAAACCGTCTCACGAGACCGTCTCACGAACGCGCCAGCATTCGCGTGAGCGTACGCGCGAACGACCAGGCGTTCGGATCCAGCATGGGGCGAACATATTTGCTCGCTATCCGGTAGCGGTGAGTCGGACTTCCTAGATTGGTCGCGCGCCCATCGACATGTATTGTGGATAGCAACTCGACTAGCATGCATTGGTCTATGAAAGGTGCAATAAATGCACTGGTGATTGTTTGCACTGCTGTGTTGTCGTTCCTTTGTGCCAAGAGTCCGGGTCCGAACCCCACAGTGGTCATCGATAAAGATAAATCATGTTGTGGGCTACTTTTAATCAATTATTCGTCCATTGATATTACCAACCCTACATTGAGCAAAGCGGGGGAAAAAAAAGAAAGAAGGTGAAGAGCCGCGGTGGGGGAGGGTGGGCGGAGGCGCTCTTGGTTGATCTCCTGTGGCAGTCTCTACGGGTTCTGTGTGCGCTCTGGGCGTACCGCCTTCATCCCGTGATCGAGAGGCCGAGCGAGAAAGACGTAGCAGCGAAGGAAGCAGCGGCTGGCCGAGGGCGAGTCCACCGACCCCGAACTCGTCGCCAAGTGCAATGCTCGAGCTGCACTAAGTCCGACAAAAGGCGCGGGGTTGGTGTGGCCAAAAGGCTCCAGAAGAGAAAGAATGGAAAATGAGTAGCATGAACAGCGCATTAGGAAATTGCTTGAAATAATAAATACTGTACGTTTCCGTACAGTGCTTTGCCATCTTTCATCATCATCAGCAGCAGCATCATCATCAGCCTGTTTTATGTTCGCATCAGGACGAAGGCCCCTCCCTGCGGTCTCCAATTACCTCTGTCCTGTGCAAACCGATTCCAGCTAGCGCCCGTGAATTTCCTAATTTCGTCGCTCCATCTAGTCGTCTGCCGTCCTCGACTGCGTTTCTTTTCTCTTGGTTTCCACTACGTAACCCTCATGGTCCAACGGTTATGTAACCAGCCCATTACATGACCTACCCAGCTACATCTTTTTTTCTCTTGATGTCGATTAGAATATCGGCTATGCCCATCTCTCCTAATGGCACTTTACACTCTAAAAAATATAGAAAAACTGACATAAAAGATACAAACTATAAAATAGGCTATGAAGAAAACTGCCAGACTTACACAAAATCAAAGCATTTTTAAAACATTCTACGCACTGTGCAAAAAAAGGGAATAGCAACCAAACGCTCGTGCCTAACCCGCGTTCGCGATGTGAAACGTCACAGAACTTGCAAACACACTGCGGACGCGAAATAAGAAACGTTAGCCCGTAGCACGAATATGTAAGGCGCATCGGACTATTCGAAATAATTTCGAATCATCAATAATTTTCCATATTGCTCTTTTAGAGGTGGTTCACGCTTCCACAAAACTAATATGCTTTACAGTTAGGTGTGTCAATTACTTATGAGATTAGGACGTTGTCATACCCGCCGTGGTTGCTCAGTGGCTATGGTGTTAGGCTGCTGAGCACGAGGTCGCGGGATCGAATCCCGGCCACGGCGGCCGCATTTCGGTGGGGGCGAAATGCGAAAACACCAGTGTACCTAGATTTAGGTGCACGTTAAAGAACCCCAGGTGGTCGAAATTGCCGGAGTCCCCCACTACGGCGTGCCTCATAATCAGAAAGTGGTTTTGGCACGTAAAACCCCATAATTTAGGACGTTGTCATAAAGGAGCGACCGCCTTATATTAGCACTCGTTCTAGGCGATGCTCTCCCGCACTTAAACTAAGCTATGGCGTTACAATGTATTAGATAAAAATGAATACATGTAGGCTTTTTAGTGCTCAGAACATAGCCCGTTTTGGGTGTAGGACACATAGCCCCTTCACTCAGTGTTATCTGCGTGATGTTATCCTAAGTGGATACGATCCCTAAAGGCGATATGCTAACGTTTAAAGAAGTATTATAGGGATAAGAAATATGCCTTAGTCTTGCCGTTACTAAGTACTGAGAAAATAAAATCGTTAATTGAAAAGCAAAGAAAGGTTTTGAAGGCAAATGGGAGCAAAAATATTCCGAACAACTCAAAAAAAGTTACTCCCAAGCAGAGGCCTTGGTTTGGTCCCCTTTCCCAAATAAAAACATCCTCAGAATGCTTTCTTTTTTCCAATGGGGCAGTATACGCTCTGCTGTTTCAATGCTCTGCTGCCCCTCTGTAGGGTCAACGGAAACAAATAATTGAGCCTGCGCCCAAAACATTGTACATCCACGCTGTCTGTGCTTTTGGAAACTTAATCCATCAAAGCCAATTTTAATATAAATGAACGGATTTTTTTCATTCCGAGAAAAAGCACTCCTACCACGAACCGGAAAGTGCTCTAATCGCCACCAGTCTGGTAGCGCCCTACGAAGACATCGCATA
The DNA here is from genome assembly GCF_038994185.2 of Dermacentor albipictus. Classification (NCBI taxonomy): domain Eukaryota; kingdom Metazoa; phylum Arthropoda; class Arachnida; order Ixodida; family Ixodidae; genus Dermacentor; species Dermacentor albipictus. Next base: position 39,803,220 of record NC_091822.1, on the reverse strand, counting down.
AGGCACATGCACTATCAGGTTTCAAGCCCTCTGCTCGGTAGAAACTCCCCAGTCGGATTATTTTTAGTGGGCTAGGAAACAACAGCCCCTTTCTTCGTGTGTCTAGCGACTGTAAAAACACGAAAACGCTTGTCTGGTAAGGCGAAATGGGGCGGAGGACCATTGCGTTCTGGTAATTAGGACAGCCTTCCCCAGTTTTTGTCATTAGGGGCAGCGCTGACACGCAGCACTGATCATTAGAGGCTTGCCGCGAGCTCGTTCTCGATACTCTCGGTGTAGTGCACGACTTGGCAACTCACTTGAGGTTTTCTTATTTATAAGGAAGTATAACATAGGAAGTATTCAATATCGCTGTCAACGACTACCACATATTGCTCTGAACAAGATAAAGGAACTGCACTTCCCAAAGCAGCAACAGAAAAATGTCACATGAAAAAGAGTTTCTCAAATTGAATGAGCATCATAACGTCCTCAAAGCTCTTTAAGAGATTACGAGATAAAAGCGCAATGTTTCTTTTTGCTCGCAAATTTTATGCAGTGAAGGGTTTCGTAGTCATTGTACTTAGATAACAACACGTCAACTAATTTTAAATGCACACTATGAATGACCTATTAAAGATATAAGGCTACCGAGAGTGATCTGTAGGTCAACTATGGCGGAAACCCGACTACGAGCGAGATCACTCCGAAACCATCGTGCTCACGAAAAAGTTGAACTATAATTGGGGCTAAGCATAATGTCACATTGGAAAAGGTGCCGTCACAAAGTATTCCCACATTTGTAGCGTGAGTAGGAATCGGCACTGGATCGGTTAAGATCACAAAAGAGCACGAACTGCATACTTCGCAGATAACTTGCACTTCAGCAGAAAACGAAAGAAGCAAGCAAGCTGTCGTAAACCAAGTGTATGCTTCATATTGTGCGTGTCTTAAGCTTGAAAAAAATTGACGAATGACAAATAATAGAGCTAGACAATTTTCCATGCGATTCAGGAGGCAACTGCTATTTGGGAGCATGTGAGGTTACCACGAAGTATGCGAGATTGATTTCCGTCAAACTGCCACCGTGGCTGTTATACAGTGCCCGTGATACTCTGTGTTGGCTTCCGTCTTTCGCAATTCATGTACTGTCGCGAGCACAAATACGCAACTTGACTGCAGAAACTTCAAAAAACAAAGCTTTGATAGGCACGGTCACAAAGCTCTTAGTAGCAGTGGTGTTTTGATAGCATTTTACCATAGCCTTGTGTCGGATAAAGTGCTATGCTATGCTACGCAGGATCCGCTGAGTTTGGCGAAACCCGCCATCTTGTCGCACTCTGTGACGCCCCAAGATGAAAGTACTAATGGTGCCAAGACAATGTTTGTCCCTCGGCGCGCCTCCGATTTCATAGATTTACCTAGATTCACTTTGGATGGCTGTCATCACTTCGGCGTTGCCTTATGGGGGGTCGACAAACTGGAGCCCACGTTATCAAACCGTCGGTGCATGATCGGTGCCTTCTTTCACTTATTTGTCGTTCCACCCAGTATGCTACATGCACAAGCAAGTTATAAGGTAAATGCATTTACTACTCACCTAAATGTGGTTTATAAGCATTTTAATGTTTACAAGCTGTCCACGGAACACGTATTAGATTATTATGTAATTTATTACGTTTCGCGTTACACGGCAAGCCAATGCCCCTTTTCCTCTTTTCTCTAGAAGATGAAAGCAATCTAGAAGATGAAGACATGTGCGCGGCTCGCTACGCGCTCGCCTAGCACAAATTGGCGTGCGCCTGGTATTCGCACAGGGCTTGCAGCAGATCGCTCGTTGCTCGCACTAAAGCAAGGCTGCGAGACGAAGTAAGCATCGCCTGCGCAGAAGTGATTTGTCGTGCGCTGACCGCGTAAGCGCGCCGCAATGCCGGAAAACATCCATACATGCAAATGGTCAGAAAACTATGCTTTATTTGCTTTTAAAATGCGTACACCTTCATACGGGGTAGCGCCGAGCAATGGCACCCCTAGCGATCCATGGCTTAGAACTAACGCATGTAAGGGTCTTTTAGCTCACGCGACTGTTAATTGCCTGCCAGCACATCCATGTCAAGTTTGACTCCAGTAGCACTGCACTTAACCTGCACACGCCGCTTAAGAGGTGGCGCTACAATTTTTGACAATAACTTCTATTTCTTGCTTTTGAGCTACCAAGAGTGGGCCCCACCAAGTTCAAGGTGTGGTTCCCTGTCTCCCAATGCAGATTGAGGCTCTCCAGGTTAGCATCCATTAAATATGGGATACACATGTGTGCGGCCCATTTATCACTGTGAATGGGCCGGTTGAACATTGCCATCAGTAATAGAGCCTAGCGTCGCCGCGTATCGTTGGCCGACCTTAACAAGTCGCAGCTCCTCTGTGGGTGCACTGGCCACGCCGAGGACTTATTGCTCGTGATCTGCAATACCGCCGTAATTTTGGTGGCTTGGCGGAACGTTGTCGCCCATTCTCAAGCGGCCTCGATGATACTTTTGCTTGCCGCAAAGAAGACACTCGTCAATTTGCACTATCTTCCCGGGGACACCAAGTGTAGATCGTGCCATGAGCTCGTTCCTCACGACCACACGGGCGTAGTTTCCACTGTCGGCGATGGCGGGTTCCGACAGAGGAAACAAGTCGCCGGTCATCGCCTTCAACAGCCACACGTCTTCGCTTTTGCTCACGCAGTACGTGAGCCAAATCATTTGCTGCCTGGCCAGGTGGACGTTCGGGCGACTGCGGCGGTCCGTGCTGGCGAAGTAACTTCCTTCGCTTCTCTGCGCGTGCTGTGCAGTGGTTCCGTGTGACTGAGACAGCTGCTTTCTGTACCTGTTGCACTGGAAGGCAGCCCGGCGTCTATTCTGAGCCTTCCATTATAATGTGACCACTTCGCATTCGGAGGCTGGTTGATACGGGTTTAACCCCAGGTCCTTACAGGTGCCCCAGTACAACGATGTTGCTGCCGAACCTAGCGTCTGGGGCGCGGCGGATGCACAGCGCTTGGAGCCGGAGCGAGCCGAAGCGATCGCACGAACACTTCCTCCGCAGCTCCCTCACACTAATCTGTGGACGGAAAGCCTAATTTGCCGGCCATGCTGTCTCCGCAGAAAAAGGTCTTCGCCTAACTCGTCCCACAGGTGGCGCACTGACGCTTTGTAATGGCGAAAATGACGCCGAAACTCTACGTCAGTCATGTAGGTGAAAGGGTCTTGACAGTCATATTGAGAATTGCTGCTGCTGGATGCGATGCCACAGGCTGCTGCTGCCCGCGCTGTGTTCCTGCGTGCAACTCGGGGTGAGGGGGTGGGGTCACGATCGGGCGAGTTTGACACCAGTTCGCTTGTAAGCCAAAACCATCGGTCACGCCCTGTGCGAGGCATGTAACTCTTGTGCGCGCAGTACTGCAAATAAGAAACACAACTCCTGCCTGACCACATTAGAGAGAACATTGTAGTAGACCCTATCCCCAAGAACATGCACCCCACCCACAGTCAAGAGAGAAGAGCGGCGCGTGCCCGCATGTTGCACAAACACTGTTTCAGAGACCCGGATACATACTACACGGACGCTAGCCCGGATCCCTCGTCACCACACCGCGGGCCTAAATAAACACTCGTGTCGTCAATCAGGGGAGCCTCTGCCTCCATCCGCGCAACATGCAGCTTAGCGGCAGAAGCAGCAGTGATCGCTCTCGCACTTCACGACGCCGAGAGCAAGGGAAGGTCCGCCCACGTCCTTACGGACTCACAAGCGGCTTGTCGTTTATGCATGAATGGAACACTCCCTATACAAGCCATTCGAATCCTGGGCCGCTCACTGGAATGGACGCACGGTATCGTCTGGTGCCCCGGGCACGACGGCCTGCGGGGCAACGAAGAGGCGGACTGCGCAGCTCGAGGTCTCACTAGCCGAGTGGCAGACCACACCGTTCTTGAGCCCCCGAGAGACCGACGAGCGACTCACGAATTATTGCCCACAAGTCAGCAAATACTACAGGACCAACGACTCGAAAGAACACAGTACGCTCCCCCACATCAAGCTCTCTGTAAACTGCAGGTAAGGGACTGGCGCCGCCTGCAAACGAACACATACCCACACTTTTTTCGTGCACACGCAATCTCCTCAGACGTCCCGGACAAGTCCCTGGTGTAGCAGCCACACAGCCACACTCGCGCACATAACACACGAATGCACCGACCATCCGGGCGACGCAATTTCGCCACGAGTCACAACACACACACTCACTACGTGGTCTTGGGAGGCGAGACTCTACGAACTGGACCTGGGAAGCCAACGGGCGACCCTCGACCAGGCCCGGCGAGTCGCGATCGCCAGTGGAGCCCCGTCAGAGGGAACCACCCAGGAATAAACCACGCAATGGTTTCTGCAATAAAAAAGTTCCGTCCTCCTCCTCCTCCTCGACCCACCACAGGTGGACCACGCCCAACTTATTTTTTTTTGGCAACAGCGACGCGGTGCTGAGATGAGAGGCATATTTTGACAGCCGGAATAACACACGCACACCGCACTGTCATTGGTTCGTTGTGCACCGATGACAGTGCGCAAGTATAGAAGCACCCGTATAAAAAAAGGATTACCACCTCTTCCATTCCATGAACATGGTCGAACAGCGAAGCTGTGGTAGTTACACCGAGTGATACACCATACAAGTCAAACTCGCAAGCAATATGTATTTTAAATATTTTGTTTCACCATTTTGCCCTCATTTTACTTTTGCGGGCTTCGTGTGGTAAGCATAATTTAGTAGTGGTTTTTGCGGTTCTCCCAAAGCTTTCTTTGTGCGTGAGGCAGGCCCTACGACCACGAGCCCGTTCACGAGCCAACTCTCGCTAACGTTCGCGGTAGGCAGCTTCTTCGTCAGGATAACGCCCTGCCCGTGATCTTCCCATGGTTGTATCTGGGATGGAATGTGCGGAACAACTCATCCGAAGCTCCGTGTATTGGGCGCAAGACCCACCACTGGAGATGCGGGTTCTGCACTTGTTTTAACTATTGGTTGGATTGGTTTGACGATTGACGTGACTGCCGGCAGTTTTTGCTGGCGCAAGAAGTGGTGCCGGCCACGCAGTCCTGCTATCATGTTTCAATCGCTGTGCACTGTTAGTTGGCCGCAAAGTGCCAGCATAAGATTTGTTTCTTTCGGACCAGGGCGGAATCAATTGACGATAAATTTGATCCCGATCTGGCTCGATCGCCGAAAACGCACCGTGTGACAACTGCATAAGATTCGCGTATAAGATATCATTCTGAAAGGGGGGAAGGGGTCACTCCAATCTCCGTCCGCCTGTTGAGCTCTTCTTTTCCTCTCTCGTTAGGTCATGTGATCCCTCTTTAGCGAAGTCCGACAACGACGGCACAGGGTCCGCTCAAATAGCTTCACTGTAAAACAAAGCGTTGGCTGTGGCTGGCTTATGCTTATATCTTCTTGGGCTGTGATCGTCCAACAACACAATTTCATTGCGTGCATGCTGCCGACGTAGCGCACAGCAGATGATTATCGGCACGTCACTGTAGCTGCTCGCATGGCATCGATGCGCCGTGGTGGACAACGGCGCTGAGGAGTGCGTAGTGTTCTCGAGCGACAATGTATCACAGCTCTCGTTTGAGATGGCTGCTCAGTCATCGGTGACACATCGGAGTCACACTGTCCCAAACAGGGTCAGCGTAGAGAATCGCTAGCTTTTCCACACCCAGTCCGATGGCATTTCTGCGTCACAAGCACTGCGCACTAAACAGTTGCAACACCTTTCTCCGTTCGAACTCTCATTTAATAACTGCACACAAGAGCTGTTAGCTGCAAAAAATGCGATTACTACGGTGTCGTTATGATATCCAGCTGCGATCGCTGTTCGCTCTAGCAGAGGCGATCCGCAAGCACCGTGGAGCACAAAACACATTAAAATACTGCGTACATGCGCACAGAGGCACTTTCACTGGGGAAGCGAGTACAAGCAATGCATTACGTCTCAGTGCAGCACGCTCTTATTCACAATTCATCGCTGGGGCTTCGCGCATACATATAAATTCGTACATTTTCACTGTGCTGCGGCAGTACGGACCCCAGAGCACGTCCCGTGCCACCATTTTCAGCGACAGCCGTTACTCCCGTCTCTAGTCATTGATTGCCGTTTTCAGAGGGTGAAACGGCTGCCTTCATATTCTCAGCTAAGTGACTGCGGTGAACAGCCAAGCAGCGGCACTGCATTACCATTCCACTAATAAACGGAGAATGGTCAGATTTTTTTATGGCTGACTTCATAGAGAACAGCACTGCAGCGCCCCTGGCGACTGCTCCTCATATGAACTCCCTTATGCTTGCCACCTTCTAAAATTCCCCCTTTGTACGCTTTCGCCTCATGGTTGTCACTTGCGGAAATAAAAGTGCAATATTTAATAATTTGTTCGAGCTCCGTATTTCAACTGAAATATATAGTATTCAAAGCGAAAAATAGATACCTTAAGAAATAAATTCTTTATTTCATTTCTTGTATTTTAACCCATTCGATCGAGGGAAAGTGTAGGTGCAAGACTGCTTCACGTGTGCTTTGTTCGCATTCGACACAGGATAGAAAGACAATGCCCGAAAGAAGAGGCACACCCTTGAGGCGCCCGAGAAAAGACTGTTTCACATGGCGAGATTGGGGCGAAAGAAATCATTCTGCCGCGCACGTCGCAGAGCCATTTTCGCTGACAGCTTTGACATGCGTCTGCGGCCGCGTGATTTCCGTCGCAGGGATGCGCAAGGTTGCCCCCTGCTCACGAAGTATCCATGTTCACATCGTTAAACAAAAACAACATGGAAACTAGTCAAAATGGAAATTTTTCTACTATTATTTGATAATAGACTAAGCACACCATTTTTTAACGTTTAAAAGCGTTGAGACTTTAGGACACCTTGCAGATGCGGTGAGTGAGACGCTGCACAACACCGCAAGTAGGAGCGTGCGGCTTGTGCGGCATCAGTGGGGTGGTTCCGTATAGTACACTCTAGTGTCGTTGTTACTACGGAAGCCGCAACTTTTTTCCAGGATGACTATTTCCTTTGCAGAAGAACAAGCTACTACTGAGTGTGCATGTACTATTGAGCTGGCACAATTGCAGCGATGAAGAGGTTGACGACGGTGGCGTCCTTCTCCCTACCTGGATAGCGTGCAGCTTCTCCTTTTAAACAAATTGCGTAAGTGGAAGAAAAAGAAATTATGAAGCTCTAAAGCCGCAGGGACTGGTGGCTACGCCGTATTAAAACATAACTAAATCTGGCGCGCGACATTGCTCCACAGAGCTAACAACGCAGGATAAAATAGGAAAGCACCAATTTGACGGTGCTTTGTTTCGTCACACATTGCGCCGCCCACTTCGCGCCGATCACTACGACTGTGTGACGGCGCGACCAACTTGTGCAGAGAGCCCACGACGTCGCGGCGGTAACTGAGCGACAGAATTTGCTGTGTCGCTGACTGAAAATCGCGCCATGTGAGACAGCCTAAAGGCGTGCTAAGCGGCTCATGGCAAGTGCGCAGACAGACAGCCGGACAGTCACGGTATTGCTAAGTTGCGATAATCCGTTGATAACAATACGCGGCGCTGGCGCGTTTTGTTGCGCAGCCTTCTGTGCTTCAAACGTGGAAGCAGCGGGCCGCGCTTATGTTGTCATACGCGGCTTTTTGTCTACATATTTTTTCGCCTGCAGCTTTTGCTCGTTCCACGCTAGCTCCGTTCATTCACTACTGTCGAGCAAAGTTGCGGAAACTCGTGCGAAGAAGAAACTCGGCGTATCCTGCATAGCACCCCTGGTTGCGTCACCTTTGAATTCTTCTGCGTGGGAGTTCTTTATTTCATTTTATTATTGATACCCTCAGCACAGTCATCAGTTATTACAGTAGCGAAAATCTTACTCGGATAACTATAAGTCAATGTTTGAATGCCAACTAATGACATTCACGCGAAAAACACCAATTCATAGGTTTTCCTATTATATAATTACACATATAGTATCTCAGGCATCAGTATATAAATATCTAGGCGTAAATCTTACACCGACCCTTTCCTGGGCCTTTCACATCACACCCATATGCGGATACACTTCCAAATTTCTTGGGTATATTAATCGCAACTTGTGTCCGTAAATTAGCATTCCTATCATTTTTACGTCCAAAGCTTGAGTTCGCGTCCCCTATATGGTCTCCCTACCATGAATACTTAATCCGCATGTTAGAAGCCATCCAAAACCGAGCTAGTCGATTCATTTCCCAAAATTATCGCTACCAGTCAACTGTTACTCAAATAAAGCTTGACCTTTTCCTTCAAGCACTGAGTAGCCGACGGGACATAGCACTCCTGTCTTTGCTCCATAGATATGTTCACCAAATGGAGCCATCAAACTTGCCACTGGAACGCGTGTCTTGCACATCACGGCATTATAATGCTTTAATCCTCACTCGCATTTATGGCAACACTCACGCACTGAACTTCTCTGCTCTACTACAAGCGATTCGGTTATGGAATGGTCTTCCTAACAGCACTGTCGATCAAATGAGCAATGATAAATTCACACAACTACTGAACTTGCAGTTTTCATCATAACAAATATTTTCATCTGTACACATGTAATGTCATATAACACGTGTCACATATGTACCATGTCTTTTTTTGTTGTTGTTTCAGTTTTATGTGCTTGCGCTGTGTACGTTATTTTGCGCCAGTGATACGTCCCTTCTTATGTTACCACGAACTGCACATTTCATTAATTTCCCGACAACTCTATGTATTGATTTAGCGTTCTTATTTCTAACACGGTTTGGCGAGCACGTGATCAGTATAAAAAGCTTTAGCTCTCAAATTTTTTTTAGCGCTTATATATCTGCTTTCTCTTGCCATTTGTTCAATGACGACCCCCTTACTCAACGCCGCCCTTGTGGCCTGTAAGGTACTTTGAAATAATAATAATAACAAGTAAAAAAATTGAAACAGCTACAGGCTGAGATATAGGGCATAAAAAGAGTCACTTGCCACATAAGTATTTCGAAGTTGTAATAAGGTATAAGCGGGGCGGTGAAATGTTTACATAGGTACACTGTTCGGAACTACATTTCATTGAGCGCAATAACACAGAATCCAAATATTTAAAAATAATAGACAGATAATACTGTCTGGAAACATGCTCGAATTCATCTACCTGTTTAGGAAACAAGATAATTTTTACGGCAATCGTTCTAATTACTATGCCTATCCGTGTGATAATCATTTCGTCTGATCACAAAGTAATTCTTGTCTTATGTAAACCCAGGCGCACTTCTGCCGTCACCTTCGCCGTCACTGTCGGCGTCGCCATGAGGGTCTGTATAAAATTGAAGGGCGCTAAAATCGTCGCCGGCGCTGTAAGCTGCATGTGCGCATGAAAGCGTGCGAGGGTGAGCGCGCTTTCATGCGCACATGCTTTCATGGATCGCGGCTCAATCTCGCGCACGCAACGAAGGAAAGAGGGGAGTAAGCGCGCCGTCTTCCGTCGCGCGCACGGCTTCGTGGAGAGGGCAGGAGGCGCGTTCTACTCCGGGCGGCCGCACGCGCCCGGCCGCGCCGCTGTATCTTGAAAGTCATCGGCGACGGGCAGAGTCCGCGCTGTGCTGTGCTTTCGCGGCTTAGGTCGCGCTGAACTGAGCGACAGCACGAACGTCAATTCGCTCGCTGCTCCTGCAGCGTTTCCTCACTGCCGCGTTTCGACAACGAGTTTCCGAGGTCATCGAGTTTTATGTGTTCATGTTCGCTTGTGTGCTCGTGACACCATGCTTGGCTGTTTTGTTAGTGCGCCTGTGTTTACAAGAGCATATGGTCGATAAAGGTACTATCATTTTCTTCGTATGGCTGTCCAGTAATTTGCTGTCGCAATCGATGCTTGGGCTTTTGGGCGAAACTGCGATTTTTCTTTTACAAGTCAACGAACAATGTGAAAAGACAATTTGAGCCAATAAAGTGCCGGTTCCGGGTTATCTATATCACCGTTCCACTCTGGTCCGAGGACAAAACAGGAAACTGAACGGTGACAGTGCTTAAAGCGGCACTAAAGCAATACAATAAATCAGTTGAGACTAATAAAGCATTGTTTGAGAATCCTGCAGGCAGTCATTTCGAAATAAGAGTTTGATTATGAGACCAGAAAATGAAGGTCGAAGTATTAGTATTTCAGTTTCGCACCGAAATCTCGGCTTGGCACGTCAGTGTGACGTCAGGGATTCCAAAGTATGTTTTCTCATTTCGGCCGCGTTGGCTGAGTAAGGGTTCCCGAAACTTGCCATGTTCAATATTTGGTTCCTTTAGTATACAATGTAGTCAATCTGTGCCACTATATATAATTGGTAGGCCCTGGCAGATGACATCAATATCCACGACGTCACAGCGACGAGGTGCGAGAACTTGAAGGAGGGATCAGAATCAGAATCAGAATCGGTTTTTATTGAGACCATTAGAATGATTACAAGTTGTTAATATTCAGGAGGAGGTCCCGGAGTCAAAGACTGCAATGGGACCTCCTTTACAAAGTAAATGTAATAAAACAAAAGTACAGCAGTTTTCAACACATTGGTAAAAAATTACAGGTTTTAGTATGAATACCATTATTGGAGAATTACATATGCATAAATGTCATGAAAAAAAGCTCTGTAACACAATCTCGTTGACAACTGATGAAGTAACTGCGTAGATGACGTGACGAACACAGTAGAATTTGTTAACTCGAATGTATATGTGATGCAAGAACAGAAACCTAACGGTATGGCAATGAAAATGAAATGAAGGGACCCTGAAAGAAATGTTATGAGTATGGACTAGGCATCAGTATTCGACATAATGTAATCTTTTAGTTGTTTCTTGAATTCGTGAATTTTAAGTGTTTTTATGTAAATTGGTAGTGTGTTCCAAAATGCGATAGATGAAAAATGGACGCTCTGTTTGCCATAATTAGTATGAATTTTAGGTAAAATGAAGTTCCTATTTATTGCAAACCTGGTGATATTAGTATTTAATAGAGAAGACTGTGGTAACAAGCTATCGCGTCGTGTGTAATTGATTTGGCGGAACAAAAAGGTACCTAGATTATATTTAACGAGTTGTGTGACTGTAAGAATGTGATTATTTCGTAAAAGATATGAGGCGTTGTTATTATATGGGCTAAACGTAATTATCCTAATAGCCTGATTCTGTAGAATTTGCAATGAGTTTAAATGGGTTACGTGTTTCCCCAGCAAGTAACGCAGTAAATGATGTGGGAATGAATAAATGAAAAGTATAATGATAGTAATATTTGATGGTCAAATGTGTTTCGTGCTTTTAGAAGTACCCTAATCCCGTAGGCAATCTTCTGTTTTAGTTTGGTTATGTGTTCAGTAAATTTAAGATGTTTGTCTACTTCTATGCCAAGATAATTGCATGAAAAACTTGCAGGGATAGGACTTCCGCCTAATAAGATAGGAGGAATGGAGTGAAGTGTTCGTTGGTGGGAAGTGAATACAACAAATTTTGTTTTAGACGGGTTTATCTGTAGCTGGTTAGTTTGGCACCACTCCATCAGGCTGTGTAAGTCGCTATTAAGGTTAGATACTAAGGTTGTAATACATTTATTGGGATTAATAATAGTAGTATCATCTGCATAAAGTATACATTTCGAAAAGGACAGGCAGTTAGGCAGATCATTCAAGTATAATAAAAACAAAAGCGGACCCAATATGGAACCCTGGGGCACACCAATATTAGCGAACATGGTTTTAGAATGAACGGCTGAAATGGTTACTACTTGCATTCTGTCTGTTAGGTAATCTTGTAGTAACAAGGGCGCTGGGCCGGTGATTCCCAATGATTCAAGCTTACGAAATAAGATGCGGTGATTTATTTTCTCAAACGCTTTGCTTAAATCTACAAACACTGACGCTGCATAATTCCCTTCATCGATAGCTAGTTTTAGTTGATCGGTTAGAGCAATGAGAGCCAGTTCGGTCGAGTAACCCGAGCGAAAGCCGTACTGGAATGGTGAGAGAATGTTAAATTTTGTAAGGTAATTAGTTAAACGTTTTTCTATTAGCTTTTCGATTACCTTACTAAAGAATGGTAATACACAGATGGGGCGATAATTGGAAATTAAAGAGCGGTCACCTTTCTTAAAAATTGGGGTGATCTTGCCTTGTTTTAGCTCTTGTGGGAAACTGCCCGATTTAAACATGACGTTGATCATGTCTGCAAGGACATCACTTATTAGGGGTGCAATTAATTTTATATGGGAAGGATGTAATTTATCGATGCCGGCGCCGGTTATTTTCATGTTGTTTATAATGTTTAGAACTTCCTGAGATGTAGTTGGAAATAAAAAGAAAGAATGTGGCAGGCGCTGGGGCACGGGATTGTCATGCACAGGTGGCTGTAGCTTGCTGCTAAAGAAGAAATCAGCAAACGCATCAGCTATTTCTTTGGCGGTCTTGTATACCATACCCTGATATGCAATTTCTGTTATAGCTTCGTGATTATTTGCCCTGTTTAAGAAGGAGTTAACAATTTCCCATTTCTTTTTTACGTTTTTATCGCATTCCAAAATTTTCCTTTCGTACCATGTTTTTTTAGCTTTTTTCAATGTGGCAGAAAGCTGGTTAGAAAACTTTTTGTACCGGATTGCTAAATTCGTTTTAAATGGTTGTCGTTTGGTTTTCTTATAAAGATTATCCTTTTTGCGCATTAAAGCTAAGAGCTTATCTGTTATCCATGGATTTTGAGGGGACGCGTACTTCTTCTTGCATTTAACTAGAACGGAATGACAATCAACACATGACTTAAGCATAGAGATAAACAGTGCAAATGCTTTTTGTGGATCATTTGTAGAAAAGATGGGGGACCAGTCAAGGTTCGACACGGCGTCAAGGAATGATTGTTTGTCTAATATAAACTTCGTGTACGTGATTTTTTTCGGAGCCATGAGTGTAGTGAAAATTTAGAAATATAGGATAGTGATCAGTTATGTCGGTCATCATAACTGACCCTTATTTATCGCCACCCTTATTTCGTTTGTGCACTTTGTCTGCCTTACCGAGCGTCTTATCGTGGTAAGAAGGGTGCTTTGGGTGTCATAGAAAGGTAATTTACCGATGTAGAAGAAATTATGTTCCTGTTTAGTGTCCTTTTAAATATAAATATATTTGAAATCGTTTCCATAATGTCAACGCGTGAACGTTTAGTACATATATAACAGCACCATAATATTTGGGGGTATTCTGATAGGTATAGATAGAATTTTGTGATCAAGGGTTTTTACTTACCGAGTGTAATTATGCACGGGTCTTCACAGCTACCCTAAACATCTACGGCACCGGGCACAAACATCATAATGCTATTGGTATAAAGTGAATCAGATTTATTTACTAAACCGGAGGATATACTGGACAAGAGCTTTCTTGAGGGGGTGTTGTTGATGGTGCCAGTATGATATTAAACTTTTGATTTTCTTGTTACCAAAATAAAGGGCTCCTCAACATGTAAAACTATTTGCTATTTGTCGAAAGAAATTAGGCTCTCTAAATAGAAATCCAGGATACCCTTGGAGCCAAAGTTTCTGTAACATTGTACAAAATCAAGGCCTGTGGGAAAACCCAAATCGGCATTGTAATTGCATCATTGAAAGCAAAAGCGAGAGCAGATGGTTCAAGGCGCTATCTTGGGACTCATATAGATCGATAATTAATATACCTCATTCATAGCGATGTGCGCTAACGTAATACTTTTTCGACAAAATATTATGTAAAAAACCGTTCCTCATTATTGTCTTCTGGGTGGTATCTGTAGTATGATTGCCGATTGGTTCAAGTACATTTTTCAATAATATTCACGGTGCTCTTAGTCGCCTGGTTGCATCGTTCTGAGTGTATTCCCTAACAGCTCGATTTCTCTAAGACGCTTGTTGTGTCTTGACTATTTTTATGCACGGACACTTCATGCTGTTTTTATGTCACGTACTCCTTCTTACAACCTCATCTAGAGGTAGCCGTACCGTACAAATAAATAAATATTGTACACATCCCAGATAGCGTTGTTTGAGTGCACTCAATTTATAGACTTACTTTCTGAGTTTCATAACGCAGAAATCATTCATAATTGAAACTGAACAAATGCATCGTTATTACCATTTGATATTCTTTGCTGCTGTGTCTAACCTACCTTCGGTAGGCAGTTTTATTCCGTGCATCAGCAATAATCTTGTTATTCGTTTTATGGTCAAATATGCATATGAATTACCAAGATTACATAATGCGCGACAATAGAGCATGCACCCCTGTTATGACTAATAAATGGAATACTTCATTATTATATCCTTAGCCAATTTTGTTTAGCTGAGTTTTTCTTGATGTTGTTTAGTTTAACTATGTAACTTTGTTTCTGACAAAGGCTTGTGGGTTTCTTTGGTAGTTTGGTGCTACATACGGGGGGATATTAGTTTTTCATTTCATGAACCTTCGTCCACCTTGCGGAATTCCGCAAGCCTGATTTGACACAATCAGCGTCCTCGTAGTTCGAGTTGTTGATAAATTCGCCCTCGCGTTGTGATCACCTAGGCTCCTCGTTAGCGCCGATCACAGAGCGACCTCCCCGGAGAGGTGTTGGTACCGGGTTCGAATCCCGGACCAGGACAAATTTTCCTTCAACTGCGTGGCTTTGTTTATGAAAAGCCCGTGTGGGGTCTTCTTTGTAGCTTGGTTTTACATACAGGTGGATGTTAATTTCGCTTTCATTGATTACATGCACAAAGTAAATGTCCGCAAACTATTAACTTGTGCCCAAAGTACAGCTGAATTCACAGTCTCAATCGTACAGTTTTATTAACTGATTAACACACGTATTGAATGGAATATATTTGTTTCGCCGAGTTGTCTGCTCAATATGAAACTAAAGCTAAAATACAATGGTCTTTTAACCCTATTACTTAGTCTTCAATATTAAATCACCAAGGATGTTACACACAGGCACGGATAAATAAGGGAACATCGTTTGTTGCACGAATAATATCTCAATCGTATTTATGTCAGTTTCGTGACGTTGCACTCATTTCTCGTTTCCTTCTTTTTTGCTTACCATCTGCTCTTGTTTTGCAGTCGTGCAGTATTGGCGTACCTGGTGAACCGGTATGTACCTCACAGCCCCTTGTACCCAACCGATCCGCGCTCTAGAGCTTCAGTGGAGCGTCTCCTTTACTTCGACATGGGTACCCTCTTCGATGCATGCCATAAAATACTGGTGAGGATTTGATACTACGTAAATATTTTTATTTGTACACTGTTCGTAAATAAGGTGTTCTTTGAGCAGGGCTAATGTTTGTACTAAGAGCATCGCATTGAAAAACAGTGCAGTGCGTACTAAGCAACGCCGGTATCTATAGCCGTACGGCATACGGCATGGCCGTACGTTTGCTGTCTATGTAGTTTGATTCGCTTCTGTACGTGAAGACAAAGGAAGAAAACTACGATGTAGCTTTGCCTATAAGGATGTGGTGCTGAAATGTGGACAAGCGAGAGATGCATGTTTCTGGTTCCGTCCACAGTTGAACTAAATGTTACACCTACATCACCGTCCTACAACATAGGTGACCCACCTCACCTGCTACTTGTCATTCCCTGCTCACAGAGGGTGAATGGTAGAGATCAAAACTATCCGCTTAAGCACAGTATACACGTTTTCAACGAACTAAATCCTACTGTCGTGCGAAGGAGTGCAGTCGCAACGTTATCTATCAGATACCACTCGGCTATGGAAAAACTTGTGTAGGTCAAACGGGACAGTGTTTCAATAAAAGACCTCGTCACCAGAGCAGTAACCTAAACAATGCCTATGGTAGTCATTTGGCAGGACACTGCAACAAGTGTTACTGCACTCCCATGTTTGAAAAAAACAAAACTCATGGGGAAAGGAAAAGGTAAGAGGGAAAGGGAAATAATAAAGGCTTATCACATTAGAAAAGAAGGAGATAAATGTGAAAGCACTCCCTCTCTTGCCTTGTCGGGAAAAGAAATAGCATTTTTGAATGAACGATTATGATGTTGGTGATTTGCGGATGTTTTTGCGACTGGGTATGCGCATGCCCATGCTAAATAAGGCATAAATGGCTGGTTAATTTCAAGTAAACTTCCATTTCGCACTCAGCGCATGTCTGTGGTATTTGTTTCTTCGTGTCCTTGTTTTATTCGCGCAGTTTAACCCCAGTTCCAAGGAATCTAATCGGCAACCTCAAGCGCAGCAACAGAATGCCATTGTCGCTAAGCCGCAAAACCGGGTATCCTTACTTACGTCCAACGCATATTTATTATATAACAGAGTGGTATCGTCAGACCTGTTTTTCATTTTTCTTTTTTTGTTGGAAGGAGTCCGCATAGTCGATGATAGTATGTTGTATAACGCGATAATATTTTTGTTGACCCCCCAGCGGCGTCGATAAGCAGGCGTTCGGCGGGTTGCGACACCTCGTAACCCAGCACATTAGTGTTCCTGTATATGCTCCCGCAGGGAGCAGAGTTGCGCATAGGTCCACCGTCGTGATCCAGCTCTGCAGCGAAGCCACCCCTCGTGCGCGCAGGAGCCAAATGCCGCGCAGTGTTCCGCCTTTTTCTCTAGTGGTCGCGAGCTACAAGCGCCAATTGTTTCAGGTACTTAGCAAAGGGCACTTCTTAATACAGGCTACACTCGAACGAGTCATTCGTGCAGTCGGAGGGGGTGGGCTTCCAACAAACCGAAACTTTGTATGTACCTCTGTAAACACGCATATACAAACACACACATGAACGTACAAATAGGGGGTAGGACTGCCTTCAATTCCCCAAAATAAAATACTCCCGTGGCTCGAACAGCTCCAAAGTTTGCTCGGAAACGCGCAGTACGTTGCCACAAAACGCGGTGCAATGATTTTCAGCATGCATATGAAGTTGTCTTATCACTGTGAGAAAGCAAGAAATGTTTTAAAGTGTTTAAAACTTCACACACGTAAGGTGGACACTTAGCGCATTTTGGCTGCCAAAACCAGCCGATTAATGACCGTCGCCAAGAGAGCTATCGTGCCTGCAGTTATGTCAGTGACCGTTAACACAGCGTCATTTATCACTAACCATCGTTCACAACAGCTGCAAGTTTTTGATACATGCGGTGCAGACACAGATTTAAGCGCATTTCAAATGTTCACATGCGTACATGTTAAGCAAAGCTTACTTTTACGATTCATTCATACCGCAGACTAATCAGCTATATAGTAGCAGCAAATTTGCAAGTAGAAAAATATTCAAGATGCAAGAGCTTCGAGATCAAATTTATTTAATACAAGGGAATGCATGAACGGCTGCTGGCAGCAGGCCAAGTGTGCTGGTTCTTGGAACCTTGGGGGCAGAATTCAAAGAAACTGGAAAGGCAACAAGCTAGTAAGAATAACAACAGGTTATTTTTATTGCACTAATCACATCAAGATGGCAAACTTGCAGAGTAATTATTCACACAGTGCATACTGTAATCTGACAACACATTTTTCTTGATCTCTTACCACTCGGAGAGAAGCCAGTAGTTGAAGACACTGTATCAAATCAATGAAATCAGTGAAGCAGGTTTTGGCCAAAAAGCCAGGTTACAAAGCTTTGTGACCTATCACATCAGAGGCAAGGAAATTTTACGTCATTGAACAGTGCATTCACTCCACTCCCACCCACAGGGAACAGCATTCACCAAAGCACAACGTAGATTTCTAGCGTGTTTACATGAACGACAAGTTTTTGTTCCACTGGCTGATACATGATGCTCACAAGCTAGCACACATACAATTGCGGCTTAGCTTCTATGGCAGCAATTAGTTAACAAAATAAGTAAGCCTGTGAACTTCAAGACAATAAATTGAGTAGAATCAATTTTACTGTTCTCAAAACTTCACACGGAGAAGGAATATATTACAATTATCACAGCTCGAGAGCTAAATATGCATATGCCAACTTAGCACCCGTTTTATCCTTGTTCACTTGTGTGCTTTCTGCAAAGATGTCCTAGCTCTTCAGAAATTGCGGTTGACGAGAGAGGTACATATTATTCATTTCAATTTTAAACTCTGAAGGGTGCATTCAAAGTCAAGAAGCCCAGACTTGTTAGCAACAACACTCTCACTATAGTATCAGTGTGTCTCCAGCTAGTTTGCTTGGCTGAAGCATTTACTCCTATGGCTGACTTCCGTGCGCTTTGTGCAGTGTGGTGCGCTGCACCCCGTCACACTGGAATACAAGTGCCAGTACGATGTGTTTCGTATCACTTCACCAAGGTCCTTGACTTCACATCGTCGAATACCGTACCTGAAACCCGCAGCTGCTCCTCTCAACGCACGATCGACGGTCCGCTGATTGCAATGGCGATGGCAATGACGGAAACAACGAGTTCGCATGAGTCGGCGATGCGCCCGTAAAGTTGGCTTCGCAGCGGCGCGGATCATTTGACGTCATTTTTCGCTCTCGGCCAATAGCGGTGCGAGCGGCGCCGGAAAAGGTATGCGCAACTCTGTTCCCTGCGGGAGCATGTACAGGAACACTACAGCACATGTACGTTGGACGCCCCCGTACTTAACTGTGCGTGGCTCGCCGTGTCCGGGAAAAGGGGGAACCTTGGGTTCCACATGGCTGCCACTGGCCGTTTTCGAGCAGACGCTTTTTCGACGCTAGCGTCAAGGTCCCCTTCAGTTACGGCCTTAACCAATGGGCGACGCAGAAGCAAAAAATTGGAAGACGCTTAAGCTTCGCCTTCAAGAGTGGAACGCGACAGCGTTCGCGTCGACCCGCCAAGGGGTGTAAGACAATGGGCTACGGCGCAGCGACTATGCGCCCCGCATCGGACGCGGTGAGCGTCGAGCAACGCAGCGTTCGGCGCGACAACGAAATGTGCGCCTGAGCAAGCGACGCACGTCTGAGCCTTAGAAACAGCTCGTTTCTAAGGCAACACCGCGTTCACTAGAGGCTCTTTTGTACCGCTTTGAAGCATCGAACTCGTGGCTCAGTAAATAAAGAAAAGAAAACTCGTGGCTCAGTGGTAACGTCTCCGTCTCACACTCCGGAGGCTCTGGTTCGATTCCCATCTTGCAAGTTGTTTTTTATTCATGAAGTGCCTGCTGGGATTTATCGCTCACGGCCGACACCGACGACACCGGCTTTTCTGCGAAACAAGCTCCTTAACGCTGTCGCGTTAAAATAGCGACGCACACGATTGTTTATGTTGTCATGGGAACAAGGATAGAAGCTGCGCGGCGCCTCCTCTCCCAAACGTTTTCCTTGTTGTTTTTATTATGTTGACCAGCTCCACTCAGTTTCACCCTTTCTCTCATGCCGCATGCGCCACTTACTTTTTTTTTTACCTGTACGCGGCGCGCTTTTTTTTATCGTGCCGTAGCACGCGCGCTTTTTTTTTATTGCGCCGTGGCAAGCGCGCGTTTTTTTTTGTCGCGCGCGTGCTACGGCGTACCATGCGCCAGCTCGCAAGCAATGCGCGCGCTACGCAGCGCATTGGCATTACTTGCGAGCTGGGGCATGGTGCGCCGTGGGCTATACGTTGGCACGCACGCAGTCTTGCCCATACTTATACTTGCATGTGCCAGGACGTAAAGAAATTCCACTTCCAACGCAACAGATGTTTAGTCTCACTTTTTTTACTTCATTTCCGAAAACAGATTTTTCTTATAACGTGGTGGTGATACACGCTCACAAAATGAGCAAAAGTGAAAGGTGCATGACATATACAAGAGTACTAAACACAAAAGTTCACAGACGGTGGAATAACAAAAGAAAGCACTAGAAAACACGAAGGCCGTTTCATGTACACACATATAAAACATAAACAAGATTTTATATAACGTCCTCAAGACCGAAATTTATACGAGCTTCTGATATATGCACAAAACTGGACTACATGTATGACCTAGCCATGACAACTATAAAAAGGGAAAACTCACTTGTAATGGCAAAAACAATGACACGCAAAGTACCTAAAAATAGAATAAAATGCTAACATTGTTTGATTGAGAGCCATACCAAAAGGAAGAGCTTACTTATAAATCTGCACGAAAGTATATGAAATGCGTGACATGGTCATTACTGCTGAACAAATTGAAAAACACATGGCAGAAAAAAATAACATTGTACTAAAAAATGAAACACACATTATCACACATGTGTTATTTTAGGCCCATTTACAGCCGTGGCACTAACAGTTTTACATACCAGTTTCTCACAGAATTACGAAGATTGCTCAGGCGCTCTTTTGACACAACTATCCCTTGCGCCACTGAAAGAACCATTCATTGTCAATTCTATAGACGTTTCAATATGTTGAGATGTCTGCGCCTAAGACTAATCTAGGCGTAGTTCCGTAAAGTGTGATGAATCTCGCCATTGTGAACTGAGAGCAAGAGACAGTTCAACTACATAAACATAAGAATATGTGTTTACAGGGACAATAGAATTTCATGTAAAGTGGCACAAAACAGTAGCTAAGTTCACCAAAAACTTCACTAAGCCAGGTGAAGTTTTGCTTGGTTCAGATTCCGCACTTCTAACATGTCCAAATTGCGGCTGCGTCATCGGCGGCGATAACTACCTTGCTTGTTCAACAGTACCCGGTGATATTCGGCGGACCACTGCCGGATTCCGAGCAGGAGAAGCCGCTGGTGCGTGCGTTGGACCTTCTCGGAGGGTTTCTAGGCGAGAACAAGTTTCTGTCGGGCGACGACGTCACCCTGGCGGATATTTCTATCCTGGCTACACTCACAGTGACTGAGGCGAGTTTGTGCATATAACAGTGCATGCCATTATTCATACCAGGTTTAAAGGAGCGCCATGGAGTTAGGGCCCCGATGCTTGAGAAAGACGTGCGAAGGCGTAAGAGGCCGGAGTTTGCCATAGAGTTTGTGGACTTCATAACTCCATATTCGCGAAACGCGCTAGCGACGGCGCAGCAGCAAATAGAGAGAGACGCACTTTCAAAAGCTGGCTTCCATCGCAAGATTCCCTGAGAATGTTATTGAACACTTTCCTGTAGCAGCATTAAAAGCCATTTTTTTCTTCTTTTTGATCAGCATCAGGATTGACTGGGCGCTTCGTTCGAGTTACTCTATCACTGCTTCATTTTGTCAGCTCATGTTTGCACATTTGTGAATGGACACACACTGGTGATAACGAATAAAAACCAACCAACCATTCCAACCTCCAATATGCTATACCAACACGCCCAGTCGTTAACCTTGGCAAAAAACAGGAAAACAAAATTATTTACGGGCAAAAGAAACATGCCTCTCAGTAAAGTGTTAAATAGTTTGCAATAAACTGCCAGGCTGTGGCCTCGTAACAGTGTGCCTGCAGGGAGAAGAAATATGTATACGCTTAGATTAGAAAGAGCATGCTTTTAGTACATGAGACCTGATAAGTTCAGAAAAGCAAAACTCTTGCATGGCACATACAAGATGTTTCAGAAAGTGCGTTCGTTTGAAACTTGTTACATATAGGACATATGCCGTAACTAGGCGACCTGCGCGGACTTATGTCACCACAGAGGTTATACGTTTTGAAATACCTCTAAGTAGTTATTGAAGAACTCAATATAAAAATTAGATTAATAATTAACTTTATAACTGGAACAGTGAGACGGTCGATACCAATATTGGGTAAAACCCATCTTCCGAGTACTTCCTAACCGCTTGCAGGTGTGCGACAAGCGAATGGTTTAAATTTCACCAGCATAGCAAATTTCGTTGGTTGCACACCAAAAATTCACAGAATTGCGGAACAGCGCATCTGTTGACCCTTGAGCAGAGGCCCGTGAGGGATGTGACGGTAATGCCTCGCAGTCAGCGAACATGAAAGAAGTGAGGTCATGGCTTGATAAGCGCGCTTCCGTGAAACAATTTGCCTATTTGGTTTTATGTAGATGGTTACAGATTTCTCTACATAAAGAATTCGTAGATATGGCCGCATACTATAGCAATATGTGGCCTCGTAGCTTTCGAGCCATACCTAGTGAGGCATGTGCATTTGTTTGAGCCATATGTCAGTTATTTTACATGAGCCTCATATGACATTTGTATACATGTCTGCCATATCTATGTTTATATACAGTGATGCCTTAGGTAAATACATATCTGTGCAATACATATATGTGCCTATATCTGGGCAAGTGTAATATGACAAGAACTATGCAAGTACTGTAGAACAGTATTTCTTGATCGTGCTACTGCTTCTTTTTTGGAAACGCGAATGACATTATGTAGAACTTCAGGTTGAACAGCGCGAATAAAACAAGGACACGAGGAAACAAATGCCACAGGCAAGCGCTTGTCTGTGGCATTTGTTTCCTGTTTCCTCGTGTCCTTGTTTTATTCGCGCTGTTCAACATCAAGTTCTAAATATGAACAACTAGCCCTCATCAAGATCTTACTGGTACATGTCGAAACTAAAGGGCGAACCATTTCCGCCGGACATCACTGCATCAAGATTTAAGTCATACTCCTGGAGGGTTTCTTCAAATTCCTAGTGAACGTGCGTGGATATTTGCAAACATCTCCCCAGTTTGTCTTCACGAGCCGTGGTGGCTTAGCGGCTATGATGTTGCGCTGCTAAGCCCGAGGTCGCGAGATTAAATACGGGCCGCGGCGGCAGCATTTCGATGGGGCGAAAGGCTAAAACACCCGTGTCCCGTGAATTGGGACATGTTAAAGATCTCCAGTTGGTCAAAAATATTCGCGTGTTCCTCCACTATGTCGTGACTAAGATCACATCGTTCTCCTGGCATGTAAAGACCCAAAAATTAATTTTTTTTCACCGTAGTCTCCTTTATACAAACTTACAGGTTTCACTAGGGCTGGCTAAAAGTGATTTTCTTGTAATAAAATCTGGTGTCCCCCAGGGGTCTATACTCAGTCCACTTTTGTATAATATTTATGTGAATGACCTTGCTGATATGGTACCTGTAGGATTGTATCAGTATGCAGATGATACTGTCATTATAGCTCAATCAAAAAACTTTAGGCATGCTATTACTTCCTTACAAGCAATGGCTACTAAGGCTATGGATTGGTTTTGTGCTAACTTAATCAATATTAATACGTCAGAAACAAAACTTATTTGTTTTCACAATCCTCTGAAAAAAAATAGACATTGATTACCGATTTGTACTACACAATTCAATGTGTTCTCCATGTCTGTGTAAACCTTTAGATTATGTGACTTCTGTAAAATACCTCGGTTTGTACTTTGACAGTGATCTTTCCTGGAACTCCCGCGTAGATTATGTATGCAAACGACTTCGTGCGGTATCTTGTGTGCTTTACAGTTTGAGATATTATATGCCCCTCTCTGTTCGAAAAGTTGTGGTACATGCGTTGTGTTATAGTGTATTAAGCTACGGCATAACTGTTTATGGTCATTGTGCAATTCGCTGGAAAACTAAGGTCAACTCTATTCTCCGTTCTATACTAAAGAACATCAGCTATGATTTAAATATGCATGAGAAAAGTGACGTTTTCAAAACCTTATTTATGCCAGACTTTAATCAACTACTGCTGGAAACTGTTCTGCTAAAACACTTCTGGGAAAGTAATTTCAGGGTGAAGTACGTTCCCTCACGTTGTTTGCGGCCTAAGAATATTTACCTCGTACCCAGGCGTTGTACAAGATATGGCAAGAGAATACGAGACTGCTATGTTCCTGTATATTTTAACAAATTCTCTCAAAGCGCCTTGCGCGCTCGAACAAAATACAAGTTAAAAAAGGCACTCAGGCAAATTGACTAGTCGCCTCAGGGAATCATTAGGTTTTTTTTTGCTTTTTTATTTTTTTCTCATATACTACTTTAAATATGAAAAGTACATGTCAATTGAATAATTGCTTGTTCCGCTGCCTGCCAGGCACTGCCGCTCAAGGCCTGTGTGGCTTTGGCAGGCCTGTTATGTAAGCTGCTTTTTTGTGACTTTGTGGAATAAAGTATTATTATTATTATTATTATTATTATTATTATTCAAGATCACCTCTCTTTGTGCTAATGTAAAGATCAAGAAGGGGCCGAGATACGGAGTCACATGCTATGGTATAAAAGTTGCATAAAAAAGGATAACGTGCGTCATTAAGGCTGGCCTGCGTTTTGACAGGAGGATATAACTTCTTACAACGGTAAGTCCACCTATCGAAACGTAGGCATGCTGTTCTGAGCCACGTTGTCTCTGTTTGCGTAGCAATCGTGCGTGCTGTAAGTGAAATAAAGGAGAAGCTCACTGCCAAGAATGACCATCCATTGCATATGTAAATGACGCTTACTTGCCATTGAAAAGTACTTAAGAATTAGCTTTAGCTCGGTCTCACCTCCAACGCGGCGTATTCAAATACATGTAAAATGCAAAAAAAGGTTTTCTGAAATAACCCCTTGACCGAGTTTAATCAAATTTGTTGCATTTGAGAGTGACAGTTAATTTCTAGTGACTGCTGGAAGGGGAACTTCGATTTAGGGCTTGAATAAATTAAAAAAGATTTTCAATAATTGGAAAGCTTTATAAAAAATAAAAAAAATTGTGGGGTTCTACGTGCCAAAATCACTTTGATTATGAGGAACGCCGTAGTGGACGACTCCGGAAATTTTGACCACCTGGGGTTCTTTTACGTGCACCTACATCTAAGTACACGGGTGTTTTCGCCTCCATCGAAATGCGGCCGCCGTGGCCGGGATTCGATCCCGCGACCTCGTGCTCAGCAGCCCAACACCATAGCCACTGAGCAACCACGGCTGGTCTTTTAGAAAAATAGAAGCAGGAAATGTACAAATTAATATATCTGCATCAAGAACACATATCGCTGCTCTGTAAGCGGCATCCATTAGGTCATTCAAAGCAGAAAAATTCTATATGTAAATTTATAGCTTACGTGAATTCGTTACGTTGTGCACAAGCGGTCTGCAGAAGCTGCATTTTCGTATTACCAAATTTTTTCAGATTCATGTGTCATATCAATTTTGTCCGCTTGAGCTGTACTATTAGATGCAGTTTCCAGATTTGTGATATCGTTTTTCATTGCCGAGTTACAGAGTTGTAAATTTGATATTTTCGTTTTCAGAAAATTTGAGACTTTTGCCCATATTTAATAAAAAAATCACGGCTGAAATAGGAAATTCGAAACCAGCAGCAACTAAATTTCACAGTCACTAAATGCAGTCACTAAATGCAAGAAACCTCGTCGAATTTGGTGCAGTGGTTGCAGAGAAAAACGAATTCTCCTTTTACGTGTATTTAGATAGGAGCATCCGAGCTGAACCTTCCTCTTAACATCAGCTGGATGACAGCTGCTCAGATGGCCGAACGCAGTGCCCACACCTTTCTATGAACACCATACGGTTCTGTTGTCTTGTTCAAATATGCAGTATCTCAGGAGTCTTTTCGCTGTAGAAATGTTTACACCGTTAAGAGTGTTTTCTTATCGCATTGGTAACACCCTTACCGTTAGGGCCTTGCAAAGAATTATAGAGGCCCACAACGGAGCACTAACTACACCTGCGATGACAAAAGAACTAGTTGAAAACTGCGTAATCACTCTGACAGCCTTGCACGCACAGAAATATCCGACACGATCATTTCACAGTTAGAGATATGAAACTGTCCTATCGGATATTGCTGTGTGCCCAAGGTTGTCAGAATTATTACATAGTTCTGAACTACGCCTTTTGTCATCACACGTCTAGTTAGAGCTCCGTTGTTAGCCTCTGTAAATTTTTGTAAGGCCCTAATTGTAAGGGTGTTACCAGTGCGACAAGAAAACACCCTTAGAAGGTGTAAACATCTTTACAGTGTCGCATGCATCATGAAAAAGGTTGGTTATTTACTACCGAGAAAAAAACTACAAACCCCAATTTACTACTGTTTTATTCGCCACAATCTTTGGATGCGCTAAGGATGTAGTTATGACAATTCGTCGAGCTTAGTTTTCGTGTAGCATTCGCTGTGGGCTTGATTTTCGGCTTTCAAGACACCAACTAACTGAGTAGTTGAAAAATAAATGCCAAGCGTTTCAGCGAGGACTGTCTCTAATTAATCAAAATACTTATGCTTTCACGGTTCGAAAAAACTGACGGCCCATATGTATATACGATTGTCTGAAAAAAACTTTTCAGTTAATAGCGCTCATCCTGTGCATTCCGAACGCATTTTGGCTTTCCCATTTTTACTAAAAGCATATCCCTCATAATTTGTCAGCTTCTGAGTAGTCAGGTTCGAAAACGAATTAAAACTTATTTAAAGCAATTTGCCGAGAATGAGCTCCGACTCAACCAAAACCGAGTGCGTCAGTAGCTTAACTTATCCTCAAAGGGACGTCACATCACAACTACGAGGCGAGACTAAATGGAAGAAACGTGTCGGGGACTAAATGCCATGTCAATATGCTATGTCAGTAGCTATGTCAATATGCTGTCGACAACCACCAATGACGACTGTTCACTTTAATTTTTCGTGGGCGGGAACAAACTGAGTGCACCCCGCCACCCGAGATCACCTCGCTTAGAAAAGCTTGGTGCTCCAACCGCCGCGCCACGATACGGCCACGTCACCCCGTGACGAAACTTCAGGGTGCGATTTCGCTCGCTTCAGACATACTCTGTTTCGGTTTTGCCGAATTCCTATTCCTTTCTATCTTTTCTTCGCATGATTAGGGCCCATGTGAGTAATTGACATTGAGAACCGCGTTCCTGCGCACACTGTATAGGCTGAGCTGAGATCACAAATTCTCTTTTGCTTGACAGGCTATTGAGATTTTCCAGCTATATAAGGCGTCAAATAATGTTGTATGGGCCACCTTATAAAAATGTAAATTAAATAATGTGGTTTAACGCGCCAAAACCACTTTGATTATGAGACACGCCGTAGTGGAGCACGCCATTTCCACCATTTCGTACTCACTTTATAACCATTTTGCAATAAAGCAGTTATGACTTCCGAAAACACTTCTCCTTCACGTGTCATGATCATAAGCGCTGTCGATTGGACGCATATCAAGAAGTCTAACGAGCATGCATTGTAGCACGAATGATTGGCAACGAATTAATCGTCTTTTTTTGTCTGCAGTGCACGGATTATGAACTGAGCCGCTTTCCCGTCGTCCTGGACTACTACGAGCGACTGAAATCTTCGCTGCCTTACTACAACGAAATCAACGACCTTGGAATGCAACAAATGCGAGGCATCCGCAGTCAAGGCAACTCCAAGTAGAGTAATGACAATGGCGGATGCTTCCACGAAGGCGCTTCTTAGTTCTGCAATTTCGCTCGTAGAACGAGGACAAGACTCGCCCTCATTCTGGACAGGGACGCTCCTTGTTTAGGATTTGTCTCTAAGTATACTAGCTGTAGGATATAGCGAAATTTATGAACAACTGCAGTAAGCAATGTCATTAGATATTTTGGATGGTGCCCCTAAAAAAGGCTTCACCGCAACAGATATTACAGCACCACGTGTGCCGCAAGACCCTTACAAGCGCTGCAGATAAACTTTTTAACCGCGATGACAGCCATAGTTTGTAGGCATATATTACCGCCCCTTGCTCTATATACAAGATTTGCTGCTTCAAATGGCTGGAATACAATAACGGGCTAAAATAAAGGCATGCTTTCCACTGCGTTGTTGAGTCGTGTTCTGCTTCGTGCCTCCTACGTGCGCGGATCCAGACAAGTGTGTAAGATGCAATTCTGCTCTGGCAGAACTAATACAGTTGATACGATTGAAAAATCTGTGGAGGCTTCTACCAATACATGTTCCCTGATCTGGCTCGATGTTTCCTTTGAAATAGTTACAGGTCAGACAATTATTGCTCGCTTTCTGGCAGCTTGCATCCAGTGCCTTAAGAAGTTTTCGGTTACAAGGCTGCATGAACGGCGCCGTGTACCTTCGAGTCAGATGTGCGGTGCCAGGTGGCGTCAAAAGCGCAGAAAATTGTCTCTTCCTAGCTAACGTTTTGCAGACTATGAGCACAGAGCGCCGGAGCAAAAGGGAGAATTACTGGTAGATGAACAGAACTGCTCCCACCTGCGTAGTCTCCTGGATAAAATACTAAATAGCTCAAGACGCAAGGTCGAAAAAAAGTGTTCAGAGGCAGAATTTGTGCCCTCAATACAATTTAAAAATTATTACAAAACAATGATTACAGTACACAGCGGGTGCTAAAAGCAGCGTAGGCGCATTGCACTGATACATATCTTTTAAGGTAGGATGATGCTATGCGTACTACTGATTACGTCCCTGCCGGAAATGACTGGATGCATGACGATGCAGTGCCATTTTGGGTAGGACAATTTTCGCATTGGTGACACTGATGTTGTTCTTTTTATTTCGCTACCAAGGCATTATCAAAATTTTGAGTCTGTTTCCACTTGCCGAATGAGTGATATTTTTGTTTCAGGAGGCGTAGGTGTTAGCTAGCGCCATATACAATACCGCGGTGAAAGTGCTTCTTTGTCTGTAGATCTCACATGCGCTCTGTGGCAGCGCTCTGTGGCTGTTTACGCACATGTTGGCATGGAGATTAGGGTGGGGCAAAGTTTTCATCGCATAACGACTTTGTTAGGGCTTTGCGCAAGTCGCAGCTGCGTACAAACGCATTGTACCTAAAAAACACTGCAAAGTCTGTAGAGATTGTCAACGCACACCTGGCCTCCGGACCTGTCAATATGGACATAAAATGAAAGTTCACCTACGCAACATTCACGCGGAACCACGGCAGTAACCACAGAATGAGGGGCGGGGGGATACGCCCAGACCGGAGATCAGTCAGGCCCTTCCTTAATCGAAGTCGTCTCGTGTGCTGTAACTTTCGACAGCGTGTGCATGGTGAAATAAAACCATGTTTCTACAACGAGCGTGTATAGAGCTGGGTTCTGGAAAAAATTGCGCGCGCTTTTCGAGCCTTGTACATTTAGAATGCCAATACCGAAGCCAGTGCAATACCTGGCCGACCCGCTGCAGTGGTGAAGCAGGCTGTGCGCGCTCCGCCAACATAGAAAATATGTTTAATATCTTATGTCCAAATACAACCAATGTCAGATATTAAGCTGATATGAAGGGATACTACACTTTGACCCGCGTCGACCATGTCTACGTTCGCGCCACCCTCTCTTTTTCGGCGTTCCAAGCACTTGCGTAGCTCCTTTAATTTTCTTCCGTTCTCCGGTGGCGGCAGTCCCGGAAAGCATGTGGCGCGCCTGGACTGCGAGGCGGAAAGAAATGGGAACCGTGCATGTGGTCCCGATCCCGCAAACTTGGAACGCTTTGCCGGAGCCACGGCCAAGTTTCAAATGAAGTTTGTGGGGAACGAATTTCGTGTGGCCTGTGTTGGCGTGTGACCGCTTGTAGTTTTCGAATGACCTCATGAACACCACTGCACTGCGGGACGTCGATCAGCGCACGATCGTCTTGGCTACGGTGAAGCAGTGTGTGCCCTCGGAGTGTGGTGAGGTGCGTGTCTGTTCTACGTGCCGGAATTTGTTACTAGAGGTGCTGTGCCGTGTTTTGCAACAATCCATGGATATGTATACCCCCCGGTGCCTCATCATCTTCCGAGCCTCAACATCGTGGACGAGCGACCAGTGCCGCCTCGCCTGCCGTTTATGTGCATACGACGTTTTACGAACGGCAATGAACGGCGTGCCATTAAGGGACACACATTCACGGATTCGCTGGTCATCCACCTTCATAGAGTGGAATGGCAACGAATTTTTAAAGCAAAGGTTTCTTTGGCTCTTTCTTCGACTTTCCCACTGCTGCTGCTGCTACTGTTTGGCACACCGCGTTTGGGGTGGTTCAGAGCGTGTGTATACTTGACAGGAAGGTGGCAGAGAGGGAAGGTGACGCGAGGAACTTGTCAGGAATTTTGCACCACGTCGAATGCGCACAACGCCCTCTGGAGCTCCCTGGGCGTCACCACCTTAGCCTCTTCACAAATGTATTATACATAACCCCCTCCCCGCAAACGCATGGGAGAAGTTATTTCTAACGTGGAAGTCCAGAGGAGAGCTGGATAGAATGGCAGAGAAGAGGAAGGGAGAATGCAGATAATGGATATAACCGGTGGTGTCGAGAAACGAGTGAACAACAGCCGTGTCACTCTCGGATCGCAGTTCCTTTACATGGGGTGATGGTGGGAGAGGGGGAAAGCGACGCGAGAAGGATAGGAAATGCTACCAGGGGGGGGGGACACTCCGTATACATCCCATTGGCCGCTTTCGAGCAGACGCTCTTTCGACGCTAGCGCCAAGGTCCCCTTCAGTTACGGCCCTAACCAATGCGCGACGCATTAAGCAAAATGGCGGCGCACATGATTGTTTACGTCGTTATGGCAGCAGCAACAGCAGCCGCGCAGCACCTCCTCTCCCAAACGTTTCTCTTTCCTTTTCGTTTTTATTATTTCGACCCGCTCCACTCCCTTTCCCTCTTTCCCCCATGCCGCGCGCGCCGCTCACTTTTTTTTTGTTTTACCCGTAAGCGGCGCGTTTTTTCTTCTTTTTTATAGCGCGCTTGTTACCGCGCGCCACGCGCCAGCTCGCAAGCAATGCGCGCGCTACGCCGCGCATTGGCATTGCTTGCGAGCTGGCGCGGGGTGCGCGGTGGGCTATGCGTTGGCACGCACGCAGTCTTGCCCATACTTATATTATACCAGCATGTGCCGGGACATAAAAAAAATTCCACTTCCAACACAACAGATGTTTAGTCTCGCTTTATTGACTTCGTTTCCGAAAATAGATTTTTCTTACAGCGTGGTGTGATACACGCTCGAAAAATGAGCAAAAGTGAGAGGTGCATGACGTATACAAGAGTACTAAAGACAAAAGTTCACAGATGGTGAAATAACAAAAGAAAGTGCTAGAAAACGCGAAGGCCATTTCATGTACACACATATAAAAACAAGATTTTTATATAACGTCCTCAAGACCTAAATGTAGACGAGCTCCTGATATGTGCACTAAGATATTGCACAAAATTGGACGACGTGTATGACATAGTCATGACAACTATAATAATGGAAAAGTCACTAGTAATGGCAAAAACAATGACACGTAAAATACCTGAAAGATAGAATAAAATGCTGACATTGTTTGATTGAGAGCCATACCAAAAGAAAGCTTACTTATAAATCTGCACGAAAGTATATGAAATGCTTGACATGTTCATTACTGCGGAACAAATTGAAAAAAAAAACATGGCAAAAAATAACATTGTACAAAAAACTGAAACGCACATTATCACATGATTTTGCACTTGGCCACAACTTGAGTAACGGTGGCAAGGGGAACAGAAGATAGTCGGCTTTTGCAGCAGCACATAGAAAACATTCGCAGAAAGGCTTATTCCTCAGAGACCAGGTAAAACAGGCCAACACGACTTTTCTTTCTAGCCGAATGCAATGCTTAGCAATAAAATTACGTCACTTAAGGCACTAAGTCGTACCTACTGGGCTCTCCCTTCTATAATAAACACGAACTGCAAAAATCTGCCTGTAGTACACTTGCAATGCTCATGCTTTCCAGAGGAAAAAAAAAGCGTATCATGCCTACACATGAAGGTTGTTCGCGCGATTTTCCCATAGGGGGTTACTGAGATAGTACACAAACACTAACAGTAATTTTTCAGCTGTTAGTTGGTTTGTAGAACGTGATACACAGAAAAAGCACTGAGGGCGGTATGGAAAGCTGGGCAAGTTACTGAAGTTGCAGAATGAGACTTGGTACAGAAAAACACAAGTCACAGACCAGGTGACAATGAGGAGGAACGTCTATTTGTCAGCTTTCTCTACCGGGAAGAGGCAAGTGTAGCACAATCAAGGCGCAACGATGTCCGGAGCCTCATGTAGTACACAAATGGACAGGGCTGTGTTCGTGTACATGCGCCTTCTGATGTCCTTGGGTCTGAGCGCTCACCTGTTGTCTTTAGGCAGCCGGGACAACCTTGCAGGACTTGTTTTTGAGGTATTTGTGCACCACTGCACGATGCACGAGCTGTACGAGTCGTGAAACGGGTGAAACATCGCGCAGCACAAGCACACAGCTACCGAGGACCACAGAACTTACGAAACTAGCCACGTCGGTCAACGCAGAGCAGCGCACGCATCTCGATGACAGTAGATAACAAAAATAAAGCGTTACGTAGCGGACTAAGCAGGAGCCGGGCCAGCGGGGATGGCACGGCGGCGCAGGTGCGTAGACAGTCGAAGGTGAGGGAGTTGAGAGGGTATTACAAGAGAGGGCGTAGGGAGAGGAGTTGAGTGGGGTGAAGGGCTTCGCCACCTGGATCGGCGCGCGTGCGCGCGACAATCTACGAGGCCATGCAAGGGAAACGGATTTTTGCGTCGCCCATTACAGAGATAGCGCCAATTTCCTGTGCCACCGGAACCGGGGAGTGTCCCCCCCCCCCTGATGCTACTGCTAGACACGACAGCGCTTGCGCACAAGCTGGATAAATTCAATTTCAACGACTGGTACGGTACGCTCATGTTATTTCTAAAAAATAAATACCCTTCAGATTTGTCAAGCGAACAACGCTGGGCGTGTAGAAGCAAACCCGCATCAAAGCGCACGTCAGATCAAATCTTCTGTGTCCGACCCGGTAGCAATGGGGCTTTGGCATTGCTCAAAGTCGCGGGTCTGATCCCGACCGCGACAGACGCATTCTGACGAGCGCGAATTAAAAAAAAGCGTTAGTGCACTTAGATGTAGGGTGGCGTTAAAGAAGACCAGGGTGTCAAAATTAATCCGGATTACGCCACTACGGTGCGCTTCATGATGCGATTGTGGTTGTGGCACGTACAGTTCTATAATTGAACTGAAGTTTACTACTTCTTCAACGATGCGATGTGCCATGTGAGGCAATGATAAGGCTCAACCTTCTGCGAGATTTTGAACTATAGTGCACAACAACGCCTGAAGAAAGGACGTCTCCCTGTGTGCTCTGTGCAGCACGCATAGCAACAGCAGCGGTGTACGCACGCAAGGTAAAGTTTAACAAAAGTCACCGCTCTCGTATTGCACTATATACGTTGAAGTAATTGAACATTCCCCGTCAATCACCATTATTTTTCGTCAGCCAAAGCAAACAGCAAACAAAGCTTCGCTTACATCGATTCCCACAGTGCGAGGGATCCGTATATTTCTTTTCTTCTAGAGCAATGAAAAAAAAAAAAACTGCCCGACTAGAATTATGATTGATGCCAGGTGTGCAAGCCAAACATTGGAACACACCTCCGTGATGCTAGAACACAATCATGACCCCACATCTGACATGTTTGTTTCCCATGCGGAATGCAGGAAGCTGAGCGACAATGAAGCCAAGCTTTTGCAGCCACTCCTTGAGATTAACGTGCGACTCAGCCTCATCAAAGGCAGACGGAGGTAGCAGTATTCTCATATCTTTGATCTAATTATGTGTAAGCCTTGTTCCTCTTCCTCATAATAGTTTTACAGGAAATGTAATCACTGTGAACGACATGCAAAACATGCAAACTACCAAGCATGGAGGAAACGATGTAAAAAATCTCATGCAAGTTACCTGAGACTTCCTTAAAAAGAAAAAGGCAGCAGTTATTTCAATTACACATGAAGACAAAGAGGTTCAGATTCTCTACGTGCAAATGAGACAGGTATGCGCAAGATTTTTTAGGGATATCCCGAGATTTTACACCTAGACACCACATACCGACTAACATGCGTCTTTGTTTTGTGTTTATGCTTAAAGACGGAGCATGTTCTAGTCATGTCGTCGCATATGCCTTCTTTCCATCCGAACAACAACATGTCTTCACTAAGCCGCTTGAAGCTGTTGTTCATGGAAATTCAGACGCACCTTGCCCTAAGCTTCTCATCGTAGACAAATACCTTAGAGAAATAGCTGCAATACGAGAAACGTTTCATTCAAGACCTGTCATGCAGCTTTGCAAATTTCTTGTCATGAAGGCTTTCCGGACAGCTGCCAGACAGTTCGCACATTTGGTGGAAGAAAGTGAAATGGTGAATGTGGAAACTCCACAGACATTTGATGAGGTGCATACTGACTATTTAAGACACGCTAACGGTCATATGCATACCTACTTCGAACGCCATTCAGAAACACCATCAATATATGGGCAAGACACCTCTCTGACATGGTGTTCTCTTGCTGGCGGCAACACCACGAAAAGAGCTGAATCTGAGAATGCCAATATCAAGCACATTTTGTCAGCGTCTGACAAATTGCAAGATGCTCTGATGGGTATTGTGAAGCTGTCAAATGCACTAACGCGAGAAGCCATACATCGTGCATGTCTAATGCAAACATGCACATTTTGCTCGTATGAAGCACCAAGCATATTAAGCCATATGTACCGAGTAGATAACTCCTATGTTTTTCTGCGATCTACAAAGAAGCAGACAAAGCTAAAAGAAAAACACCGCCAGAAATACAGCGACAAGAGCCGGTTGTTTATACTGCCTCAAATTCTTGTAGCAGGTGGCATGTAGTTCCATAGAAAACTTGCGCGTGCACGTGCACTACTTCTTCCAGAATGAGGCTTAATTGTCGTCACATTCTGGCTGTTTGGGAAAGAACTGGTACTGTGGCTCGCCTGTCTAAATTTGTCATAGCACGATGGATCCAGTGTTATAACTTCATAGTCATGGCTGCTGACAACTATGCTGATAACAATGCTTACATCTGACAACAATGCTAACCTCTGCAGGTTATTTGGGCATGCAAGTGCGCTGCCTCTCCCAGTTAACACATTGTAATGCCGTTCCGCTCACGGCCCTGCTAAAATGTGTCCTATCGTCGTTTCAATTTCCGCCAAGAAAAAAAGAACTGTGGCTGTGCCATTTCATAAAAGTAAAGAACTGTGGCTGTGCCATTAAAGTAATTTGCTCTGTCCACAGCCTGCAATGGTTTCACTAGTATGAATTACATATGTTTATGTCCATATTCAAATCGATTTCGCGTTTATCCTCCTTCTTTGGAGGACTTGTGCTGCAGTGAAGCAGGCATACGCAAAGAAAGAGCGGTTTTGCAGGCTAAGCAGAGACAACGGCCACATTTTGTGTAAAGGCATAATATATTTGTATTGATGAATGGCGCTTAGTCTCGCCAGCTTTGCTGTGAAGCAATGTGTGTTGTTTGAATGCTTGCGCACTGCACTCAATTTGTGCCGTCCACATGACCAACGGCAACACATCTGATTTAATTCAAATAATGCAGTCAAGTGCACATATCCTAGGCTTGCTGCGAGCCTGAAAAAGTTCATCGAACGTTTCCCACAAGGTTGTTATTATGGAATGCAATTACAACAAACGCATCCAATTATTTCGCGTGGTAAACGTTACGCCATATCAAAGAACTTTTGCAAGGGAACGTCGAATGAAGTTCGTTCTGGATGTTCGGCATACCAAGGTCACTGCGCCAAAGCAAGTTAAGGTTAATTCGGTTAGAACGAAATGTCACTGAAACTCTCGGAATTCGTGGGCGAATTCTTGGTCTAAACCAGACTCGGAATGTCCGTCGAGTGTAGGTTTTGATTGATAAACTACTGTACGGCTGAAGTGCGAAGCCTTACACGGTATGTGCAGCATCGCCGTGAGCCACCTGGGCACGTGCATACGGCCCAGAGCGCCACGAATGCAAACGGGCACGGACCGCCGGTCATCTATTGCATAAGCGGCCTCACGATGCTCACTTTATTTTTGGTTGGTCAGCATCAGCGCTTCAACGGCGCAGCCTGAGACCTTGCTTCGCGTGGTCAAGTTGCGCAAACAACTGAGGCGGCACGTTCCCTAGATGTAGGGAGCCGGGCCGCCATTCCTTATATATAGGGAATGTCGTCGTGCACCCAACCATTTCCGACATGGGCGCACTCCCAAGTGCGCATAGTATTATCTTGTAAATGAGTAGTCCAAATCGCTTATAGCGAAATCTATACCTTTGAGAGAAGTGCTGGTTGTGCACGTTTGTTACATGTGGACTCGCCCTGAAATACGTCCGTCACCTAAATACATTGAAGCGGGTTTGGGTAGTAATGATTCTGGGTCACTTTGATCAGAAAATCATATTTTCAACATAACTTTGCGCGCAAGCTTAAGTGGGCAGCTTGTGAAATCGGTGGTTTCAGTCTGAAGCCGCGAAGCCAGAGAACGAGGAAGGCGCCTGGAGGTGAAGAGAATCGCGCTCCGGTCAAAGCACAAAGGAGTGTGCCGAGTGCGCGGCAAAATCGCCCCGCCTAGAGGAATGTGTAGGTAACGTGGAGCGAAGTGGTAACGGATGAACGAGTCAAAGCGCCGCAGAGGAGGAAAGTAGGCGGGAGCGCGCTGGGTTGACCTCCTCTGGCAATTGCTACAGGTTTTCTTTGCCATGCATACGTACCGGGTTCGTATCGTGATAACATCGCCCGCGCGCGCCGTACGCTGTCTATGCGAGTGAACGCGTGCGATGGTGCGCCGACGCTGGCGGCTCAATCTCCCGTGCGCAAGGGCAGGAAGCGCAGCGTATTCTTTTGCATGCATGACAGCGGGGGAGGGGAGGGAGCAGGTACTTAGGCCGCGCGTGGTCGCGCGGGCTTTATCTTCAAAACGATTTGCCTTGGGGCCAGAGTCTTGGTGGGCCGACGGCTCGTAGGTTTGCGTGCGATGTGTTCTCGCCACCAAGTTTGCGTTCAAGCGATAGACAGCACAAAAACCACTTCGCTTGCTGCTGCTGCTGCTGCTGCACTCTCTGGGCCCAACGTGCCTGGGAAAAGCTGAGCAAGCTTTACGGGGCCCTAAACCGCCCTTCGGGCTTGGTGAAATAGCATAGTCCTTGGGCGGGATACACTTTTCTGGATATCTTAGCCAAGTTTAGCTGCCTAAGTGGTGCGTAGAATCGGAAGGGGAGCCCAATGACATCTTTCTCGCAAGCGATCTCGTTTCAACAGAAGCCTCCTCCTCATTATCTTAGGGACGCTCTATTTTGTAATAAAGTGTGTTTCCATACGCGGCTGCTATTGGCAACTGGGGTCTGCTACGTAGTAGAGATACCACCGGCGTCGTGGGGTGTCACCTCGAGTCTACTGGCTAAGCGCACTGCAGCTCGCTGAGGTCAACCGCGTTTGGCTTGCGTTTAGCGCATTGTAGACACTAAAACAGGAAGTAGTAACGTCTACGTTAACATTCAAAATGAAATTTCAACTGCGCGCCAGGGTGACATTTAGAAGGCAGAGCGTTGTGGGCACCCCCCACAACACCGTACGTTTGCAGTGAAAGGCATGGAAGAAGGAACGGGAGCACAGCGGAGGCGGTGTTTGATTGCCGTGTTTGCTTCAGGGCCCCTTTAATTCGGTGCGTCTTCTGACGTAGTGGTGTGCACCAGCCAATTGTAGCGTCACGCGTTCGAATGGTCGCATGAGACTCCGCATTCGTCGGCGTTGCCTCGAACGAGATGGAGTGATCTTCTCTGTGCAGTGCAGACAGCTCTCAGAAAGAAGCACAATAACACATGGAGAAGCCCCGCAAGCAGGCGGAATCACAACGCAGGCATTGTGAGTATGGCTGTCATCGCACGAACCACAGCTGACCGCGGACCACTCGTGAGGCCGGCCTGCGGGCCGTAGTGTGGAGACATTCCTCTGCCGAACAAGCATTTATTTATTTATTTAGTGCACACTGCAGATCACATTGTGGTCCTTGCAGGACGGTCAGATATTGAATACAAGACATGTACAAGATACGTTCGTATACATTCATAAAATATAGACTTTACAATGATATATGGCTCACAGAAACTTTGTGAAAAGATCAAAACACGATACCTAAATCCATCCATGGTGCAAACAGAACGATGTAAAACAAGAAGGCTAGGGAATCGCACATCAAGCGCAAGGGAGTTCGAGAGTCGAGGACTTGCCTTGCTCATTCAACAGCAAGGAGAGCACATTCTATGCAAAAACAAAGAAAAGGACAATAAAAACTTACATAAAAAACCGTCACATGTTGTAAGGGCGAATTCCACTCAGCAATTGGCCGCGGAAAGAAGGAGAACTTATAGCTGTCGGTCCTAGCAAAGATAGGTGTTAGTGTATCCGGACGATGGTGACGTGTATACCTTGTGGAGAGATGACTTACATATAGTGAAGGGTCCAGAGCCAATTTGTGATTAATTAGATTATGTAAAAAATCTAACGTGTGTTTCTGTCGTCGTTGTTCAAGCGAAGGAATGTCGTTAGCCAACATCAACTCTGACGACGAATCCGAAATTTTGAATTTTGAAATTTTGAACGCAAAACCTGTCGCGTTGGCGCGACAGGTTTTGCGCCACGGGAGAAGTTATGGCCGCGATGTCACGTCACCCTCGTTCTCGCAGTTCTCAGCTGCGTATGAACTGCGCATCGGCAAGGCCCAATCAAAACGCGATCGCCTGCCCGCGAGGAGTTTATTAGGGCGGAAGCCTTTAATGGCTCATTGTCAAGGTCATCTGCCGTTAGCATAAACGGTCACAGTTTTGCGGCCTCCTGATTGATCTCCTTTGTCTCATGACGTCAGTGTCGCTAGGCACAGGTGTGCGCCTCCTGATTGGATCGCGTGCCTGACGTCACTGTCGTCAAACGCGTGTGTCGGGGTGGTTCGGCGCCGCGCGGGATGACTCATTACATCGGCACTCGTGGCGGCCGTGTCCTCGACGGTGCGCCCTGACGTTACTATCGTCAGGAGCATGAGGTTGCCTCCCGATTGAGCGCTGTGTGGCCTAGACGTCCCTCTGGCAAGGCGCGCCTGGCAACCGTCTGCTTGGGTGTGGTGTGGCGGCGGCAGTGGCGGCAGTTTACTTGCGGTATCGTGTGGGAAGGATGCCTCGTCTCGCCAAAATTTGAAAAAGTTTGTTGCATTAACCGAAAAAGTTGCAATGCAGTGATTTCAGAATGCGATTTCTTTAGGCTGTCAACCTTTTCACAAAAGTTGATAAGCGTTGCAACATCTGAAAAAGAAATCAAGTATATAACTCTGTATCGCTTGATTAAAAAAGCAATATAAAATTCCGTGAACTGTTCCAAATGTTACAGCTAAGGCGGACAAAAATGTTGTAATATGCGGCTCCTAGAAATGTACTACTAATTTGTGAATACTACATGCAAACATTACCTGAAATAAATACACGTCACAAATTCATACAGCCTACTTCTTCGCATTAGACGCTCTAACGGATACAATTTATAAATATGCCATGTTTGATTTTGATTGTGAGCTATGAGCTAAGTCATGCTTGCATTTTTTTTCAGATTTATCGATTTCCGCGAATTCTCGTAAAATATTCCATGGCCTCAATCAAAATTCTGCTTGCTGCAGTCCTTGTAATTTAACTTTGTCTGAAATGCGACAAAATTCGTCCCAGCATCTTCAGTGGCTCTCACATAGAATATTACTGTGTTTTACATACACTGAGCAGCTGGAATCAGAGATAGACCAGAGCTTAAGGCTTGCTCCTAAACAGCACTTCATCCAAGTTCTATAGGAAATCCATGATCGAAACGATGGTGTATACGGCGGCAGAGATATACGAAATAAAGGAATTCAAGAAAAAGAAATATTTGCCGGAAGCTCGTCTCGTCCAGACATCTCATCCGCAATACAGACAATATTATGGTCAGATGTCCAGCCAAATCATCGAATCAATGCCATTCGAGCATGTAGCTGGCCATCTTCATGAGAAGGCCGATACATAAGCACACTCGTTTCTAAGTGACCAGGTGAAGTGACAGCCTCGGCGTGTGCCACTTCCAAGTGAGCTTTGTTTAGTTGCGCGTCTTAGAATGCGTCATGAAGGGAATTTCGAGTATTTTAAGGTCGATGCGCCACGTGGTGGAGAAGAAAGGAAACAACGAAATATCTCTAATTTTTCAGTTTATCTGTAATAGTGGAAGAAAGGCCCCTGAAACGACATTCCTTTTTCTTCGACCACTGCTCTTTGCTTGAAGCCGCCGTCTTTCTGGGAATCTGCCTTGTTTGGAGCTCCTTTTGTAAAGAAGACATTGAAATCACATTGGGAAACCCTACAGTATTATTGCATTTTACAACCACTCTTTCCTTCTGCAGTACCCATCGTATGGCATGTGTGTTAACAGTTCGTTGGGCTTGCTAAGCACACGCGCATATGTGTTTGGTATCTTGGGGTACTACGGCTGGAATGCTCGAAAATGGCTTATTTGTTTGTTCGAGAGGAATGCATGGCCCAAAGTTGTGCCTTTATATGAGCGATGCCGGAGCAGATGGCTTCGCATTTAACTGCCAGTGGTAATTTAGGGTGCCGCTGAAGATTAGCAGATGAACGCTTTCTTTTCTTTCCCCAAGATTAATACGCGTTCACCGCAGCAAAGTGGTTATTCGAGTGGCGACCTTTAGCCCCGCAGCGAAACGCCACAACTGACCCAATTGAACGAGATATATTTCTTATATTTACACTGGTGCTTAGTTATCAGGGCCATTTCTTTATTCGGTTCAGAAGCATGACTTCCACGTAAGTTTAGGGTTCAGAACGAAAAGCAGTAGTTGCTTTTAGTGATGAAATACAAAATAAATTACTGCATTTTTCTACACTCCGCCAACATCGGAATGAGGACTACACCCTTAGCTGGGTAACCCTTAGTATAGGTGCACAAAATCGCATTTATAAGGTACATTGCAACTAATGTATTAGCTCTCAGACATTCACGTCTTGGAAGAAATAAGTGACCAGAAATTTGTGCACTGTTCTCTTCTGCTTTCACGGACTGACAAAACAAAAACCAGGTAGCCTATCTAGAACTACGCACGTGCGGATGTTGAAAAAATGAACCTGTTGCTGGAAACTTTCACAAATAGCTTTCAGGCCACTTTTCAGGCCCGTACGAGTTTCGTGACAAACTCAAAGAAATTGAAGATTCTTGCGTGCCAAAACTAATGATAAGTACGCGTACCAACGATCCTTGCTTCACCACAGATGTCAACAGCGCACTAAATAGGAAAAAAAGAGCATTTAGTAAAGCCGTTCGATCAAAGGAAGCTACAGACTGGGAAAACTATAAAAGCATTTCCAAAATACACAAACAAACAAATACAAAAACAGTGTGCAGAACAATTCAATAGCCACTTCTCACAAGTTTTTACGAACGAATTGCCCATTTACAATCCACTGCTGCTTCCTGAGGCCGATATACAGATTCCATTTTCACCCAATCACACATCTGCGCTTGGCGTGGCTCGTGCAATAGAACGCCTACCTCACCACAATAGCCCAGGCGAAACTCTTAAAACCACGCGAAACTCTTCAAAATTACCTGCCAACACACACCTTTCCTGCTATCTCTCATTTTCGAATAGTCAGTCGATACGACATGTGTGCCAGAAGATTGGAGATCCGCTTATGTAATGCCGGTATTTAAATCTGGTGACAGATCCGTTCCTAATAATTACAGGCCAATTTCACTAACATCGATATGTTGCCAGGTACTCGAACACATATTATACACTAACAATATGACTCATATTAACAGAACAACTTGCTTCATAGCAACCAACATGGCTTCCGCAAACATTTATCGTGTCAGACGCAGTTATTTGAGTTAATAACGGACCTTCATTAAGCAATCGACTCTTCCTTCTACATTGACTCCATCTTTATTGGTTCCTCTAAAGCCTTTGATCGCGTGCCTCATAACCGCCTCATGATAAAGATACGCAACCTGCAGCTGGACCAACGTACTACGCAGTGCATCAACGCATTTCTAACAAACCGCTTTCAGTCAGTCAAGTAAGGGAGATTCTTATCAAGACGTACAGGTGTTGCTTCAGGAGTACCCCAGGGTTCGGTGCTGGGTCCACTGCTTTTCTTAACATATATTAATGACATCACGTCGAACATAACATCAACAATACGGCTATTTGCAGACGACTGCGTAATTTACCGAGCAATATCAAGCCCTTGCGACATCATTGCTTTCCAGACTGACCTTGATGAACTAACTCATTGGTGCGCCAGGTGGCAAATGGTTATTAACGCAGACAAAACTAAACATGTCAAGTTTACTTGCACTGCTAACACAAGTCCTAATGCCTACACAGTTAATAATACTATCACTGAAACTGCAGCGTCGGTAAAACACCTCGGCGTAAGTTTTACCGCTAATTTATCCTGGAGCACTGATATAGAACTGATTACTACCAAAGCCTTAAAAAACGGTCTTCTTCAACACCGACTACACCAAGCCAACCAGGATACAGAACTTCACGCATTCAACATGCTAATCAGGCCTGTGATAAAATACGCCTCAGTGATCTGGAACCCTCATGATACCTATCTTATTAACATGTTAGAATCTATACAAAACAAGGCTGCACTATTCATCCTTTCCCGTTACTCTCGGTATCAAAGTGTAACATCACTGAAAATATCGCTCCATCTCCCGCCTCTGGTCATGCGCAGAAAATTCAGCCGTTTATCCTTTTTCCACATTCTCTATCACAATAACACACCATTTGCAAGTTCTGATCTCCCGGCGCCGCACACATCAGCTCGTCTAGATCATATGAAGAAGACTAAACCCATTTTCGCTCGAACAGAAAGATTCAAATACTCACCTTTGGTCCTGGCTATCGAAGAGTGGAATTCGCTTCCTTCTAGCAAACACCATCATTTCAAACAGCTCCTTGGTCATACTTAAAAAATTCCAACGTAAAATGATGTGCGTCGTTGATTTTTCCTTTCTTTTTTTGTGCGTGCCGGCCGTATCGTTTCGTGAAGTGTTAGAGGCTATGTTTTGGAACTTCTGAAGGTGCTTTTTTTGTCTTGTGGAATTTGCTACATGTGCAATTTTCCAGTTCCTGTTCTTAGCCATTTTTTTCCTAATACCTTTTGCCTGCCTTCTTAACTCGTTTATTTCTGTCTTCAGCCGTTTATAACCTGTGTTGTATATTTATAAGTTTTCATTGATGAATCCCCCCTATGTATTGCCCGCATTGGGCCTTTAGGGTATTGAAATAAAAAATAGATAATGAAGGTACATGGTAACTAATAAAAATATAAAGTACATTTTAACCAATAAAATATAAAAAGGTACATAGTTACTCTTCAAACATATGCAGCTTTAGAGGTTACGCTGTAGTCTTCTATTTTGTAAAAGCAAACCTAATTTAGGGTTTACTTCAGCAACTTATAGGGATATTTATCGTTTTGATTGCATTCAATTTTTATAGCCAACCAAGAAAATTTACAATGTTCCACAAGATATTTGCATCTCGAATTGGGCCGATATTGTCGCCGATAAAACAGCTAATTACTTGAAGTACACGCTCAATGAAGAAAAAAAGCTTGGGGAAGCAACATATGCATGAGTATTGTAGGTTGGCTATAATAATTTATATCAAGTAAGCTTTCATTTTCTTCTTTTTTTTCTCGCTCCTTGCTGTCTGCTGCCTTTTGGACCTTCTGGTTATTAGGACCAGTCAAGTTGCTTCTGTAGCAACTTTTTTCCTAATGCCTTGCCACTTTGTGCCACTTGTTTTTATGAATAAAGTTTATTATTTATTATAAAAGCATACTGCAAAGCACTCCTGGCAATAATATGGTGTCAATGAGTTGTTTTGCATACTTTAGGGGAATATCATTACTTCACTTCCTAACTATGCACCTAGCTTTTGTAATAAGCTGTTCCATTTATTATTCTATGAACATTCTCAAGAAATAAGTTGGAGTACTCTCAGGTACGCAATTCTTTATTACAAGCTTTTTGTTCAACAAGATTTCATACAAAAATAACATTCATGAGACCTCCCATATACAGTCATCGAAGCACAACTGTGTGAAATGACAAACATATTACAATAGATGCTATTTAATAACTGCAGTACTAGGTTTCTGCACAGGCACAGAGATATATACCAATCTGGTAGCACTGAGCAAAGGGGAAATAGAGCGCATTACATTTTGCAAAACAGAACCATCTACGTGGGTGAATTAAAGACTTAAGCTATGTTTATAAGAAATTCTGAGGCCTATGAAGACACAATTGCAACAATATTAACCAGCCTTCACCACGAGGGAGAAAAACAAATGACTAGAGCAAGTAAATGCAATGCTTGTGACTAGAAGTAAACAATATATGACGTGAAAAGAACAGCTGCTTATGGGATAAGCCTCTCCCACTTTTGGAGCTAATTAACAGCATTGCAGTAACTCACATACTATGTTGTTTTTTTCTTTCACTTCATAATTGGTGAAAAACATGTAAAGCAGCGCGAACAGCACTACTCCCTAGATTACATTTTTACTGCTTAGGAGCGCAAAGAGACGTTTCAACCGGGTAGAAAGCAGTCCTTTCACTAGCTTGTCTCCTGGCAGCACAACTTTTTGCACGAGAGCAAGAATTTAGTAAAATGCAAATGAATATTCTAGGTTCTTAACATAATATGCCAAAAGGCAAAAAATAAGTGCCCTTTGTAATCCAGACGTGGAGACACTGATGACTTCAGGTTGGCTGCAAGCA
The DNA here is from genome assembly GCF_038994185.2 of Dermacentor albipictus. Taxonomy (NCBI): domain Eukaryota; kingdom Metazoa; phylum Arthropoda; class Arachnida; order Ixodida; family Ixodidae; genus Dermacentor; species Dermacentor albipictus. Next base: position 39,758,644 of record NC_091822.1, on the reverse strand, counting down.
AAAATACATATCTTGTCTGGAACACAGTAAATGTGAGGTGCTGTTACTTGGAGCTCATCAGCTGGCAATGCCATCTATGAAAAGAAATTAAAGATGACATAAACCACTGCCCGAAATTTATTTGTGTAGTTTAGAGCAAGATAGGTGTTAGTGTATCCGGACGATGGTGACGTGTATACCTTGTGGAGAGATGACTTACATATAGTGAAGGGTCCAGAGCCAATTTGTGATTAATTAGATTATGTAAAAAATCTAACGTGTGTTTCTGTCGTCGTTGTTCAAGCGAAGGAATGTCGTTAGCCAACATCAACTCTGACGACGAATCCGAAATTTTGAATTTTGAAATTTTGAACGGCAAAACCTGTCGCGTTGGCGCGACAGGTTTTGCGCCACGGGAGAAGTTATGGCCGCGATGTCACGTCACCCTCGTTCTCGCAGTTCTCAGCTGCGTATGAACTGCGCATCGGTAAGGCCCAATCAAAACGCGATCGCCTGCCCGCGAGGAGTTTATTAGGGCGGAAGCCTTTAATGGCTCATTGTCAAGGTCATCTGCCGTTAGCATAAACGGTCACAGTTTTGCGGCCTCCTGATTGATCTCCTTTGTCTCATGACGTCAGTGTCGCTAGGCACAGGTGTGCGCCTCCTGATTGGATAGCGTGCCTGACGTCACTGTCGTCAAGCGCGTGTGTCGGGGTGGTTTGGCGCCGCGCGGGATGACTCATTACATCGGCACTCGTGGCGGCCGTGTGCTCGACGGTGAACCCTGACGTTACTATCGTCAGGAGCATGAGGTTGCCTCCCGATTGAGCGCTGTGTGGCCTAGACGTCCCTCTGGCAAGGCGCGCCTGGCAACCGTCTGCTTGGGTGTGGTGTGGCGGTGGCAGGTGCGGCAATTTACTTTGCGGTATCGTGGGGGAAGGATGCCTCGTCTCGCCAAACGAGTGTCTCCCAACACGCAACGGGCGGCAGCCACTGAACGCAAGCGTCACTCAAGAGAGGCTGAGCGCACAGGTCGCATGCATCAGGGCGGCGAGGCGCGTCCGACACCACAAAGTCCTGGGACGCGACGGGCCAACGCAAGAGAGGCAACGCGTTTGAAGTGACTCGCTGCATCTCCGGGTACAAAGGCAAATGAAGCTCGGAAACGCGTGAACGCCATCTTGCCGCGGCAAGCCAAGCAAGTGCAAGTCAATCGAGCGAAGCGGATGATGAGGATGGCCAACTACACCCCGACACCGCCATGGAAGACGCGTCTCCTCCTGATCCGCAAACGGTGCTGCAACAGTTCCGGATGGCCACAAACTAATTTAACAGACACTTTGTCCAGAATGACGTTCTAGGAATTTAATAAAGAAACAAACATTCACAACACAGTGTACGAGTTGTGTGCCTCAGTGGTGTTTCCGTCGCAACAAATAGCTATTAGCAACGGTTTCAGGCTTCCGAGACACTTTAGTCTCGACAAAGTGTCTACCGTTTTTGTTACACAAGCGACAGGTCAGCAACCTTCAATTGGATATTAATGCTTTCGCAATTAAAAACTTATCAGAAATATTTAGGGGTACTCGGATTCTTCAGATTCTCAGGTTATCTCTTGGTAATATTTCAGCCGCTTGCTGAACAGTATTAGATTGCAATAGGACGCCTGCAATGCGCATTCAAATTCATCATCATCATCATCATCATCATCATAATCATCATCAGCCTGGTTACGCCCACTGCAGGGCAAAGGCCTCTCCCATATTTCTGCAACAACCCCGGTCATGTACTAATTGTGGCCATGCCGTCCCTGCAAATTTCTTAATCTCATCCGCCCACCTAACTTTCTGCCGCCCCCTGCTAGGCTTCCCTTCCCTTGGAATCCAGTCCGTAACCCTTAATGACCATCGGTTATCTTCCCTACTCATTACATGTCCTGCCCATGCCCATTTCTTTTTCTTGATTACAACTAAGATGTCATCTCGGGTTTCTTGCCTCACCCAATCAGCTCTTATCCCTTAACGTTACACCTATCATTCTTCTTTTCATAGCTCGTTGCGTCGTCCTCAATTTGAGTAGAACCCTTTTCGTAAGCCTCCAGGTTTCAGCCCCGTAGGTGAGTACTGGTAAGACACAGCTATTATATACTTTTCTCTTTAGGTATAATGGCAACCTGCTGTTCATGATCTGAGAATGCCTGCCAAACGCCCCCCAGCCCATTCTTATTCTTCTGATTATTTCCGTCTCATGATCCGGATCCGCAGTCAATACCTGCCCTAAGTAAATCTATTCTCTTACGACTTCCAGTGCCTCGCTGCCTATTGTAAATTGCTGTTCTCTTCCGAGACTGTTAAACATTACTTTAGTTTTCCGCAGATTAATTTTTAGACCCACTCTTCTGCTTTGCCTCTCCAGGTCAGTGAGCATGCATTGCAGTTGGTCCCCCGGGTTACTAAGCAAGGCAATATCATCAGCGAATCGCAAGTTACTAAGGTATTCTCCATTAACTTTTATCCCCATTTTTTCCCAATCCAGGTCTCTGAATACCTCCTGTAAACACGCTGTGAATAGCATTGGAGAGATCGTATCTCCCTGCCTGACACCTTTCTTTATTGGGATTTTGTTGCTTTCTTTATGGAGGACTACGGTGGCTGTGGAGCCGCTATAGATATCTTTCAGTATTTTTACATACGGCTCGTCCACACCCTGATTCCGTAATGCCTAGATAACTGCTGAGGTTTCGACATAATCAAATGCTTTCTCGTAATCAATGAAAGCTACGTATAAGGGTTGGTTATATTCCACACATTTCTCTATCACCTGATTGATAGTGTGAATATGGTCTATTGTTGAGTAGCCTTTACGGAATCCTGCCTGGTCCTTTGGTTGACAGAAGTCTAAGGTGTTCCTCATTCTATTTGCGATTACCTCAGTAAATACTTTGTAGGCAACAGACAGCAAGCTGATCGGTCTATAATGTTTCAAGTCTTTGGCGTCCCCTTTAATTCTTATGGATTAGGATTATGTTAGCGTTTTTCCAAGATTCTGGTGCGCTCGACGTTATGAGGCATTGCGTATACAGGGTGGCCAGTTTCTCTAGAACAATCTGCCCGCCCTCCTTCAACAAATCTGCTGTTACCTGATCCTCCCCAGCTGCCTTCCCCCTTTGCATATCTCCCAAGGCTTTTTTACTTCTTCCGGCGTTACCTGTGGGATTTAGAATTCCTCTAGACTATTTTCTCTTCCATTATCATCGTGGGTGCCATTGGTACTGTATAAATCTCTATAGAACTCCTCAGCCACTTGAACTATCTTATCCATATTAATAATGATATCGCCGGCTTTGTCTCTTAACGCATACATCTGATTCTTGCCAATTCCTAGTTGTTTCTTCACTGTTTTTAGGATTCCTCCGTTCCTGAGAGCATGTTCAAGTCTATCCATATTATGCTTCCTTATGTCAGCTGTCTTACGCTTGTTGATTAACTTCGAAAGTTTTGCCAGTTCTATTCTAGCTGTAGGGTTAGAGGCTTTCATACATTGGCGTTTCTTGATCAGATCTTTCGTCTCCTGCGATAGTTTACTGCTATCCTGCCTAACGGAGTTACCACCGACTTCCATTGCACACTCCTTAATGATGCCGACAAGATTGTCGTTCATTGCTTGAACACTACGGTCCTCTTCTTGAGTTAGAGCCGAATACCTGTTCTGTAGCTTGATCTGGAATTCCTCTACCTTCCCTCTTACCGCTAACTCATTGATCGGCTTCTTATGTACCAGTTTCTTCCGTTCCCTTCTCAGGTCTAGGCTAATTCGAGTTCTTACCATCCTGTGGTCACTGCAGCGCACCTTGCCGAGCACATCCACATCTTGTATGATGCCAGGATTAGAGCAGATTATGAGGTCTATTTCGTTTCTAGGCACGCCGTTCGGGCTCCTCCACGTCCACTTTCGGCTATCCCGTTTGCGGAAGAAGGTATTCATTATCCTTATATTATTCTGTTCCGCAAACTCTACTAATAACTCTCCCCTGATATTCCTAGTGCCTATGCCATATTCCTCCACTGCATTGTCTCCAGCCTGCTTCTTGCCTACCTTGGCATTAAAGTCGCCCATTAGTATAGTGTATTTAGTTTTCACTCTACCCATCGCCGATTCCACGTCTTCATAGAAGCTTTCGACTTCCTGGTCATCATGACTGGATGTAGGGGCGTAGATCTGTACAATCTTCATTTTGTACCTCTTATTAAGTTTCACAACAAGCCCTGCCACCCTCTCGTTAATGCTATAGAATTCCTGTATGTTACCAGCTATATTTTTATTAATCAGGAATCCGACGCGCAGTTCTCTTCTCTCCGCTAAGCCCCGGTAGCACAGGACGTGCCCGCTTTTTAGCACTGTATATGCTTCTTCTGGCCTCCTAACTTCACTGAGCCATAGCCTCCTGAGACCCGGGATGCATTTGGGTGCACAGATTTTTTCCAAACTTTCAGAATATGTCAGTAGGGTTATGAAGGTGAAAAGTGTTAACTATTTTTTCAACAGCTCTGATAGTTTCAGATTAGCGCGATGTCCAATATATTGGACACCGGGATGTTACCTGGTCTTTTTTCACCCGGCGCGCACGTAATGACGTACCGCAGATATTGCGCTCAAACTCGTGTGCAAAAATATTTTAATAACTCGAGTTATTAGTAGTAAATAGTAGTAGTAAATAAAGTACATAAAAAGAGCATTCCTATACTCAACAAATATTTTGCACTTGTGTTCACTTCCTATGGGCAATTCCAAAACACCTTTTTGTCCTTGGTGACGCAGAAAAAGAGTCGACATTTAGTGCAAAAGAACTTTGTTTTCATGTCGCAACCTTGTAGTCTGCATCGCGCAGCGTTTGCAGCGTCTACCAACATTTAGCAGTGGGTAGTGCTCTTTTCTTGGGGTTCTCGAGGAGGCAGTCGAGCATGCTTTGATGGCAGATGCCACTTGGCTTCGTTATCACTCTCCACTTCATCGTGCTTCTTCCCTTGAGCCACGAGAGTCTCGGCAACAGATTGGCGGAACTGCATATATTTGAGTATTCCTTTCCGCTGTTTCTTTAGGGAGCGTATGTCCCGCATGTACTGCACCCAGGAGTTGCTGAGGGCAATGTCGAAGAGGTGAAAGATGGCTCTGATTATCCACTTGTTGACGCGTGCTTTTATCCTGTAGTAACTTATCATTCGGTCTGCCTTGTCAACCCCACCCATGTTGACGTTGTAAATGCGCACAATATCTGGTAGAGGGATAGCGATGTTTTTTCCCTTACGAGACCACCTGTGACAGGCATCTTGCGGGACCTAGCCACGGTATAAAAAAATAAAAGTTATCGGCTTACTTCACCAGACACGTGACGCCGGTCCTCTAAAGAAAAAAAGATACGCGATTTCGTCCGCAAGCCGCTAAATTCCAACAGTACTCGCAAGCTGTTCATAACAAGGCTATCACAAAAGCGCGGTCAAAATAACCGGGTTGAGTCCTAGCGCCCAACGTAATGGACACGCGAAATCAAAGGAAGCATAAAAAAAGGTAAGCACGCGAACAGTTTAAATTTCGTATTCTGCGCGTACGCTGTTGTATTACCTTCAATATAAAATCAAAAATATACCCTGAAAGCAGGTAGAAATACAAGAAGCCGTGCTTACTTCTCCGGCAGCTGCCGCAAAATGCCGTGCCGCTGAATGCCGCCATTGTGGAACTGTTTCGGCGGGAATTCGAACGATGTATTTACATCAATGCTGCATAGATGGCGCAAGCAGGTGTTGGACAGCATGGTTTTATGAGGATGAAAGCCTTGTCACAGGAGTACTGTCTCATTTCTGAATGTCCAATATATTGGACAAATCCAAATAGCGGGGTCTTAGGAGGCTATAATATCCCATTGACTGCCCTGTAATTCCTCCAATAGCACTGCTAGTCTCGCCTCACTAGATAACGTTCTATCGTTAAACGTTGCCAGGTTCATATTCCAATGGCGGCCTGTCCGGAGCAAGTGATTCTTAGCACCCTCTGCTGCGTCGCAGGTCTGACCGCCGCCATGGTCAGTTGCTTCACAGCTGCTGGGGACTGAGGGGCCGGGGTTTGATTGTTCATATAGGAGGCTGTGGCCAAGTGGTGCACCAGGGTGGCCAATCCTGCTCTGGTGAGGGAGTGCGTTACCGGTTCTGGTCACCGGGATCAGGCCACACTCCTGGCCTGTTTATGCAATTTTATCAACACGCGGATTTTTTTTTTAGTCCGGTGGAAAATTGCCGGCACCGGGATTCGAACCACGGACCTCTTGCACGCGAGGCGGGTGTTCAAACTCTACGCCACCCCTGCATTCAAATTAGGCGCCTTAAAATATTCCGGTGCACGCGGCTCTAACAACTTGCAAATAATTTACTTCAACCGGTATAGAATAATAGAAGTAACGATTTCATTATTTTTACCCAAGCAGTCGCTCATTTACTTAACAACCCTGCCTTCTCCCTTCTTTATTTACTCTCCATTTCTGCGCAACATTACAAATATATCTTACCGACAAATATGTTGTGCTAACTCGAACTTGAGGTGCCTCCTATCTCAATATATAGAAAATAGGCAATGCTTTTGCTGCTCAAACACTGCGCCAAATTTCAGAAAGTTTGTTGCATTAACAGAAAAGTAGCAATGCAGTGATTTCAGAAAGCAATTTCTTTAGGCTATCAACTTTTTCACAAGAGCTGATAAGCATTACAACATCTGAAAAAGAAATCAAGTATATAACTCTCTATTGCACAATTAAAAAGGCAATATACAATTCTGTAAACTGTACGAAATGTTAGAGCTAAAGCGGGCAAAAATGTTGTAATATGCAGCTCCTAGAAATATACTACCAATTTGTGAATATACATGCAAACATTACCTGAAATAAATATACGTCTTAAATTCATACAGCCTATTTCTTCGCATTAGACGTTCTAAGGGATACAATTTATAAAAATGCTATGTTTGATTTTGATCGTTAGCTATGGTCCAAACTTCATGCTTCCATTTTTTTTCAGATTTACCGATTTCCGCGAATTCTCGTAAAACATTCCATGGCCTAAATCAAAATTCTGATTGCTACAGTCCTTGTAATTTAACTTTGTCTGAAATGCGACAAATTTCGTCCCAGCGTCTTCACCGGCTCTCACATAGAATATAAGCGTGTTTTACATACACTGAGAAGCTGGAATCAGAGATAGACCCGAGCTTAAGGCTTCCTCCTGAACAGCGCTTCATGAAGTTCTATAGGAAATCCATGATCGAAACGATGGTGTATACGGCGGCACAGACATACGAAATAAAGGAATTCAAGAATAAGAAATATTTGCCGGAAGCTCATCTCGTCCAGACATCTCATCCGCAATACAGACAATTTTATGGTCAGATGTCCAGCAAAATCATCGAATCAATGCCATTCGAGCATGTAGCTGGCCATCTTCAAGAGAAGGCCGATACACAAGCACACCCGTTTCCAGGTGATGAGGTGAAGTGACAGCCTCGGCGTGTGCCACTTACAAGTGAGCTTTGTTTAATTTCGCGTCTTAGAATGCGTCATGAAGGGAATTTAGAGTATTTTAAGGTCGATATGCCACGTGGTGGAGAATAAAGGAAACAACGAAATATCTCTTATTCCTCAGTTTATCTGTAATAGTGGAAGAAGAAAGGCCGCTGAAACGACATTCCTTTTTCTTCGACCACTGCTTTTTACTTGAAGCCGCCGTCTTTCTGGGAATGTGCCTTGTTTGGAACTCCTTTTGTAAAGAAGACATTGAAACCACATTGGGAAACCCTGCAGTATTATTGCATTTTACAACCACTCTTTCCTTCTGGAGTACCCATCGTATTACATGCGTCATAACAGTTCGTTGGGCTTGCTAAGCACACGCGCATATGTGTTTGGTATCTTGGGGTACTACGGCTGGAATGCTCGAAAATGACCTATTTGCTTGTTTGAGAGGAATGCATGGTCCAAAGTTGTGCCTCTATATGAGCGATGCCGGAGCAGATGGCTTTGTATTTAACTGCCAGTGGTTATTTAGCGTGTCACTGAAGATTAGCAAATGAACGCTTTCTTTTCTTTCCCCAAGATTAATACGCGTTCACCGCAGCAAAGTGGTTATACGAGTGGCGACCTTTAGCCCCGCAGCGAAACGCCACAACAACCGAGCCAATTGAACGAGATATATTTCTTATATTTACACTGGCGCTTAGTTATCAGGGCCATTTCTTTGATCGGTTCAGAAGCATGACCTTCACGTAAGTTTAGGGTTCAGAACGAAAAGCAGTATTTGCTTTTAGTGACGAAATACAAAATAAATTAAAGCATTTTCTACACTCCGCCAACATCGGAATGAGGACTACACCCTTAGCTGGGTAACCCTTATTATAGGTGCCCAAATTCGCATTTATAAGGTACATTGTAACTAATGAAAATATAAAGTACATTGTAACCAATGCAATATAAAAGGGACATTGTTACCCTCGAAAAATATGCAGCTTTAGAGGCTACGCTGTAGTCTTCTATTTTCTAAAAGCAAATGTAACCTCTAAAGGCCATGTTAAATTTAGGGTTTACTTCAGCAACTTATAGGGATATTTATCGTCTTGATTGCATTAAATTTTTATAGCCAACCAAGAAAATTGACAATATTCCACAAGATATTTGCATCTCGAATTGGGCCAATATTGTCACCGATAAGGCACAAAATTGCTTGAAGTACACGCTCAATGAAGAAAAAAAACTTGGGGAAGCAAGATATGTATGAGTATTGTAGGTTGGCTATAATAATTTAGTTCAGGTAAGCAAAAGCATACTGCAAAGCACTGCTGGCAATAATATGGTGTCAATGAGTTGTTTTGACATACTTTAGGGCAATATCATTACTTCACTTCCTAACTATGCACCTAGCCTTTGTAATAAGCTGTTCCATTTAATATTCTGTGAACGTTCTCAAGAAATAAGTTGGAGTACTCTCAGGTACGTAATTCTTTATTACAAGCTTTTTGTTCAACAAGATTTCATACGAAAATACCATTCATGAGACCTCCCATATACAGTCATCGAAGCACAACTGTGTGAAATGACAAACATATAATAGATGCTATTTATTAACTGCAGTACTAGGTTTCTGCACAGGCACAGAGATATATACCAATCTGGTAGCACTGAGCAAAGGGGAAATAGAGCGCATTACATTTTGCAAAACAGAACCATCTACGTGGGTGAATTAAAGACTTAAGCTATGTTTATAAGAAATTCTGAGGCCTATGAAGACACAATTGCAACAATATTAACCAGCCTTCACCACGAGGGAGAAAAACAAATGACTAGAGCAAGTAAATGCAATGCTTGTGACTAGAAGTAAACAATATATGACGTGAAAAGAACAGCTGCTTATGGGATAAGCCTCTCCCACTTTTGGAGCTAATTAACAGCATTGAAGTAACTCACATACTATGTTGTTTTTTTCTTTCACTTCATAGTTGGTGAAAAACATGTAAAGCAGCGCGAACAGCACTACTCCCTAGATTACATTTTTACTGCTTAGGAGCGCAAAGAGACGTTTCAAACGGGTAGAAAGCAGTCCTTTCACTAGCTTGTCTCCTGGCAGCACAACTTTTTGCACGAGAGCAAGAATTTTGTAAAATGCAAATGAATATTCTAGGTTCTTAACCTAATATGCCAAAAGGCAAAAAATAAGTGCCCTTTGTAATCCAGACGTGGGGACACTGATGACTTCAGGTTGGCTGCAAGCAAAAATACATATCTTGTCTGGAACACAGTAAATGTGAGGTGCTGTTACTTGGAGCTCATCAGCTGGCAATGCCATCTATGAAAAGAAATTGAAGATGGCATAAACCTCTGCCCGAAATTTATTTATGTAGTTTAGACCCTGGCATTCATGTCGCATTTTCCCACATAATAAAACAAAGAGATGTACGAAAAAGGGCGAAAGGATAGAAGTCAGCTAGGAATGCCGGCACTAGTAAACCGGGCAGGTGTGTTACTCACAGTCAACCTACCCTGATTGTGCCTTAGTAGTTTGGATTTCCTAACTCACTGAAAACAACTAATGCTCAAGACTCACATCTGCAGCCTAGTGTAGGTTGAGCCAGTTCCCTTGCATTGTTATCTTAAATGTTCGCATCTCTTACCAAAGGTTTTGTGGAAGAAATATCTCCACAAAAAGAATGAATCAATTGTCTTTCTATATATTTAAAATTCTTTTAATCAGCCCAGAATATAAGCCGAACTTATTTATCTTCTGACATGTGTAGCGAATTAGTTTAATGCTCGTAATTCAAAGGCAATGAAAGGTCGCACAACGAGCAAGACAAGGCACAAGTTTTCCCACGACATAAATGTAAACCACATATCGGCACAAGCAATGGCATATCGACCAATATATGTATATATATCGCGCTGGCACTGGTAGTATAATAAAGAAAAAGGATAGTACGCCGGACACTGTTATTGCACAGTACATTTTCCGAACGTTTCGCTTTGACAAAGGCTGGTCCACCAGCCAAAACGTACGTCGCACTTTCTTCTTCCTCTATACGCCCTCATGTTCACTATACTCACGCCACTGCATATAAGTGATCTGTCCAGACCAACATTACTTGCAAGAAAACATAAGCAACAAATTCACTATACGAGAAAATTAGATCAAGTTCATTTTATACACATTAGGACACATGATTGCATGTGAAAGCTGATGAGAATCGTCGTAAAAGAGCAGGGCTGTTCAAGCAGCTATCTTTTCATATCGAATTCAAGTATAATAGAAAGAAGAACCTTGAATATAGAATCAAATCCATTATATATGCATGAACTAAAGTGCAGTGCGTAAATTGAGATATTTCTGTCGCTCGGTTTCAAAGTTGTTGCAGTTGTCCGGATAACAAGCAACTTCAGAGAGAGGCACTAACTCGAATTCCTTTTATTTCTCATGAAACCTGCATTGTACCAGCATACCTCAGCTTATTCTAAAATATTGTGTTCACTTTGGTCTACGTCTGCATTCTTTTCAGCAAAGATGCATCCCAACTACACCAGATTTTGAGTACACTCGAGTGCGTGCATGCAGCCCACAATACCCGCCTTCAGAAGTGAAATGGAAGAGGTATGGTCCCCTTTCCTCCGACCCTGGTGAAGACACCTATGCAAGTGGTTTAAAGCTGAAACTTGCTATGAGGAGGTCTGTGCTGCGTCCCTGGCAACGCTGGCTCACAGGGCATGAAAGCGTCGAGCAGGTGGCTCGCACTGACAGAACCTGTTATGCGTTGTGGTGGGGCATGAAAGGCAATGCTCACTGCAGCTCAAGGACAGGATACGTACTAAAGGTCCATTAATTACATAATTGCTACGCTGAAGCAAAAGTTCGCCTCAGTTGTTGAATTTGCCAATGTGCTGCCAACCGTCCTCATCATCAGCATATGCTGTGTCCACTGCAGGACGAAGGCCTCTCCCACAATTTACAATTTACCCCATCTTGCGCGAGCTGATTCCATTTTATGCCTGCCAACAGTGACCAAATCAAAAGCGGGTGGAGGGTGCTCAGCCTTCCTCTTTTTAAAGTGAAGGGGCAATTGCTCCCCTCATGCCCCGGTAACTACACCTACGGGTACCTGGACGCCCTACCACAAAACATGGGAATGTCCACGCTGCAGCCCTTTCTGGCCACTTATATGCAGCACAAGAAACTCGACCGCCTAGGGCACAAAGTGCAACATATAACTGAGACTAATTTAGTATTCTTCTAACGTCGCACAGCGCGTTCCGGCACGATGCTCAGCCAAATGACACAATCATCTGAAGTTGTATCCTTTTTCGTCCTCTATTCTCTACAATAGATTTCCCATGCCAGTCAGTTCGTCCTTTTCAAAGCGCGCCACTTGTCCTGCCACAATACTTTCCGACTCGCAATTCATTCTGCTTAATATTCCCCGAGTCATTGTTGTAAACATTGCAAGAAACACTCACAAAAGTAGGCAGGTTTATTTAAGGGTGAAAAGCTGTATTGCTGCGCAAAGCAGAAAAGGGCCTTCATTCGTGGCTTTGTGCTATCCTTACTAACTCAGAAAAGCCATATTATTTTATTGATAATACTGCCCCTAAATACATTAATAAATGTGTTTTAAAGAAGCAAAGGCATATAAAGACAGCTCCCAAACACACAATAAAGTACATCGCACTTTAAAAGTGTTAGCCAGCTAGAGATGCGGATATATTGAACTAGGTTTTCCAGTCTCGCAAAGAATCCTGGTCACACATCTATAGAGGACTTCAGCAGCGAAGTGTTTAAGAGCACCTACCTCACATATGAGACTGTGCTCAACATTGACTTGTATGTGCTTCATAACATCCCCACCAGCGTGCATTCCCGTTCTTCCTTCTCTGAGCAGACTCATGCCACAGCAGCGAGTTTGTTTTCAAGTTCTCTTATCCTAAATCCAAACCGAAGTTCCACCTCAGTGCGCAGCTGCAACTCAGAAATTGAGGAAATTAGGACGAATAACTGTTAACAAAATGGGCTTCAAATAAAAATTTTTGACATCGTGAAAGTAAGCTGTACTGATTATAACACTTAATAATTAAGTGCACTTTCTCATTCGCTGAGAACTAACTACTTGGGAGTGTTCACCATCAAAACTACTATCGTGTTTACCGGCCAATTTTTAATCAATATATTTTCTAAACTTGCTTTAAAATATTCAAGATGACATTCTTGCAATTTCAAAAAAATTCCAGACTACAAAGTGCGTTAATAGTTTAGTGAAGGATGCTTACCTATTTGCTTTTGTTTTCTTTACGCCCACATGCTTTTATTCATGCTACATTTCCTCTTCTGCCAGCTGAACTCAAAGTTCTAACTTATCGCAATAACATTTGCATAACGATTGCTTCATGTGTGGCATTTCACGAAATAAGCACTACAACCTGCAATAAATTTCCTTACAAGAAACAAATCTGCAGTGGCTGGTATGATATTAAGCCCATAAAGTAACATTAGTACCAATAGACTATAGGTTGAACAGGGGTGCATAAGCTAAAGAGGTCCCGTTTAAGCCAGGAATTTGCCTGCACTAGAAAAATACCCATACGAAATGTTGGCTTTTCAGCTAAAACACTACCATCCAAGCTGCACCTGATTTCTACCATCCAAACATGTTTTGTCTTCAAACCACCTTCACATATTAGTAACTTTAACTTACTATTTCCTCCACCAACAAGTACTGTGGGAGAGGGTCAATGTGTCTATGGCAGTGGTCTGGGAGCGTCACCGTGAGCAGGGTTCTTATACTTTCCATGTCAAGTGATGCACCAGTCAAACTTGAGGAGCTTAGGGCCTGGAAAGTATTTGTTTATATGCATAAATGACAGCGCCCCTCTCTGGCCAGAATCTATACAGAAAAATAGGTTTGGCATGGTGTTGCTTCTAATGTTGATTAAGCACGTTAAGAAACAAACCTGCAGTTCAGAATTGGCATTCTCATTTGTGCAAGTTGCTCGGGGTGCCGGCGACACAACTAAAGCTGCACTTTTTCTCGCCCGGTTCTTCTGGACCTTCCTTGCAATCGACAGCCTCCTTAAGAACGCACTGTACAAAAGGCGATAAGAATGGCAAGATATATAGAAGCAAATGTGCCACCTGTTATTTGTACAGGACAAACATGGACAACTTCCTTGATATTATTGGATATTTGGCTTCTGAATTCAGTAGAATCAAGACCCAGAATACAATGCTTTCAATTCATGGCACACTCATTTCTTGTTATAAGCATAAGCACTGACTCACATAAAGCTGGCTTGTGTTCTGTAGCCGGTTTCCGGCTTTGGTTCATCCCACATCATGCGTGGGTACATTTTTAGAAGAGCATTTCCAAGGGCCTTGTACATCCAACGACATTGGGCAGTGTTGCTGCAGGTGATTATATCGTTCTCACTGCATATAGTTTAGCAAAAATATTAATCTGAAGCACCCATTCCATTTCTGCATCAGAAAGCAAAGAATTGCTTTTCCATAAAAAGCTGGTGAATGACACAAGGGATGGTTTCGTGTTATTGAGGAAGAAAAAACTCACTCAGAAAAGAGTGTGATTTCTGCCCGGAGCTGGCAACATAGCTGTTTGTGCTGTCTTTGTGAAACCACTTTCCCCTCAAGGAGCGGTTGCACGCATGGAGGAAATGTAGGCAAGTACTTGAGAAGCCACTCAAAGAATTCCTGGAATAAGAACAGTACTTCATTGTAAGACACCACTGCACATATAGAATAAAAACATTCTCTGGGCTGTGTGGGCTCTACACCAATGTTGCAAAAAACGTTTTTATTCAGACAGGAGACTCATGGAGACACTTTGAGATCCCATAACTGTTGTCACATTTGAGTACACCAACAGGGGCCATGGGTACAAGAGCGATTCAGACCTCATTGCCATTGTATGCATTGTCTTCTGCAAAACAAAAGCATTCACATGCTTTGCATATGTGGCTTGAACAAGCACGTGCACCACAAAAAATGTTGTTGCACCAGGATACCATTGCCTGTACCTCTCCAAACAGTGGACGATCACTTCTT